>NC_071473.1:25948631-26251661 GCF_028500815.1 Rissa tridactyla
TTTAACCGTCTTTTGAAAGTATTTTTAATTACATTCTAGAAACAGTTCTGTGAGGTCTTGCATTCGTACAGTTATCTTTACTGTGTCTTCACTGATCTATATGAACAATAGAATTGGGAGGTTGGGTTAAAATCTTTACCATTTAGGTGAGAATAGTCAATATTTTAAAAATTGTTTTGCTGAAAAACACTTTGTTTTACAAATGTTACCTAGAGCGCCTCCTTTATTACATAGCATAAATATATATTTAAGCATACACATATTTATAAACATAATGAGCCTATGTTAGGGTTTTCCTCAATTTATCAAGGACATTGAAAAGCAAGAAGAAAGGGAGTGAAAAAAACCTCTGTAGCTGATTATGCAATGAAAACCATTAAGTTCACCACTGTTGCTGACCTACATCGGCCAGTCCAGGAAACGGTACTTCCCTAGTGCTCAAGAAGGAATATAAATATTTCAAAGTACACAATAAACATTTCACAATATCACCAGCATGTAGGATATCTTACTGCAATCTTTGCAGACGTGACTGAATTCACAACTTTATAGTTTTTGTCTACAGCACATCTCTTGAGTTTTGTAAATTATACTTGGATTTCAATCTGTTTAGTACAGAATCATGTAGCTATTGTACTAGAAGCCGCCTGAGCACAAATCAAATCCATTTGATGCATACGTTTTTTATAACATTCATCAAAATCAGACAAATAAGCAGAAATTCCAAAATTTCTTGATTTGATAACAACGTGCACACCTAGAACATGTGAATATACTTTTTATGAAGTAGAACAGTTTAAAATACTGGAGAGCCTATTCAGAATAAGCAGAATATTCCCTTGGAAGATGAAAATCTTTCTTTGAATTTCTTTAGGCAGATGAAAGATTAAAAACACAGGTCTCCTACACCCTGGGAAAATCCTATTCTTCTTGCCCTGTAGGAACTGGCAGTGATGAATTCTTTTCTGGTAGATTTCCTGATTGCAGTCTCTCTTTCTCCTGTTTATTTTTCACTGAAATTCAGTGAATTTTATATAAGATAACAGTGCGTGGGAGGGAAGGGGCTGAGGGATAGACGTACTTTGCTGAATGAATTGAAGTAACTCAGCCCTAGGCAGAAGTGCTCCATAGTGATTCAAAGTGCTAAACAAGATCTCTCATTTTAAAATATTTTTTCCATTTTTTTCCATAGTAAATGATTTTCAGCTCTTTTCTTTGGTTTGCTTCATCTTTCTCCTCCACATCTACATTTTCAAACTTTTGCAAGCAAAAACACCAAATCCATGTATTTATGGATTTCTGTTTTCTGATTTTTACCACCAATCCCATTCTGCATAACAAGATTCATGTTGTTAGAATGCCAAAAAAAAATTGTACCAAGCGGCTCTTCTATGCATGTTCTTTTAGCTCTTCTGGTATTAAGCACTACCATTTGTTTTCTAGAACTTCAGCCCAATTGTAGAAATGTTCCTCATGGCCTAGCAAAAAATATGATTATTTTTATGCTATTTACAATGTTTCAAGTCACTTTTAGGGTAAAAAACTGCAAGCAAGGAAAACACAGTGTTTAAACATACTGTTAAACCCATTTTTTTAAAGCTTTGAACTAAAAAAATAGCCTAACATTAAATAAAATCTTAATGTTATGTTCACTTTTTAACCTTGGCTTGGGGAGATGTAGCAGGGCAGGTGCGCTGCCAAAAAATTTCCATTGTTTCTTCTCAGTTTGCATTTTATAGGATAATATATACCTATACCTATATAGTTTTATTTTAAAAAATAAATTTGATATTTAAACCCGTCACAGAATATCAAACGGGAGATTTGTCTTTAGGGGTTCAGCTGTAGGAGACTCAACGCTTTGTCCACAGCAGTAGTCTATTGCCAGTGAAGAACAATATAGCAAAAGGAAAAAATCAAAACGTTTTCTCAGTTTAATCCTACCTAAGGAAAGAGTAATCAGAACTTTTCTGCGAGCAAGTTGCACTTCTGTGCTTTCACTATTGCTTTTGATGTTACGTGAGGTCCTTTGTTGGGAAAGCATCTTTCCGTCTTTTAAAGGAAGGCCAAACACTTACATGTCTAATAACTGTTTTAATCATTATCCGTTCACTTGAAGAAATTTAATTTTAGGAGGAAAGACCAGATTATTTCTTTATATCCAGAAATAGAAGAGAGAAAAACCTGCGCTAATTAAATTCCTGACGACACTCACAGTATTGATTGCTAAACATCAGCAACTTGAGGGCATGCTGCTGGACTCTTCAACTGAGACAGCGTGCTGTAAAAGTTTAAAATATGGCTGCAAGGCTCTTGAAATTTGGAAAATTCAAAGCAGAATCTATACTGTTTGAAGTGGGGAAGAGGGCTAAGAAAAAGTGTCACCTGCCAAGCTCAACTGCTGAACAGACAAAGCCTTCATCTCTGGCAGATCCACATAGGGAAACATCAGTCTTAGATCAGGCATCAGTCCACCTTTTGCCCTGCACCAAAACTTAAAATAGGCTTTTGGGTTTTTTTTACTGAGAAAGAATCTGCACGCAGGCATAAACTCTCTGTTTCAGGCACAACAGATAATGCAATGTTGCTAGTCTTAGAGGAATATACAATCCTTTATTCCTGTTTTACCATGCCACTCTGGCTTTGGACCAAAACTAATTTCTAATATTTGGGATATTAACCTAGGTGTAGTTATTATTCACAAATAATTTAATAATGAAAAAATGGTAGCATATATGCTACAATAACCTTTTTCTTTGCTGTCTTATTTTACCATTATTGTCTGAAGTTTGAAAACTTTGCTTAATTAAATAAGTTCTTTTAAAGTTTTATGAGAAGTATCAAATTCTGTGATATCATTGACATTGCAAGGTCTTTTCTTGGAATTTGTTTTGCAATTTAATACAGGCATTACTACAGAGACATTTCATAATTTTCTGTGAAAACTAATAAGTAAACTGTTATCTGCACTTCACTAATGACATTTAATAAAAGCCTATAGTTTTATTCACCTGACTACAACAAGCATAAGGAGATGCTATGTTTTCTGTTCTCTGTACCAATGTAGGTAGTTTGACAGGATGTGGCAAGTAAAACAGGTACCGTCTCTAATACATCCTCGGTATAGAACATGGTTCACAAACACGAGAAATGGAATAATTAATTCTAAAGTGAACATAAAGTGAAGCTTAAAGGTCAGCTGAGCTGATAGGCGTGTTTTGCAGCATAACAATTTCTGAAATTGTATTGAACTTCTGCAGGTTACACACTGCTGGAAATGCCAAGCATCTGCTTGCTGTTGAGCTTCAGCTTTAGTTTTTGAAGTTACACAGATTAAGATCAGTCATGCATGGAAAGGAAGAGTAAAGTATAATTTCATGGGGGCAAAAAACCTGAATTTTTAAGGTCTCCCTGATGTAAAAGACTTAATCATTTATGCCACTGCTAATAGTAAATTAAGTCTTTAAATGTCAGGCCTTTGTTCTGCATCTTTCTCGCATCAGAGACGAGGAAAACGTCTTGCTACTTGTAGCCTGGCATTCACACCCTAGGAAGGCAGTCAACAAGCACAGTTTTCCTTGCTGCTGATCTGGAAAAGATGCAAAGCAGTGCTCTTGCAAGCCTCATTCCTCAAGAGTGAATGCTGCATCCCACCCCGCTTGATTTCAGAGATTTCATAGGTTCTTCCAAAGAAGTATCCAAAACTGATTTGACCTCAACGTTTAAAACACTGGCACTGGAAAAGTAATTTGTCCAGGCTAGAAATCAAGTACCTTAACTAGACAAAACAGAAATGCTTGAAAATCTGAAAACAAACAGCCTTATTGTTTTCACTGATGTCAATATAGTACAATTTATCAACAATAAATTCCCTAGTAACAAAAAAGAAAAAATAACTAGCATTTTTAAAACAACAACTGTCATTTTAAAAAAATTACACTATAAAATATTAATGCCTCAAAACTATAAGATGTGAAACTAAACACAAAAATCAGACAGAAGGAAACATTAATTTTAAATATGCACTGTATATAACAGTAGATTAAAGTATGACAGTAAGTTTTTTCCTGATATGAGAGAATATTCTCTAAACAGCAGAACTTCATGAGGAAATACGACAGTTTTGACAGAATGCATGTTGGAGATATGGGTAGTAATTTTGATAAAAATACACAGCATTCTAGGTTTATTCTTAGCAAATGAAAATATGTGAAATGTTTAATTCAAAATTATAACTTTGTTTATAGAATTCATTTCCTGTTAAATAAGCAAAATAAACCCAGGAACTGAATATTTTGATTTTATCAAAATAGAATGTAATTTCTGTAGAATATTTTTTAATTTGTTGAAAACATATACTTACTTAGAGATTTTATAGGTCTTCTTTAGTTTTTCTTTGGACTAAAACTATTATTGATAGATGAGAATTACATCATTTAAAACCCAATTTTCAACATGTTCAACAGAGTGCCGAGGCTGAAGCCAAAGATTTCATACTTGAACCACCTAATGACTTAACATTCAGTCTTCAGTAACCCCACTGTTAAAAACACTACTTACATTGAGCAAAAAAACAAACATTAAGAAGCTCAGTTCATCCCTTTCATTTGATTCAAAACATTTTTTACATGAATTTGTTAAACACTAATCTTTTACTCACTCTTTGGGGCAGCAGCTGTTCTGTTAGTGAGACAGAGAGCTTATTTTGGGATTTCTGCAGCCTAATGCAGTTCAAATAAAAATCTAGTAGAATAATCATGGAATTTAATTGTATTCATCAAGTTAATGAGTTAGTGTTCTATTAAACCTAATCAGTTCACCCTTCCTTCCCGCAATCAGGTCTATCAGTGCGGTCTTCCTCCCACCACAGAGAACTTTATCCTAATTAATCAGACCACTTCAGCTTTTCCTCACTCCGTTTAAACCTTTGCCAAATGCCGCCTACGCTCTTTTGAAGATTTATTGCTACAAATAGATGCATTACTTTAGGTCATTACTGTTGAACTTGAACCTATTTTCATGTTAATACATTTACTTAAGCACAGGAACATGGTGATTCAGCTTCCTTAATGTTGTAGGTTGGTTACGGTTTATGGCTGCAATGTGTGTATTTTTTGGGAACGCTCACTGCATTTGCATATTAAGGTTTAAACAGGACTCATTTCTCCTCCACAGGTGACAACACTTCTAAGCATCACTTTCTCATTCATTATAATGTGCTTTACCAAAGCTTCCATTGCAGCTGTAGTTAAGATTCACATTTTTGTACCTGTCATTTTTCAGCACAATGATTTTGGTTTTCAGCACACAACTAGGTGTAAAGGGACATTCTTGCAAGTTACAACCCCACTGGCCACCACACGGCTCGATAGAAGTCATATTCATCATACTGAGTTTTGTACTAGTGTGAAATGGTGTCACATGTATTGTTACACAGCATCACACAGACAACAGAAACTAGAATAATCTGAGGAACAATCTGTAACTGTAACTAAAGCCCTGTATCTCTCTGATGTTTCCCTCAATATGGCCCAAAAGTGCAGGTGGACTTTCTGAAGTTACAACCAACAGGGCGGTGTAGCTCTATTACTGCAATAGCTGTAGGTATTATTCAACTACATTCTAAAATTGTAAGATACAATATCAGAAAGTCATTAATTGGATTTCATAAAACCTTATTGCATTTAGCTACAAGCTTCTGGGGAGCAGCAAGTATCACATTAATACACACACAATGACAAGGAGTAAAAGCGAGGTACTCCCAGTTAACATACCCTTTGAGAAGGATGACTTTTAATTTTAAGAGGCGAAGAATACTTCAGGAAGCATGAACATTAAACTGATTATAAACTGTCTTAAACTATTACTCTGTCTTCACAGAACTAATTGATATTACTATTGTGGCACCGTGACTCATCTGACCATGTTTCAGAAATAGCAGCCGTATCTAGAGGGTATTTTTTGTTTGTTTGGGTTGGTTGTTTTTTAGTGTAGAAATGGGCTTTAAAAAACGGTTCAGGGTCTACATACCATGTTTAGAAAATGTAACCTTCTTTGTACCTATCGACTCTCTTTCCTGGGAGTATCACAGTTGCTGCCTGGGAAATAAAAATATACGTGCTTTCATGGTATAGTTATGATGCAGATGTCCCTGCGTGCGCTAGACAAGCATGCTGCTCAAGGGATCAACAGGCATGTGATAGAAGCTGGCTGTGTATCTATGAACCTGATAGTTCTACAGAGAGATAGATCTACAGACAGTAAGGAAATGCAGCGTGAGACCCTCAAATTCTTCAGTGAGCAGTCACGCACTTTGCCTTGGCAGAAGATTGGGTATTAATCTTCTACCTTGAAGACCTAGACTTCTTATACCTGTATGTAGACAAATAATCCCATGAGTGTTCTTTACCCAGGTATAAAACTCTTGGTGCCTTTGTTTCCCATATGCACAACATCTTGAGCTAGCTTGTAAGGGCGTTCGTTCTGGGAATCTCTCTCCATCAGGCTCATCGCAGATATGGCCCTGATACGGCCCTGCTGAGACTGAAATTTTGCTGAGTTTTCTACCTCTCATTTCTTACATAAGGTACAGGGAGGATTTCCAGCTTTATCCTCTGGCTTATAGTTTCTTTCAGTTCTCAATATGGTGTCATCTTAATTTGTTTTCTACTTCTCTAATTTTTATATCCTTTGCAAAATAGGTATATGTGCCCACACAGACTCATGTGACATCAGCAATGCATGGCTTTTCATCCAGTGTAATTTTCTACGATAATTTGCAGGGTAGGTATAGAGGAAGATTTACTGACTGTCAAACACTGCACATATTACAGCCCTTATCTGAAATAAAGATGTTATTCTTGCAATTTTGCTGGAAACATAATGAATAATAATAATAACAACAATAACTCAGGGACATTACAATAATAATGTCATTAAAAAATCTAATACTTTATAGTGAAAATAAAATGAAGAAAAATTAATATCAATGCTATCAATAGACTGTGTCTTGACCTGTTATTGTGCAGGCACCTGACTTTTACATGACTATTCCACTGCACAGGAAAATTACAAGTTTTATTTCCAAGCTGGCTTGTACATCATTTTGTAAGCAGCAATATAAAGTTCCAGAGAAATATTGTTCTAATTATGAGCACTTAATAATATAGCCTCAATGTTTGACATTATTTACAGTAAACCTTATTGTATGCCATATTCAGCTATGCATGTTTTTATAGATGACTTCAGAATAGTAACTAGAAAAAATAAGGTAAAAGTAAAAGTAAATTGTAATTATGCCGTGCCATATGGCCCCTGTTTAAGAACAGAGTTTCTTACTACATTTTTAATTCAAAATGAACTACCCTTTGCTAATACATCAACAACAGCATCTTGAAGAAAATATCCTTAAATTCAGGTGGGTCACTTCTGTCTTGGACATCCATTAGTAATTACCTTGATAAGACAGTCATGATTAATGGACTTCAGGTGTTCAAACAGGACAAAGTGAAAACATTTGAGGCATGCCTGAACCTCTCAGAAGGAGAGGAGATGTTGCTCTGAAATTGAATTTTATAAGGTTAAAGTTACAGTGAAGAGTACATCTGTAAAACCTGGGACAGACTTCTACCTTTTCAGCAGTCTCCACGCCATATAGACCTGCCTGGTTTTGCCTGTTTCAGCTTCAGATTGTTCTATTTCTGGAACTTTGACAGCAGTATGGCCAGTATCCTTTGCAACTCAGCGGACAAATTAACTGCTTTATAGCAGAATAGTAAGACTAGAGAAGGAATATCATTTTGTGAAATGCAGCACCAGGGATTGTTGGACAACATGAGTTAATTACCCATTCAGAGGAGAAAAAAGAGAGAAGAAATAAAAGTAAGTCACATTTTTTTTCCATTTCTGTATACAGCCTACCACAAGAAAAGGGAAGGTTTGCTCTTTCGGTATAATGGTTTAAACTGCCTCATTGTGAACAGATAGTCTCCAGAGCAAAAGATGAATAAGGTTTTGCAATGTGATGGTTATGGTGGTATAAAACGTTATTGCATATTATTTTCATTTTGCATCTATTTCAGGTCAGCCTAATATTCCCCAGCTGGAAAATAATGACCTCCCACCGTTTCCCCATTAAGAGCAAGCTATCTTGAGTTACTATCCCAACATAAATGAACGCTTACTGATTGCATGAAAAGCACATAGGAACATATTTTACCCTTCTGGAGGCTGACAGCTTCTTTCCGTGAGACTTTCCTCCTCCTTAAAAGCAGAAAGACCAGAGATTGCCCTGCTGGGTCCTTCAAAGTCTTGCCCTTGTGCTTTCCTGTCTTTCTTAGCTTGCTGCTTCAGCCTCCCCAGCTTCTGTAGAGCTCCTCTCATGCTGGTGCCTGAGGCACCTGTGTTGCATGCTGACACACATAGCATCTGGCCAGCCTTGCTCCCCAAAATTTCTTTTTTTTCCTGGTATTGGAACCAAAGACTACAGCCACCCTCTCCTACAGCCCAGCTATACTTTCCCTTGTCAGTTAAGAATTCTCTGTGCATCATTATTGATATTTTAAACTTGTTTTATATGTACTTGAAATGTGGTATTGCAGAAACATCCATCCTAAGAAAGACAAATTCCATGGTTTTTTTGTGTGTGACACAGGCATCAGGGTGAAATGTTAATGTTTGCCCTGTTTGCCATACAGTAGATAATGTCTAGATAATTTTTTTCTTTACTTTTATATAGGAATATGTTTGCTTTTCAGTGGCTAACATTCACCTAATGTATTATGTCATGAAACACAATAAATTGCATGTTTTTCATAGCATTGATAGCATTTCATAACATTCCATAGCAGAATACACTCAATGGGGTAAGACCTGGATTACTGGGGTCATCTGCAAATGCTCCCCCCCTGTGCTTAGTTAGAAATATGTGTGCTGAAGCGAAGCGCAGGAGGAACTTTTTTTTGACCAGAATATCCACTTCGGATGTCAGATAGTAAAAGTGATGTTGATTATAGATTCATTAAGGAGGCCTTCCACTGCCAAGTATCAGGGTTAAATCTTTCCTGTAAATATAAATTGCTTATAGAATCAGTAAGAAATCACAAATATTTTCTTATTATGGCTTACAGAGTACTTGAATCTTCCCTATATACCTAAAATGCAATATGGGAGCAACATCGGAAGGACTGCTGTGAACTTATTTTATGCAAACGATTCTAAGTGTATTTGAATTTATTCCAAACGGGAACTTAGTAGGACTTTTTCTGTATTGGTATTAACTTGGAAGATTTGTTTTTCCTTCATCAGAAGGAACAAGCCAAAAGCTGTTGAACAACAAACAGATGAAGTGAAATATCTACGTGGTTACTCAAGAGCCTGGCTGAAATTATGAAATAATCTACTACAAAACTAAATGTTTCCTGTAAAACATTGGGTTTCACGAGTTTATTGCACGTCATTGTCAGGAGAGTGACAGCCCCAGTTGACCAGTAGGAGAGAGAAGTTTATTGAGAGAAATCCCTGGAGAAGAGAGGTTAAGGGGTAAGCAACTTTCTGTTTTAACAGAAACTACAGATTTAACCTAGTTCAACATTGTACTGCTCAAATGTATTTCACCAAAATGACACCTAGTGAAAAGTGATGCAGCAAGCCTCTTGTGTCATTTTCTCTAGCTAAACTGAAGATACTGACATGCATATTTAATACAAAAATCTTGAGTATTGAGAAAATCAATATTTCTATAATGAATTTGGTGCCTCCGTGTTTGAAGAAACTTGCCCAGAGGTATTCTGAAGAGTAATAATTTTGATCTATAATGAAATTGATAACATAGCAACTTATTTCAGTTTCTATTACTGAAATGATCAAATGAACAAATTACAAGTAACCATTTGTTTTGAATTTAAGTGTCATCAGTGCAAATACTGAAAGGAACCACCTCTGTGTTTGTTGTAAATCCAGGCGCTTAACAGCAGTCAACTGATTGAAACCATTGACCATGTATCAGACTTGCATTGGCTTGAATGTTCCTTGTAGATTTTGAACTCCTTGATTTTATCAGGCCTTGATATTTCCTGCTGTAAAATACAGATAAGACATAACCAATGACTGTTCAGTACAAAAAAAACGAAACAAAACAAAAAGCATTAAATTTTTATCTGGTGAATTTGGAATAATTCACTGTTTTGAGTCTACTGCAGTACATCCAAACTAACCCTAATTTTTTACTTTAAGGTTTGAAAGTGAATTCCCTACAGGATGAGCAACTTGTGTCCTAGGTCTGTCATATTAAGTCTTTCATAGCTAGATTCACTTTCTCCTGGAGCCTTTTTCTAGAGCTTGCTTTTTATTACATATAATTGTTTATTCATTTGCATAGATTTGTGCTCTATGACAAAAGATTCCCGTATATTTGGGTTTTGTGATTCCATTTATACCTATCGGAACTTCTCTTTCCAGTGGAAGAAGCATAGAGAGATTTAAAAATTAGATATCTCAAAGCCTCCACAGATTTCTTATGTTTAATTTTTCCAAGCCGCTTTATTAACTCATCGGGGAAAAAAAAAGAAGGAAATATTCATGTTGTATAGAAAACTCTAGATCAAATAAGAAAAATTGATAGAAAAGCAAATTAAATCCCATTCCAATAGAGGAGATTGTAACACATTAAAATAAAGTGGATAACACCATATTTCAGAACACTGTGTAAAAGAGAGCATTAAAAATCTACAGATGGCAATAAATCTTTAATCTGTAGCAATATAAGCAAGCAGCATGAACTCAGTTTTAAATTTTCACTGCCTGTCCCAAGGGGTTGGTTTGTGACGTTTAGCTTCCTGCTCATTTCAACTCCATATGAACTTATGGAGCTATACAGAAATTCAGCTGTGAAAGTGTAAAAGGATTTAAAAAACCACAACGCCCACTCCAACCCCCCCCGCCCCAAAGTGGATAGAAAAACTCTAAGCAAAAGAGACCTCCCAAAATTTATGCTGCTTCAAATGTGTGACAATTTAATTGTAAGCAAGTGTGTCTTCTTAATAATGTCTCAGGTTATCTATGTCCTTAAAATTAATATGTTCACAGTACTTCAAAGACTGTTGCTAATCACCTTAAAACATCTCTTTATTAATACAAAAATACAAAAATGCAGTTTGTGCTTCCACCTTCATGGAAATTCATGTAATGTAATCCCTTGCAATAAGTGATATCCAAAGAATATTCTACTTCTCCCAACATGAAATTCAGTTGACTTAGTAGAAATCCACAATCTACAAAGAAAAAGCATATCAAATATTCTTTGCATCCATTAATATCTGATTAAACAGTGGTACAGAAATACTGGGTCAAATTGTTTCCCCTTGTATGGAAATCCCCTTCCCCTCTTGTATGGAAATCTATGTGAAACATTCTTAAAGGGAAAATGAACGGATAAATGAAGGCTCAGAGATGCCCTATAGATGATCCTTCTGTGGGCTAAAAAATGCATGTTCCTTATCATCTTATACGCCCCCGTTACCAAGTTTCTCAGCTTGTATTCATCATGGTGTGTATATAAATATATATATATTATAGACCATTTCTAATCTATCTCTTTTTTCTAATAAAATAGCAAAAAATATTGTTGTTCACGTTCATGGTATTAATCATGTATAAGGTGCACTGGCTCATTAGGGCTAATCCTCAAAAGATGAAAGAAATATCTTGTTTTGGCGCAGTGAGGAAATGTTAACAAAAAGAGAAGGAAGCATTTAGAAAGAGATGAGGAAGATGTGATGGTGTGGTTTTTGTCTGGGGGGAAATGATCTTCTGGTATGAAAGACAAAAGCTGAAGAAAAAGTAGCCATTTCCTGAGTAGAAATTTAACTTGTAGATTAGGGAGAATAGTTGCACATTAAACTCACTAATAAGAGAACAGTCAGTAGAAATTAGCATGATATTGCTCACATCAGCATGATATAGAAAATCAGATTTTAACATTAAATGAATGTCGATTAAAAAGTGAGAAACTGATTGCAGTGAAAATAGAAGTCCCTTCTTCATCCTTGGAACATAAGCACCACAAAAATTAATTTTTAAAAAAACTTTAACTACTGAACTACTTAATATGCCATAAATGGTATGCAGCTTCTCACTCAGAGCAAAAGAGTGTTTGGCTTGCTTTATCAGTTCAGTATTTGCTTTTCTTGTATAATCGCTAAGAACAATATTGATGGCACTGAGGGATGTATAATGACTTTTTTCATGATGTTGAGGCCACTTACTCATGGCAAACTGGAACGCAAAGCTCTAGAATAAATGCAAACTATCAAACACTAGCTCTTTACTCCCCATAGGGGAAAATGTGAACACTTTATTTAAATAGTACAGCTATTACACTACGTCTAATTTATAAATCATAACTGAGGTGCAATATGCTGCATTATTTAAGGCTTTTTTACATTGCTACTTCTACAGTTATTTCAGTGAGATTTGTAACTGTTGGCATGTGGAGCAGTCATTATTCTAATTAGGAAGGAAAATACCGATGGCTTAGTTCATGCTGTAACAATCGATATTTAATTAACGATATGTCAAAGCCTAAATTTCTGTAATTAAATTTTGTGTGGGTGAGATGACAATACCAATCCTTAGTGATATCAGTATATATACTAAAATATTAAGACACATAACCGGAAATGTACAAAAAGGCTGTCACAATGCATTCAGACAGCTAGTTTCCCTTTTAATATATCCTCAGTTTCAAAGAAGTCTAAATAATGATTTTATTTTTAAAGGCTCTAGATTTCTCCTTTAACCTAGTTTCCTACTAGCTGTATTAAAAAGAAAAAAAAAGTTCATGAAAATATTACTGTGCAAAGATCTCTTGTTAGATATCAAGCACGTTCAGCTCCTTCAGTGCCTGTGCTGCGTGAAATTTGGAGCAGAGTTAATCTTAATTTACATTCCTCTGTTGGGGAGTTTGTAATAGCTGGTACGTAAATGTAATCTGTAATATTTAGTACAGGAGGATAAAAATGTTCCTGAAGGAACTTTAGAAAATCTTCTGCAAGTGTCTCATCTCTGTTGAAACTGTTTTTCAAAATTTCCACTGGAAACCATTACTGCAGAGCAAAAAATGAAAGTCGGACAATCTTTTGCTCCTGAATATGTCTGAGGTACTAAGCAATTCCAGCAATATTCACAGACTCAGAGAATGGTGGGGGTTGGAAGGGACCCCTGGAGATCATCTCATCCAAGCCCCTGCCAGAGCAGGGTCACCCAGAGCAGGTGGCACAGGAACGCGTCCAGGCGGGTTTGGAATGTCTCCAGAGACGGAGACTCCAGCACCTCTCTGGGCAGCCTGTGCCAGGGCTCTGCCACCCTCAAAGGAAAGAAGTTCCTCCTCACGTTGAGATGGAACTTCCTATGGTCAAGTTTGTGCCTGTTACCCCTTGTCCTGTCCCTGGGCACCACTGAGAAGAGCCTGGCCCCATCCCCCTGACACCCACCCTTTCAGTATTGATAAGCGTTGATAAGATCCCCCCTCAGTCGTCTTTTCTCCAGACTGAAAAGACCCAAATCCCTCAGCTTTTCATTCCTCTGTTTTTCTTCAGCCTGCTGTCTCTGGTAAAGTAGAATGTTTAGGACTATTTATTTATTAGGAAAGTGATTCTGCAAAATTATGTATGACAGGCAAAAGAGTATATGCATGAAGGACGAGAGAGAAGATAGGATTAAGAAAGGCACACAACTACAGTCAAAACAAAATTCTTAGCATTGAAAATGCTTTTAACATTGTTATGTTAAGAATGTCTAGTATATTATCAAATATTAGAACTCTTAATTTTCCAGACAGTCACTTTCCCAGGTAGAAAATACAATCAATAATTTCTTGAGCATAATTGAAGGGTAAAATTATTTGGTAATTAAAGGGAAATTATGATTTCTTTAAAGCTAATGCCTGCCTTTATGTTCAATTAGAGATTGTGGATTTGTTGTTCATTCATGGTTTCTTATATTTATTTATCTTAAAAAAGAATCTTGCTCCTATGGTATGTTCACAGTCTTTCCTAATACTGATTGAATTCTCACAGCTTGGTTTTAACCATTTTGAAATATTAGTTTAAAGTTGTAAGTCCTGAACACTTTTAACTTTACAGGTGGTAGCAAGTTAAGCCTCCTTAGTCCTCTGCGTTTCTCTAGGACGTTGCCACCAGGCAGGATATAATCACCGTAATTCCTTCAAAGACAGTGAAGAAGATCAAACGCTGCTTTTCCCTGCAATAACTCCGCAAATCCTATGTGTGAATTTTGAAACTTACTGAGGCCACAGTTGCACGTGCACCAAGGTCAATACCAGCACTCTGGTAGAGCTCTGGATCAAGGGTTACCCTTGTCAGAAGCAGTAAAGGGGCCTCTTTATTGCCATGGAGCTTTTTGCTTCTAACTGAAAAGGAAATTAGATTTCCTCTTTAGGAGTGTATTAATATCTGTAGCAAAATATTACAACCAGTTGTTGTGTAAAAAAATAAAACTCTTCAGGGCTTAGTACTAAGTACTGAGTGCTTTGTCTAGGCTGGGTCCAATTCTGAGGTCCAAATCTGTTCTTAAGCAGAGCTCTAAAATCATGTTACAATAATGTGATGCAAGTTTACTAGGTTTTTTTACCCAGCTTTGCAAGTTACTTTATTGGAAATGCATTTAAATTAGTTGAAACTTATTTCTTGCCTCTCTCCATTAATAACTCCATAAATTATGCTTAAGGTTGTGGTTTCATGTGCAAATGGTCGGAGTCTATCATGCATCTTTCTGAGTGTTTTCAGAGCATCTCCACTTTTCAAAACTCATTCTTCAAAACTCATTTCAAACTCTTCTTTTGAACCTGAAGTATGGAAACTGGAAAAAAATATCTGTTGCTTTGGTACCAGCTAACCTTTAGCCTGGTTGTCTCAGAATCTGGATGTGGACTCGTCTCGGGCCATGAGTTACTCGTTATCCCCCACCATGCTCAGGTGAAGCAAAAGAAATTGCATGAGGGCTGCTGCTTCTGGCTTTTCTTCCTTAAGGTTTTACCATGGTATCCAGACTCACATGAAGGAGACTGGAAAAACACAGAAGTCGGAGAAACAAGACCATGTTTCAATCCATCATCGTAAGTTTGAGATAAATAGCCTGTAAGAGAATATTTTATCCTTTTATTGACATCGCAGTACTTGCAACACAGAGAAGAGACCTTTGATTTTATTTGAGATACAAGGATGATCAGAATCAAGTTCCAAACTATTATCTCAAAGGCTGACTGGTCACTCTATCTGATGATGGTTCCATTTTGCTCTACTAATTAATATATATATAAGGTACTTATTTATCTTTTTGTCTTAGAAACATAAGAATGAAGTAACAAAATCAGATGTTTCATCATGTGGGAAAGAACCAGAAACAGAAAAATGGGCTCCTGAACCTGGTCATCTTGTTTTTGAAGAGAAAAAAGGTAATCAAAATCAGAAGTTGCTCTCTCTGTTCCTGACCTGAAAAACCAACTGCTTGTGACTGTTTTCCCCTCTGTTGCCAAGATTAAAGCTGTTATCACACCTCACTGGATGAAATCCAAACAATAGAGTAAGAAATGCTTTGTATTTTAATGATTTTAAAAATATTGTGTATTAGATAAAGCTATGCTTTGCGTTCAGACTGTTCTCCCACACTCTCCACACCCCTGCCTAAATTACTATTCACCTCATTTATAACTTTCAGTAAATAAGATACCCATAGATGACAGTAGCTTATTCTCAAATGCTATATCCTAGTTGCTGTTTTTTTTCTTTGTAGTACTTTGATGCACGAAAACAAAGGTCGTCTCTTGATATTTGCCTCCCTACACCCATATAGAACAATGCAAACACCATCTGCAAATAATTTGTTTTCGTTTAGACAACGTATCTTCTTAATGTCATCGAAAACTGCAGAAACCAAAGAACCATTTGAGCGGAAATCCTAAAAGATTTGTATAGTGTGTTTCCCTGGTGTGTGTTACATTCTACATGCTGTTTCTGCTGCCTGAAATACAACTTCTGCATTACCCCAGGGATAGGACTGGGGAGAAAGGTCTGACCGGCCCTTGATAGATATTTATGGATAAGTGTGAAAATTGACTTTTTTTTTTAAATTCCTACAGATAACAGTTTTTCTGAGGTAAGCATTATATAATGAGGGTGCATATAGAGGTTTAAAGAGGGACAGTGCCTTGACTCTGGATGGGTACAAATGCAGAAACGCTGATCTAGAAAGGGAGATTTTCCACGTGCAGGACCATTTTGTTATTCATTCAGTTGCAGCTGTGTTAGGCCAGTGATGAAAATCTAACATGCTGCAGTTAAATATTAGGGACAGCTGAAGGAAAGTGATACCATATTCAATCCCCTGTTTATTTATGCATATGCAATGCATTTTGGTGTTGTATCTGCACCACCACACACAAATTTGTTACAGATTCCTTCCCAAGCAGTGTACCTGAACTTCCGTGAAATTCTGGTGCCTGAGGCTGGAGACTTTTAACTGTAGGATTTTTATTAGTGAACCTGTGATATTTACTGTCTGGCCTCTAGAAAAAAAAAAAAAAGAGAGAAGTGTACTGTTACCACCTAGAGGAATTTTATTGTAAGTCAAAAGATTAAAACCTGTGCTTTTTGGAGTGTGAGTCAGGCCTTTCTTCTTCCTACACCAATTATTGTGTGATTTGTCTGACTATTGTTCCAGTTGTCTGTAGAATAGGACTCTACTCTTTACATGTTGGATTACAGGGAACAATCTTTTGTGAGCTCTTAATTAAACAGCCAGCTAGGTCTGATTTATAGATAAGTCTAAGCTATAAAACTCAGCTCCAGGTTTCAACTCCTTCCTTCCTTTTACTGTCTCTAGAAACAGAAACAAAGACATTTATTAGGATTCAGACTCAGGATTGGCCAAATGTATAAAGAAGGGCCAGCTGTGAAATTATAGTCTGACTTCATACCACAAAAAGCTTAGGTTGGCAGACTTGAAGATGGGTTTGGATATAGCACTCCAGATTTTGTTCATGTGTAAAAAAAACCCCGCAAGCCCTCCTAAACTACCAAATAAAAAAAAAAGGAAAAAAAAAAAAAGAAAAATCCAACAACCTTTTGTAATATTTTTCACTATCTAGCTTCAAATTTTAAATTAAAATTCTATCTATCAATATTTAAGAAGTTTTTTCTTTTCAGAAGTTTATTCTGTCTTATTTAAGATAAAATAAGACACGGTAAAAGATAATACTGGAAAGAATATTTGGGGACAGAAATTAAAAATAAATTGGCGGAATGCTCTTGAGTTAATGCAAAATGAGCTCTGTCCCAGCTGAAACCAGGACAATCTTTTCCCCTGCAGTGCTGCTGAGGGCTCTGCTGGATGGTTGCCCTCAAAATCCATCGAGCTTCAGGCATGTGTTTTCCCTCGGTTGTATGCATAGATCTGATATCCAGAGAACAGGTGAGAGAACTGGTGGGTTTTATGTTCCAGGCTAACAGCATCACCTAATATACCTGAAATGTTCCTTCAGGTTTTTGTTGGGGTTTTTTTGTTTGTTTTTGTTTTTTGGTTTTTTTTTTCATTAACAAACTTTAATGATTGTATTGTTTTAGGAAAGAAAGTGATCAAAAAAAGCTTGGCCTAAGAAAGTATAGTCATGCTCTGCATATGGTTTATCACTAAATTGTATTTTGAAGGCAACTAACTGTTGTGGAGTGTCCTACCCTTAGCAGCTCTGTAATTCTTCTTATCAAATATTTTCCTCTTTTTTTTTTTTTTTTCTTTTCCTGGAAACACATAAGAATAAATTGACCTGACAATTAACAACAATCTGGATCTAGTTTGTATGTTAATGAACATAACTTTGTGGAGCTATAGGAACTCCCACTTTGCCTGTTAGCTATATGAATTCTAACAGCTATAAAACCTTCACCCTGGAAGCTAACCAAGGCTTTATTAACAATAACTTTGTCAAGAAGTGTTTTTCTTTGTTCAAAATAAACTATTTTTCTTGTTTATTTGTTTTTACTTGCCCAGGAAAGGGGTTTTTGAGCAGAAGAAGAGGTTTTCCTGTGATTTCCCTTATTTCTACTGATTTTTGTCTAGCAAAGTAATCCTCAGATTATTTTTTTCCCCCAAGGATAGATTCTCCAGGGCTTTTCTCCATTTATATTAGAGAAGCTTCTTGATGGTGTAATATTTTTGTCTGGATTGAGACACCTTTTATGCACACACTCAATATTTCAGCACAGCAGCTGTAAATTTAGGAGTATGTAATTTACCTGAAATCAAAGAGGCTGATAGCATTTTTTATGGGTAATACATTGTGTGCGACATCTGCCACGCTCCTTACCATTGCACTGCAGTTCTCCATAACAGTTTATGAGAAGAAAAAGAAATTTGAGGGGTGGAAAAACTATCCAGAGTAGGAGAGTGTAATTATTTCACTGGGGATTTAAGTAGGAGAGCAGGCTAAAAAACTCTTGTACAGGTGCCACATTATCTTTAACAACTACATGTGGCCAGATCCGCAATACAATTTGCTGAAAGACTAACAGTTTATTGGAAAGACTGAACCAAGTGAACTGCCAAAACAACATTCCGGTGCTCTTTGCGATTTCTCAATACACAGCTCAATTAACACAATGCTAAGATCTTGGACGTTGCCTGCAGGTTATATACTTCTATTGCTATGGGATAAAAATACTTTGACGTGGGGGAAGCATATTGAGAGAAAGTCCAACGGGTATCTTCCTTCATCATCAGTCCCCACCACAAGGTAGCAGGGACAGATTTGACTTTGTAGGCTTGCATCCACACGGTACACGGTGTGCTTAGCAATAGCCTGTAGAAGATCTTTTGATCCATGCTAATTAAAGCCAAATAAAATAAAAGAAAGAAGTACAAATCATGTAGATTACTCTGCTGCGTTGGCACAAATCCAAAAGGCCTGTAATTATTCAACATTCATACAAAATTACTGCAAAATGTTAATGGCCGAGGGTAAGAAAGCAGAAGCAGTTTATCAACTTTCGTTAGTCAAAGCCTTTCCTTTGTACCCCAAATCAATATTTATGATCATCAATTAGATGTAATGGGATAAGCAGGCATTTGAAAGATCAGAAACACTATTTTTGCTCTGTGTGGTGCTGTGGGGTTTGTCAGTTCTGACTCTGTAAGGGTGCAGGACTGGGGGAACTGTGACCATCTGGATGCCTTTTGGCATCTGTTTGTTTCATTTATTGGTTCATGCGGGTCTGTCCAAACAAAAAAAACCAAACAAACCCCAACCCTCCAGCAATAATTTGGCAACTTTATTGATGAAGATTTTAAGGTGCTGATATATAAGAACATGTTGCATGGAAGCCATTAATTTTTCATTGATTTCATTGCACAAAGAGAATAGATAGAACAAAGCAGTAATTAAATGGATAGGTTCGTGGCATTTTTCACATGCTTTTTCAAAGTTCAAAGTTTACCACAAAGTGGTAACTATCTGGATTACTAATGGTTGGAATTTTTAGGTAAAAATGGAAGCATTTATTTTTTAAATGTCTAATAGTCTTTCTTTTTGATGTATTATTATCATAAGTCCAGAGGATGGAGGAAATCATAGTTTGATCCAGAGAAGTTGAAATGAGATATAGCAATCCAGCTACTATATGTTTGCTACATAATGGCCAGTTAACATCTATTATTTACAAATTAATTCATGTATTTTTTGCACCTGCAGTATTTTCTCCTAATGTTATTTTCCTTTATAACTTGATATAGCAACTGTCCTATATCCATCCGTTTTCTCAATTTATAGATTTCATTGTGTGTCCCATACATTACTATTTCATACACAAGTGCCTAGTTTTAAACGAACACATTAATATAAGAACAAAGTTTTACTAATAGTGATACAGAAGTTTTTTTATCAAAAAGGGTGACATACTTTTCCTTCCCTCCTAGATAAATTGAGTTTATGTAACCTAAGAGTGACTCAAATATATGTATGAAATATGTAGTCTCTGGCTATAGAAATTATGTTAAGCTGACTGTATATTTTCCTGTAAATCTTAAAAAGGTTATTGCATACATTTTGCTAGCACCTATGCAACTACATCAATAAATAGTTTTTAAAATCCCATCTAAAATATCCTGTGGAGGGCACTAAATGCTGGGGGACCACAAGAGAGATCTTTGCTTTCACTGTGAATTGTTGAGTTTTATGTGTGCTCAGAGACAGAGAGAATGTATAGAGATATATAACAGCATTTTATGCTCAGAATTGCTGCAGAGCCAGAAAAAGCAGGTGTGTGAGTCTAATGGCTTTTGTCCCATGGTGATGGAGTGTTGCCTTTATTTGACCCTAGAATCCAGTACCTGTCTTGTACTTCATATAGACATTTGTACAAGAAAAAATGCTGTAAAATCCTACCAAACTTTGTGTTTGCTTTGTATTCCTGTGTATGATCATATTTCTGGAAAACCAAGGTGTGTGCTGTGCTAAATTCTGAATCCGTTGAAGACAATTGAAAGGTACCTTGCTATCTTCAACAGAGTCTCCCATTCCAGCAATCTCATTATATACACAGGTATACATATGCATACATGCCATGGCAACAGAGCACAGTCTGACTTTGAAATAAAAAACAAAATTTAAAGCTTCAGTCCCATAAAAATAAAGACCAGCACTTTAGTAATAACTTTAATTAAATGCATTGTAATCAAATGACTTTAATTGCATTTTGAAAATATAATTTGTCTTTTTTTTAGTTGCAAATATTTCTTGATATCAATAATAACATTTGGTCCTGAGTGCGGTCAAATAGAATTAATAATTTTTCATGCCATTCTTAGCTCAAATTAAATGATACAGAAAGTAAAAATATTAGCAACTGGTATTTTATTTACTTTGGTTTTGTCATTATTTATACATTTTTCTTGTTAGGTCTGAAAAGTATAATTTCAAAAGATTAAAAACAAAAAAGGTAGAGAGTTAGAAACCCCATAGTATCATTTCTGTCTAATTCTCAGATAAAAACCATTGTACTCCCGTAGAACTTTTTAACTTTTTATGACTTCCCAAGTTCACTTTGTTTGTTCAGCTGCCTTTAATCCAGAGCTTTGGTCTTACTGCCAGGTTACTGTCAACAAACCGGAGTTCGTGGTGGTTACAAGCTTCATTTGGATATCACTAAGGTGAAAATTCACTATGATGGATGAGGTTTTAGCAAGAGTTTATTGCAGCATCATTACCCCAAGTGCTATTGACTCTCCCCTTTAAATTGTGAGGGAAATGCATACATTGCCCTTGATACCATGTCACGTGGCTCATCTCAGTGTCCCATGTGGATTCACTCAGCGACAAAAGCCTCTGGTGTCTAAGGTATCATGGGCAAGGATGAATGACTCTTTGCACCCTTCCTGTGAAAAATATCCCATGAGTTTAGAAGAATGAGTCTAACCACCGATGAACAAAATACCATGACAATAGCGTTACAACGCTGGTTTGTGTATTTCGGAGGGAGTGGGAGCCTAAATTATTTATACAATGAGACAATATTACTTATGGCAAGCAAAGTTATATTGTGGGACAAAAAAAAAGAATCACATTTCCAGCTTCATTTTATTCATTAACTTAAATTTATATTAACTAATTTACATATACTCCTTTCTCACTCTAGCTGTTTCCAGTCTTCAATTAGCTTAATTTAACCAGAAATCTCTAGATAGGTCACAGCTCTCAAGTTTAATAAAAAATGAGTGAAACAGGCTTAATAGAAATTCATAAGTTACCAACGTTCTTTGGAGTAATACATACATTATTTAGTTCTGAGTGATGCTCTACACATTTAACCGTATTTAGGCAACTAATTGTACTAGATATAATGTCCCTGTGTGAATATCTTTCAGGATATAAGACAGTTACTCACTTAACTTACTGGATTGCTCACCAAAGCAAAAACCAGCTCCTGGATATTGATTACTCATACTAACAGTTTTAATGACAGAAGAATACTGCATAGAATAAACTAGAAAATCCCTAATTACTTTTAGTGTTCCCCGAACTGCTGTAAATGAAGGTAAAGTAGTAAAGGGACAATTTCTATACAGTACATTTTAAAGTGTTTTGATATAACTAATTCATTTGTTCAGTCACTGAGGATATTCTGTCTTCAATACTTGCTGCCAATAATTCCAGTAGAAGTTAAACGTGCCTCCATTCTGAAAACAAGATCCTCTCCCTTTTTATCTTTTATGACTTGTTTTACACTGAGAAAGGTCTAAGAACAAACAGTATGCAAACTCACTAGCGAGGCATCACTAGAGAACTAAATTACGCAAGGCAAGGAAATGTGATATACTCCAGAGTGTGTGATCCAGATTAGCTTAAAAGGGATGTTCTTCCTTTAGAATTTTGCTTTCCTTTCTCCCCAATATTTGATTATATTAGACTTTGTTCTGGGCAAATAAATCAAAGTGAGACACTGAAAACCTAGAGAGGGGAAATGGTGGTATTCTAAGGGGAGATAAGGATAGAGAAAGAAAAAAAGAGGTAACAAGAAAAATTTGAAAATAAATAAAAGGGCTGAATTTTCCCTTGAGACTTTATATTAAGTATGTTAAAAATATTCAAGCACAATATGTGGCTTCGTTACAGGTAAAAATTTTTTAGAAAGAAAAATATTCATGAAATATTTCATTCATTTCGTAAAATACATATAGTAACAAGCATTATTTCATCAAAAATTATGGAACGTGTTTTTTGAAAACATCTTCAAAAGTCAAAAGTTTTCAACAACTTGAATACCTTTTGTAGAATCCCAGTGAACTATGTATAAAAATAGACAGCAATATAGAATTTTCATTTAGGCAACAAACTCATTTTTCAAAACATAACTTTGAAAATCATCCGAAGTGTTGTACCACTGAAATCATTATTGTTGTACCACTGAACTGCTATGGATTTCTAAGCTAATGGATGAAAACATTTGGGGGATAAAATTTATTTTTATTATATTTTAATCCTGTATTACAGAATTTACTTTCTACCTAAAACATATTCTGAATTCCAATGCTTTCTTTCATTTTATGTGAGGAGCTAAGATATTTGAAATTGAATTGATCAACCCTGCTGGCTCCCACACGATTCAGAGCTTAATCCAAGAGAAGACAATATTATAAGAGTTCTCAAAACCACTCAAAGCTAGAGTGGCTCTATTCACTATTAACTTAAATTATTTCTCCTGTTATTAAAACATTGGGACATAGAAATACCAAAAGAGAAGAGGATCCCATAACACTTAGGGTTTTTTCCAATCATTTTTCTAAAAATGGCTCTAGCCACCAGCTCTTACAGTTCAAACAGTTCACATCAAAAAAGATTTATATTCTTTACTTTAGGGACTGCCATCACTGCTTCAGGTCTAGTGAGCCAGAGAAGGCCAGCGGTAGAACCAGGAAAGCAGTTCACATAATCATATCCTAAATTTGATGTTGGAAATACATATCAATTCTTGTCTCCAATTAATATAGCTTCATCCTTTTCATTTTCACACGCTTCTTCTAATCAATCATAAATTGGAATTTTCCTCCTGAGCTTGAGAAATTACTCTGATTTCCTTTTCTAAAAGACATTGAAACTGCTAATAAGAAATGTGGTGATTGTACATTTAGATTTCCTTTTATTTCTTTCTTTACCGGTAAATTTAAGGTGGAATTCATCTTTCCTGTCTTTAGAGGTCTACAGCATAGACCTTAACATCTGAACTAACTGTTGAAGGCTGCACCTTCGTTAATGCCTTAATTCAAAGCATTATTGTTGGGGTTTTGGATTTGTTTTTTGTTGTGTGGTGGTTTTTTTTCAGACAAACCCTAGTTAAACACGGATTAACCCTATTTAATGCTAACCCAATGCTAGCAAAGCATGGATTTACTTTGCAGAGCAGGTTCTGCTGTGTTCAGTCCTTTTCAAAACAAGCTGAACTGGAGGAGGTTGATCCCAGGGTGTCCCACATGCTAGAAGAGACCAAACACCTCAGCCAGCGAGTGCTCTGTTGGACAACCTGAGGCCATATGTGTGGTGATGACATTGTTTGAGCTGAGAATGGAGCATAACCTAGTCCAAAAGAAAATTCTCTTGTGATCCAGGGAGTGAGTTACCTCAGGGTAGTCATCACTTCAGTCTTCTGAAATCTCTTGAGCATAACAGGAGCTGCAGACATTGAAAATCAAGTGAGACGATTCCCCCCACACCGACATACAGGTTAGTGATATTTCTCTACTTATTATCTACTTTATGCAGTCTGGGTTTTCAATTTCATTGCTTTATTTAAGTTTCTTATAAAGTTATGCTCTGTAGTAGGAACGTGCAATCATGTTGGCAAGATCTCTACATAAAATCCCTATTTCCACCTAAAAATTGACCTGAGAAAAACACTGAAACAAACCCTTTTATGTATCTTCTGCTTAGAATAACAACTTAAACAAGTTTGAAATACATAAATTCAGTGGTACCAGTAGGAAACTAGAATATGTTGCAAATCATGTGGAGGTATTCTGTGTATGGAAAACAGCTACCCAAGAATCTACTAATACATAAGTATTCTTTCTGTTTCCTTTGTGGTCATACCAAAAGGGGATGTTTATTTAGATTTTTATTATTTGGGTTTTTTTCTCTTAATAAAATCTGTTATAAGAAGAACACCAAAAGAGTAAGTTACTAAAAAGATCTGCTTTTAGGTGTCAAAGCTGAAAAAGAAGCTATAATCTGTAGCTTCACCTATGCAGATGTCTCATCTTCATTTGGAATAAGATATTTTATCCCAAGGTTAGGGTATTTCTATTAATATTGAGGCTGATGCAATGTACGCTGAAATCAATGGGATTCATGGGTCTGAATCCTGAAAACACTGAACACAATGGCAGCTGAAGAGATTTGGCACATTTAGTGAATCAGTCAACACCAGAAAGGATTTTACTTTTATTACAGACTTTTAACACATTTCTTTGTGAAATCTGTATACTATACTGGATCATCCCTTGATATTTATATCATTACAGAGACTGGAAAAAATGATGCCTTGTTATGATAATGTCATTTAGTCCTGGCAAAGAAGAAATCTAGACAGGCTGATGAAGTGATACTTGATTTCTCTTTTAGTTATGAGTTTATTGCTTATTTATCTGTAAACCTTATGCCATAAAAAAAGCTAATATTCCGGGTGACACTACAGATCTGTGGCACTGAAATTTTCAAGAGGGGTGTCTGAATGTGCACAGTAATACTGCCAAATGAAGTTGCAATGACATAACAGAATTTCTTACAGAAATTGCAACGGTTTCTTTTTTCTGCTCGGAATGAGGCATATCTCAGTTAAAGAATTTTCACAATGTGATACAAAGAGTGTTTAGTACGAGAAAGCTGAATCAGAAGAAAATTCTTTTTTAAATGAAATTATCGTCTTATATAATTACTTCATTATTATGTTAAACGTCTATAGAGTAATTCAATGTTTACAAAAATGGTGGGTTAACCCCTTTGATCATGTGTCTACAGGAGAGGCATATTGATTTATGAATTAGGTTGCATGTCAAAACTAATTTAAAGATTTCACTTCCATGTGTTACAAACGAACTCTCCATGCTAGGAAATTCTTTATGTGGTTACAAGTGTATTACAGAGTAATCAAAAGTCAAAGCCTGTGCTTGTAAACCAATATACAAAGAAAGACGGCAAAGCTAGAAAATTACTAGCTATCGATGCTCTCGTTGAGGAAGGATGTTCCATACATAAAATCAAGTACTCTTATTAGGAAAAAAATAAATCTATATCCTGTAAAGGCATCTGTAGGCAAGCCAGCTTTCGCATGAGGCATTCAGGTGTCAATAGTAAATGCACCACTACTTCATATAGCACTGGAGGGCTGTATGATCCATTAAATACAACTTAGCCATATCACTCAATCCCTTCACAGACTAGCTAAATTTGGTGTTGAAACATGCCCCTTTGGTCCCCCACTTTTCTTAATTTCTCACGTAGTTTTCTAACTGCCCATATTACTAGAAACATTTGGGACGTTAACATAAATTCATAAACGCTCATGGCTAATGTAAACTTCTTGCCCTTTTACCACTGTTATTTCACAGGGGGTCGCTCTTTTTCTCCAGTGACCATCTTCTAATTATTACATATATGGAAAGCATTTGCATCTCCTCTCAGACTTTGGTTTGCTTGGATGAAAAGAAAAAAACCCTAAGCTGTCATCTGCAAGGGAATCACTCCTTTTCCTAATATTCCTGTGACCTCTCCTCTGCATCCATTCCACCTGTAATTAATCCTTCCTGAAAGCATAGTATCATAACTGTATGCAGTGCTCTATACAAGGTTTAAACAGCCCAGTAATTAACAAAAATTCTCTTCCCAATACATCTTATCGTTTTCTTTCTCCATGGCTTCGTCAAAGTGGTAGTTTGTCACATAGTCATCAAAACAGGAGATAGGCAAAGTCCTACAAAATAAGAGTTGTCAATGCATCTGTTTTAGCCCTTACCATTGCCAGGAACATGCTATGAAGGGTTATAAAACAAACGTAAAAGCTGTTGTTCCTATGGGTAGACCAGATGTACAAACTAATTACTTTTATTTTTTGTGACAATATGGGATAGAGATTAATAAAGGTTCCATAAAATAATGCTGATAATGCTTTTTTTTCTGTTAGAAATAGCACATGAGTGTGCATATATGTATTTGAGTCAAGGAAGAATGAAAGATGGGGCAAATGATTTGATCATTAAGTTAAAGCATCTGATAAATGAAATTGCAACAATGACTTAAAGCTACTTCAGAGCTGGCTTCTTTTATGAGAGTCATGTCAACTCAGCTCTTCAAATTTAAAAACTCATTATGTTTCATGCATTTTTTTAATTTCTAAGTGAATAATACATTATTTATTAATTTCATGGCAAGAGAATTAAAAAGGATAATACTATTCTGGTCTATTTAGTACATGGCAGAGGGAGTTGAGAATGTCCAGAACCAGGACAGAGCAAATATTGAATCAGTATTCTGAAGGTCTGCAGCAAGACCAAGAAGTGGGGAAAATATCGGTAGAATCTGAACTGGAAGAATAATGTTCAGTCAGAAACAAAGAATAAAACATGCTTAAAGATAAAATAGGTTTCCTTTTGGTGGGGGAAAAAAAAAATCCATCCTGCAGGTACTTTTTGACACTTAAAAAGAGCTAAGTTTAGACATTCTTTCATCTACATCTGGGATTTTTTTTTCAGCCAAAGTGATTATACCAGTTTTGTGAGTAAACAAACACAAAGAAAATAAAAACAACTTTAAGAAACCAAACTTGCCCAGGGAAGAATGTGTCTTGGACATCGTTTACCACATCACAGAAAGCAGACAGGATTTCATAGGCTGATTAGGCTCTAAAGAGCATCCTTAAAATTCAGACCTTCAGAAAGCAAAACACTTTCACTTCATCCATAAGCACCAACCAGGCTACGGGCAGTACTAATGGAATTGAACATAACATAACCATGTCAGTCGGAGAGGATATTTTTACACATTGTGCTTTGCTGGGCTGCAGGCAAAGACCTCAGCAACCTATAAAATATAATGTGTCTTAAACTAAAAAAAAATCACTGTAACAGTATTAGTAAATATTTGATACAGGAAAAGTTCATAGGCTCACCATATATTGATATTAAGTATATATAACACATTGCAAGTGGTGGTGAAAGTAAACTTGAAAAAATTCAAAGTTACTCAGGTATTTTTTTATTTGATACTTACGTGTTAGGAGCATCTCTTCTTCAAAATTTGCCTATGCACCAAACATACATTTTTTTGCTTTTTGGAGGTTATGTTAGAGACCAATACCAGGTTTATATTGATCTACACAAGCTATTTATATTTTTTAGGTTTTCTGAAAAGGCAGCACACTTTTTAGCAGAGCACAGTACCGAGGTAAAATATCAAATCATTTGTATTTGTAACAATAAGAATGATCACTGAAGCAGTATCAAACACTTACAGTCCCCCTTTCTGTCTAGCATTTTATCAAATGATTTAAAAATGACTCATGTAATTTAAATTCTCCGTGAAAGAGAGACTTATGTTGCTCTCTGAAGTTTCTAGCTGCAAGATATGATTGCAACATGATTTGTTACATGAAGCAAAATAATTGATCAAACCTACAGAGTTCCACAGAGCCATCAGTCACACAAACACCTCAGTGGGAAAAAACCCCCACAAATTCACAAGGTCTAAGTTGTGCCTGCGCCTTGGTATGAGATGAACAAACTGCTCATAAAAAGAGTTGCAAACAAAACCATATATTAAAAAATAAAAAAGGTAAATGAAAAATCTTTTTTTTTCTCCATAAGAAATAACATATGAAGGCTGCAGAGAAGACAATTAACAACAAGGATACAGTTGAAATCAGGCGTATCTGTAAAAATTGCATAGAAACATCAAACCAGGACACTTAGCAATTTACATTTAAATTAAATAAAAAATTCTGGCAATCAGCAGAAAACACACCACAGTAATTCAGGGTTCTAATGACATCTGCAGTTAGTTTTAAGTGGTTACTTGTACCAGGTGTCCTAAATTCCTGTTAAGTGCTACAGTCTCTCCATCATGATTTGGGAGACTTATTAGGAAATGTAATAGCATTTATGTAATCCCATTACAAGAGCACAGAATGGTTGGCGTTGGAAGGGACTGCTGGAGGTTGTCTGGTTCGACTCCCCCCTGCTCAAACAAGGCCACCTGCTTGCCCGGGACCATGTCCAGGCAGCTTCTGAATACCTCCACGGTTCCTACCAATGGAAGTACCTGATCTGCAAAGTACACTTTGCATTAAGTGGAGCATGGAACTATTACATCTTGATTAGGGAATCGGCAGTCATCAATATTGCTATCAAGGCAACATGTCGAATATCCCTGGAAAAAACACCCTATTACTGGTGTTGGCAAAACAATACACATATATGGATATAGATGTTACAGTGAATAACACCAGTGTACGTATTAGATGGCCTTGTACTTTCCCATTTCCTGGCAAAGGTGCTCTGTTCTGCCTGCTGATGTCACCAGGAGGTAGAATATTGCAAGGTTAAAGCCTAAATTTATATCTATTTAAAACACATTTCTTACAGCTTCAGAACTCATTCGGGTCTTGACTCTGTGTGTGCAAGTGCCCTCAAACACTGGCAACCGGCAAGGTCTCCTTAATTTAGCAGACTTGCAACCTTGTCAAAGTCCTCTTTCATTTTCCAAGTGCCCTATCTTTCATTTTCATAATTGGTAGTGCAGAGAAGACTGAATGCGAAGTCAGGAAATTAATTTAGATATGATGCCCTGATATGCATTTCTTTAATTCGGGCTGATATACTCAATTATGGGTCACTTTCAGTAATATTGGACCAGAAATGTGTAACTAAGGAGGCCAAAAGCTGAATCTCAGGAAGAAATAGTTTCATCTGCCAAAACAACAGAAGCCATTCTGAAGGATTTCTATTCAGATGTAATGTTCAGTCATAGGCAGAAGAGAACTGGTGTGTGTGTATATATATATATATGTATAAATCCCAATTTACAGCAAGAAAGTGAAGTACAGAACAAATTCTAAACGTGTAATTTCAAGCCTGTATAACAAGGCCTTAATATTAAATG
Organism: Rissa tridactyla; assembly: GCF_028500815.1. Lineage (NCBI taxonomy): Eukaryota > Metazoa > Chordata > Aves > Charadriiformes > Laridae > Rissa > Rissa tridactyla. The sequence continues at coordinate 25,978,342 of NC_071473.1, forward strand.
AAAGATAAAGAACTCTCCTGACTTAGAGCCCTAATTGGGATGAAGAAGTTGCATTTTCCTTTTACCTTTAATACCTCATGGCCTGGGAAAAAGAAAAGAGTCAGTATCCTGTCCTGAAGGATGCTCAGGCACCGAGATTTTTCAGAATACGAATTTCAGAATATGAAGAGATGCTTCCGTAATCCCCCCTCTTCTCCGAAAAGGATGCTCTGAGCCTGGTCCTTCACCCCATCCCCAAAGAAAGGGGGTGATCTCACCTGTCTCAACATAGTTCACCAAATTGGATTTACCTGCAGATTTCCTCTGGCTTTGTCAGGGTTTACCTCCTTTTCCTTTGTTCTGTTGGATTATCCTCGTTCCACCAGACGTTGTACCTGCTGCTCTCAGTTTCTTATTCTGATTTTACAGTGTGCCTTGTTCTCATTTTCCTGTATCCTGTTTGTGCAACTATACCACAAATCTCTGTTTTTCACTTTTTTGTTGCATGTTACTTTATAGATATATATATATAGAGAGAGAGAGGCATACAAGTAGCTGTTACAGAAAATGCTTGCCACACTGGTCATGCTATTTTAATCCTTACAGAGTCACAAAATACCTATGAAAGTTGCTGGTTATGCCAGGTTAATATGTTTATGTCTGGATACAAGGCAAATAAATATTAATTATATCTTCCTTAATCTCTTTTTCCTTCATGGGTGCAAGAGGCCTCTGCTTTGGCTGCGAGGTTTTACCATTAGATTTCATTGATTTTTACCCTTGTTGTTCTCTCTCTTATCTTTTTTCTCTTTTATTTTGAAAATTCAGTTGAGGTTTTTTAAAAAAAAGTATTTGTTTTTAGAATTTTTAGGAGAGCTTCAAAAAAGTGCTTCAAAACACTATATTAAACAATTATTTATGTGCATATTGGATGCACTCCAGCTTCCTTTCTTAAATATTTTTTTTAAAGTAACCGTAAAGTACATCTGATGGGCAATACATTTTTTTCAGCTATTATTATGTAGACAGCAGAGGAAAAAAAAAGATGAACTTGTGAATAATTTGTAAATTGGATAAGAAAAAGTCAGATTGATCTGTTAATTTATTAAATATTAATAATTCTAACAGCTTGACACGATAACATAATGCAGGATAATTGTAAAGTTTCTCATTCAAGGAAAAAAATGAACTACACCATATAAATAAAATAAATGCCAAGGGGGACAAGAAACTAAATAGAATTATATACCTGGTAGACTGTAAGCAAGGTGAATGAACGTGAGATATTTGCTGATAAGAGATGGTTTTCTAGAGCACCATTATTCTGGAACTCCCCCTTTATAAGAAAAACATTTTCAAGATTTGTCCTAGGTAGAATGTTGTCTAATTAAAAAAAAATAAATCAACAAACAAAACAAACACCAAATCAAAACACAAAAAGAAACCCTTCAGGGTAAAGAATGAAGTTTCTGAATCCTATTTAAAATATATATATATCATAACTTCTTTTAAGGAATATGTTTTCTAAGCAATTTACTGATATTGTTTATCGATATTCCCAGCAGCATTTCTGTAGTTTCACTTTTTCCAGTTTCTGAAGGTGAAACAAGACCTGTCCGTCATTCTCAGCCCTTCTGCTTGGGAACCTCACCCTCTGACCCCTCACAAATCCGCTTGTTCCGAAGCAGCGTAACAACAGTTCATGCACTAGGCTTCCTCCAAGACCTGTTTCATCCTGACTATGCCTCTGCGCTCCCAGAGAATCTGGGGGGAAAGACGGCTTTGTGATGAGTGCTAACGATCAACAGTTCAAATGATTTTAGATGAAGGTTTTAAAGGCAAGAAAGAATTTCAAAGGTGAAGTACAAGCAAGATATAGATACATTATTTTAAAAATCCGGTAAAACCAAGCCATCTATTACTCGTGTTTGAAGAGGGTATGTAGGCAGAAGACATAGATAGTTTCTAAAATAACTCCCGCTGCTCCTGGATATCCTGGGTATTTATTGCAGAAGTGTTGAAGGAAACTACCGTGTCCCTCTACTTGAAGGATGCCATCACATCTTTGTGTGCTAAAATTACAAAATGAGCTTGGGCTCTGTTTCCTTTTTTATACTTATCTGAGTGTTAAAGAAAACAAAAGAAGTTAGCTCCTAGTATCCATCAGTTTTCTTATTCTGACAACCTTATTCAGCTTTTAAAAAGGCTCGTTATTTAGTACCTGAGAGGTAGAAACATTTAGATCTGTTAGAACAGAAAGGCAGTTTGGGGAGATTACCTTCCCAGATGTCAAAAATCCCACACTGGTCACCAAAATCTCAAAGCTGAAACTGGAGTTTCCAGCTTAACAAAATCTAGAGAGAGGAGAAAAAAAAAAAAAAGGGAAAAAAAAAAAAAAAAAAGAAAACCCCCCCTATGTTAGCTCTAAAGTTCATGCAAACACATTAATAGGAAAAAACTCAGTCCTTATCCTATCCAACCCCTGGTGCTCATTTTCAGCGCCTGAAATCTGTGACAGATAAGCACTAATTTCTGAGGAGTGCTCATACGGCAACTGTTAAAATGGCAGATCCCTTGCTCTTGTGTTTGTGCTAATAGCATTTAGTGGGGTTAGCAATCACATTGATTTCCCATATGTAATAAGAAGAGTGTAGTGCTACGTTCCTAGTTAAAGTTTATTGAGCAGGCAGGATATTAGAAGTCAGAACTGATTAATTCAGGGTATAAACAGTCACCTCTTTTTTTTTTTTCCTTTTTTTTCTTTTTTTTCTCTTATGCAGTTTTGTCTCACTAACACTTCGCCACGTATCCCTGTCAGTGCTCAAATTTCTGATGACACTTGTTTCTTTTACTTTCCTGTGTGAGTTTTCACCTTTACATTAAAGAACACGTTAGGTACTCATGGCTTAGTCTTGATAGATGCCATCGGAGTCAGATTGGACTTCAGTGTTCAATGTTAGGCCCTTAAATGGCCCCCCAGTCTGGCTGGAGCAGACAGACTTTTTAATATGGTTTCCAGTTCATGCCAATAGTGAAAACCTTCAAAATACGTTATATAATAATGAAAAAATATATGGTTAATCTTCTATAGACACAAATGTTGGCGTTTTCTTACACTAGAGATAAAGGGGACATTTATTCTCTTTGTGTCTATTTTAAGGTCAAGAGCAGCAAGGGAGTAGCTATAATTCGAGCAAGCCCATTTTAGGTTTCTTGGGGGAAAATTTGTAGCTAAATGAAAAGCACATTTTTAGCTATCCCAATCTAAGTAGAAGTATCTTCTAATGCCCTCCTTGCTCAATAAACCTCTACTAGAAATGTAGCGGTCTATTCTTATTATTACTTATGGGAAATCAAGGCAATTGCTAACCCCGTGATATGCTATTGCCGTAGCCACAGGAGTAAGGGATCTGCCGTCATAACAGTTGCCATACGAGCACTCATTAGAATTACTAATTTGTCACAGAATTGGAGTGGGAATGAACACCTGGAGTGTGACTTGGTAATGATAGAGCTCTATTCCGATAATGAGCCTGCTGCCTTAATGTGAGTCTTTTTCATAACTTCAGGTAGCTTAAGAAGAAACCACTCTCTGTCAGTGTTGAAAACATAAATATATATATATATTTTTATGTTTTTTCAAGTTTTTTTAAATAGATATACATACATATTACATATATAAAAGAAGATATCTTACTACTTCAAGACAATAGTGAAACAACAGAGCACAAGAAGGCTTATATGGGTTTGCTTCCATGTAAATAAGGGCAAATCTGCCCCATGGTAATTATTTTTATCACTTTCATAAGAGAAAAATAAAAGTAAATATACACTTGAGCTAAAGACTATTTAATAGAAAGACAAAGCAAAAGTACAAAGCATCTTGACAGACTCCAGAGAAAGGTGCAGGTAATAGGACATGATGTTCTGGTCCTGTCACAGGCCAGGAGGCCTCCTTCCTTGCGCACATCTCGCACAGCATTTCAAACAGGCCAGGGCAGTGGAGTAACCATACTGACACCTAAATAAATTCTGAATTTCTGCTTTCCTTCAGCTGTTCTTGAAATACCTTCTTTTCCTTGGACCAACTGACAGATTGTTCAACTCCAGCTGAGAGCTGTACTTGAAAACCCATAGGATTTTATTGTAATCTCATACTTACGGTGCCTCTCTGTCCAGCTATATGAATAACTTTTTTCTTTAAGACTGTATAGCTGCTCCTTTCTGTACGCGCTACCTTACAGCAAAATGTCTCTCTCGGTGTTTTTACATTTTATGTCCTGGTTTCACTAGGAGAATCTATTGGCTATTGCCAAATATTACTGTAATCCCATTCCTATCCTCTTTTTATGGGATTCCTCCTACTCGTCTCAGACAAGAGAATTTCTTCATGGCAGTCAGTGCCTAAGTGAAAGGATTATCTCAGGCTACTTCTTCAAGAAGGATGGGTTTTATTCTCCTATGACTTGAGAGATGAAGAAATGCATCTTCTTTTTCTAAGGGTGCAGTTATAATTTCTATTGAATAAATACTGAAGGTGATGTGGCAAATGAATGAAGCTTATAGTGGCAGGAGGAAAGAAATATGATGAAAACAACCAAAAAAAAAAAAAAAAGATTGAAGCATTTATTTACACACTGCAAAAGATATCATAGTCGGGTGTGCCTTGTGGGGTGTTACAATGAAGAAACAAAAGAGCAGCTACTTGTCATATGGCTTACAACCCTATGGACATCCGGAGTTGCTCTCCACAGCACTAAGACAAGGGTTTAGATTTTGCAGTTAAATCTCAGGATGGTATTCGTGATATTTTCTGTTATCTTCAAGTGCTTCCTGTTACAGCTTGTGATTCTTTGTGTTCAATGTAGAGGTCTATTCCTTTCCACTATCCATCTTTTCAAAGGTTTTATTCTGTTACTGTGCTCCGAGATTATCTTTAAAACCATATACTTCCCCAGGGCATACCAGAATGGTGGGATCATTTTTTGTTCCTATTTGCCCAGGTTAAATCTTGTACATGGTATGAAGGAGATGATAACATTCACTGTCATTTTCACTCTCACTTTCACTATCATTTTTACATCCGATACAGATGTAAACCCACTGAATTAGTTCTGGTTTGTGTGAATTAGTACTTTTTTTCTAACGTGGAATGATATGTTACACCAGAGGGGCTGAAATTCCAGCAGGACTAGAGAATCCTGCACTCATATGAGTACCGCCATGTTTTAATACATGTTAAGGAGAAAGAAGGGTTGTGCTGTATTTATTTAAAAAACAAAATTAAAAAAAACCAACCCCCCCAAACCACTGTCTATTAAATCCAGAGGAAAGAAGAGTATTTAGTTTCTGAAACTTGTACATCTTCCAAAGAGTCTGAGGAAATCAATGAAACAATATGGGTTTTTTAATTAATCTCTGCTTTCAGAATTACTTTTTCAGAGTAAAAAATAAAATAATGAGTTCTCTATCTTGAGGAAAATCCTGTAGGAATAAGTACCATAATTTGGAGAATAGGAAAATCTAGTATCTCAGATGAGATATGAAGAACTCAATTTTTGCCTACCAAAATGAAATTAACTCTTCTTATGAACAGAAAAAATTACCAGGAGAAAAGTTCTATTTTCAGTTAATTTTCAACCCAGAATTACAGACAGTCTAAAGGTGTTCTGCAGCTAAGATTGCTGTGATGAAGGCAAGACTTTCCCACTAAAAATCAGAAGGGGAATAATGAAAGGAGAAGATTATTAGTATCACCAGCCATGCGTGTCTGGGGCTATGTTAGAGCATCAACTGTTTAGAAACATCTTTCTCCCTTGAAAATCTACTCAAGTTGTCAGGAAATACAAAGTACCACAGTCTAAGGACCATCTCTGTGATGAAGCAAAGGAAGATAGATGAACTTGAAGGCTTATTGGGTAGAGAAATATGAGTCAGTGCACTCTCTATAGACATTGCTTGCTGGTTTAGGGGGTTTTTGTTTGTTTGTTTTATTTTTTAATATATGAACTGGAATTACTCATGGGCAAACTCAGTGGGAATAAAAACAGAATAGCATCTTAAAGCTATCACATAACCACTGCTACATGAAGTTAGAAAACTGGCGCACAGAAGGCAATTCTTTGGCTTCAGAAGTTCAGCACACAGCGTGTGCGGTTTGCGGTGTGTTGTTGTTGGGTTTTTTTTGGTGGGGGTAGGTCCTGTCTCCTTCTCACATCAGAGTTTCCAGCTCTTTTTATGAGATTGAACCTTATTAAGTGAAGTCTGTAGTCCCCCTGAGACCAAAGTGCTCTTTGATGCAACACAGAAATCTTTCTGGTCTTTAGGAGAAAGGGAATACAAGGATTTGGGGATTACTGCTCTGGACACTCCTCCTTCCAATTCGTTAGTTCTTTGCAATGTCTCAGTAACTCAGTAAACATTCCTGTGTATGTCTGATGCAGCTTTTCTTGTGTTCGTAGCCCCAAAGAATACAGTGTGGAAACTGCTTCCTTTCCCCAGTTGCGGCGGACTGAAGCACACGTGGGCAGGCCACAGTGGGAAACCATCCCACGTTGGTCCTGTTTCTTGCTCTGCTTTACCCATGAGGTGGGCAAATCATCTTGTTCTCCCGTGCCGTAGTCTCCCCAAATGTCAAGTGAAAATAATGACACAGTCCTTTTTTCCACAATGTTGTGAGATGCACAGGTGAAAAGTGATACTGAGAGACGCATCTTCCACAGGTAGAGGACCACTGCAGCACGCTCCGTATGATTAAAACAGAGGATTCAAGATAGTAAAGAACTGAAGTCTGTAAGTACTCAGTTTCCAAGAACCAAGCTGGATATTTCTAAAGGGATTTTTGATTTGATTTCCAGTAAATGGCTGAAATTTTGACTGTGAAACTCAGCAATCCCTATATATTGTGGCCTTCTAGAATGGTGTAGTGTCACAGCTTCAGAATTCCCCTTCAGTTAAGGGAAAGCCATCTCTGAAACGAAGCCTAGTACATCATAGGCAATACTAAAACAGGTCACAATTACTGTAATTTAACATTTAACTCACAGCTTATAGAAAAAAGTAAAGACCTAGCTACTTGTGGTGTATACCTTTGTGCAGCTTCCATAAAAAAAATGTACAAACAGCCTTGCTACATGAGACACAAAACCACTTTCCTAAATGTCACATTAAACTCATTACTAGAATGAGAAATCTCTCTAATGTGATTGCTCTTCCTTTATAACAAAGGCAAAAATTACCAGTTCCTCAGAATCTAAAATGAGTTGTGATTGGTGTTAGACGAACTGATGCTGATGAATATTCACTTGCACTGGTTACGTGTGTGAAAAGGCATGTTAAAATGTATAAGTTTCACCTGCACTAGTAACTTCTGCTCATCAGATGAAACCCTTTCTTCCATTACGTACTTAGACATTCATCTGAAGTCACTGACAAGCATACACAAAGCAAGTTGTAGCACATCATTGGTGACGTCCTTAATTTTTTGAAAGCAAAAAATTATTGCCGCTGATAATGATATTGGCATGTATTAGTTTAGCTTGAGTAAATTGAATTGGGTCTTCAGATTGCTGATTGCACAAATATAAAGTGAGAAGAGCCCTTCCGTTTCCAAAAAGGTTAGATCAGAATAACTGGTTTTGTCTCATTTGCGCCCATGGCATGGATATACAAACTGCGGCGCTGAGGGGAATTCATGAAAGTGATCCCAGCCTGGACCACCTATTTAGATTTAACAGCATTTCACCAGCGGGGGCGATATAGAAATACTGCATTTGGAATTCAGTCCGGGTGGCCCTTCCTGGTCGCTGCCCATACAGCTGTGGGCTATTCACATTCATAGGTCCGAGATACAGTATATGGGAAGCAAAGTAACAAATAAATCTGGAGACATTGGAGCACCGCTGACATAAAAAGTGTGTTGATGTGACTGAAAGCCCTCAGTGACCATAAGCTTACATTGACCCAGAAAGCTAAGATATTGATGTGCAGTATAACGGTCCAGAAGAAAATACAACAATGACTCGTTTTTGCTCTAAAAGGCTTCACCTAGGCTGGCAGTTTTGGGAGAATATCTGAACAGCATCTTAACAAAGAGATGGCACTTGTGCTTCAGGAAACAGTGCGATTGACTGTAGGCCAACAAAGACTCGCCTTCTCCTCATCTTACATGAGGGACACAGACACATGATGGGAGGATCTGCCAGAGCCATGGCAGAAAGTGTTTTGCGCTCCCTACGTTTTACAAATTGTTAAGCTTTCTTTTTCTTAAAATTTCAGAAATTCTCAATCCATGGAAAGAGGGAACAGAGGGAATCTAAACATGGAAGTACTTCAAGAGAAAAAGACCAATTTTGTTTGATGCTGGCAGAGCCCTGCCTTGGTCTGTGTCCAAATCCTGAGCTGCTATATGCCAGTATAATGCTACTTATTAGGTGAAGTTTTGACCCTAAATATTTCAGTTTTCCAGTTTCATCTTCGATAACATAGACGACTTTTCACAATGTTTAACAAGGTTGGGGTTTGAATTTTCAAAATGTTTAGGAGTAGGCAGGTGTCCACTTGCGTTACGGTTACAACTGGGTAATATTTTTCCATTTAAAAATGCCAGATTGATATCTAATGATTTTCCAGAGAACTATTTCACTTTTTTTGTGTTCAATTTGTTCAGTGTAAGATTTGCACATATTGATTTCCAGACAAGTCTTGACTTGCTGTTTCTCTGATCCTGTTGATCCTGACATTTGCACCAAAATGAATTACATTACCACTTTACACTAAAATGAAGTACAAAAGCTCTCCTTCATCTCAGTAAGAGAAAAATTGGTTTCTAAAACTGACGCTTGTTCTACTAAAATCATACGGATAGAGATATTAGCCATGCTGTCTGCAATGCTATTATGTGTTTTTTCTTTCTTTCCATAATAAGAAAATATGCAACATGTTAACCTTGAAATCTGACACATTTTTCTCTCATGCTTGCATGCCTCACCGGCAGTACCCAGGTATTTGACCTTATCTTGCTCAGGTGCTCCGATACTCTCTACGTAGGCTATGACAACCAGAGTTTTCCATGAGATGGAGTGTGCTTTGACTTTTTTAAGGGCATCAGTTTTAGGGCTAAAATATTTCTCTAGAAAAGTGTCATGATACCATCTTGGCAGCTCATTTATTCTCTGTCTGCTCTTTCCAAGAGTATCTACAAATGTATTTATAGATAACACTTTGCCCTGAAACTGCTCCAAAAGAATGCAGAACAGAGCACCCTGTTTTCATGCTGAGGAATATGCAGCTAAAAAAGGATTACTAATTTTTTCAGGATTTCCAGCAGCTGCACACACTGTTCTGCAACAAGACTTTTATCCATGGTCTTGTCACTGAATGCATTACAGAAAAATAATAATATTCATTAATTACATTTTAATTTGCACCTATCTATCTCGAATGTAGTTGCATTGGACTAAACTGTCCACGATCATAAATTAAATCTTCTGTCATCGTGTTGCAAAGAATGAGAACTCTTTTGGGGAGAGATATTGGTGTTTGTAATTTAGGATTAAGAATATGCATGTGCAAGTCTGGTCCCTGATCATTCTCTACAGTGTGTTGCTGAGAGGTATTGTTTTTCCCAGGTACTTTTTCTCATTTCTCCTTCTTTCAGAAGTCCTATTATATTAGCTTTAGAGGGCTTGCTTACTTAAGGGTCATATACTGTGAGTACAGCTGAATGAATTCTGTGTAATAAAAGATGAGAGTTCCTCTGGACTTCATTTAAAGTTTGCTGCTCAAGAGGCTGGAAACTTGCTATGTCTTTGCTCTTTCCTCAAGTATTCCCAAAAGCTCAAATCACAATAGATCACTTGGGAGCTTGAAATGATATGTCTGTTGCCTATAAACCTTGGAGCAGAAAGGAGGGAAATTGAGGTCTTGACCTCCAAGTCCAAGTCTGTATGGAAAAGGCTACTCACCAAGTGCCGCCTACATTAGAATCTCTCCTGCTTATTTGGGTTTGTTGGTAAATTACATGTTCAGTAACTGTTGTCCTTGAAGTCTCTCCAAGACTTACTGAACCTCAGTGTTAACCTTTTGCCAGCCTGAAAATTGACTGGTTTTTTCTGTTTTTAGTTTTTTACCTCTTTTAGCTAGTATCTAATACATGGCAGACCTTTACCTTTCACCTCAGGACTACTTAGTGTTCCCAGAATAGCCTTCTGTGAAGGACTTTGCTGAAGTCTTTTTGAAAGTCCAGACGAATTATATCTACCATTTCCCTTCATCCATTCCCTTCCAGACGTTCAAGGAATTGGCAGATTGGCGGCGAGGTGTGATGTGCAGTGCCCAGTTCTCGGTCAGCACGGCCAAACCATCAGTAATCTTTTGCGGGTGGAAACTAGGGAAAGATGTTACAGGAGAGAGCAGAGCTTGGGGGGGGAAAGGTGAAGGAGGAAACAAATTGCATCTGATGACCTTTCCTCCTGGTGAAATAAAAGTTCTTGTCTTGGATCAGATATATAATTTTCTCTGAGAAAATGGGGTGATTTTTAGAATCCATACGTAGCTAAAGGTTTCTTCTGCTTGATTATGGTATCAAGCACAGTGAACGCACAAGACACTGACAGAAAACATCGGGAGCCCTCTCAGCATGATGGTGGAATGTATTGGTGGGCAAGGGATATGACATTTAGGTTAGATAAGGTAAAAGCATGTGTTTTACAGCCCTCAAATTCAGAAGGGTTTTTCTCAATGCTTTTTCCTTTCAAAGGCATTCAATCCAATCTCCTCGCCTCCCATTTTATAATTGCGATGCCTCTTCTCAGGAAAGCAGGAGAGCACCATAAAATACTATTTTTATAGTTTCCATTCACTTCTCTTAAATTAACCATTATGCTGTACCACATTTTCTATACCTGCCAAACTGCAAACCTTTCAAAAAAGCCACAAAAACATTGGGGTTGGCATAGTGCTTGCCCTGTAACTCTGCCGCTTGCAGATTAGCAGTTTGTCAAGCAGCAGCACGAATAGGCAGATACCACAGGAAAAGCTGAGATTTTCCAGCAGTAACGTTCTTGAAAGCTGCATATGCAACGCACTGGCTTCTATGAGCACCTTCAGCAAAGTGCCCGTTTTTCAGCTAGTTGACAGGGATGTTAGAAGGTGGGGTTTTTTCATTCCATCTAGTGTATTCATTGCTCCAGTTAACCCATTCTCACATACACTCCTTTTCCTGAACCTCCCAGTCTATCACAGAGAAAGGCTAGGAAGCACAAAGACATTTCTCTCTCCTGCCCCACTTTTCACTATCCAGAAGCAGTCAAAATGTCTTCCACTTCTCCTGGTCTTCCAGAAAGGATGGAGAGCATGTAAGGGAAGCTTTTGGGATAAGCTGATGGAAATGGAGTAGATTGTACCCTTGTACATCCCCTTTCCCATTCCCTAATTACTTTTTTCTCTTTTCTCCCTGTTTTTCTAGGTCTGTACAGAAATTTGGCATTTCTGGTGTCATTGCTAAGACAATCATGACCTTACCTGGTGTTACTGATGTAGTCCTCTAGGTGCTGTTGGCCTTGCTAGACTGCACTTGCCAAAATCCCCTTAATGCTCTCTTACAGTTTTCTGTGAAGCTTGGCCATCTCTCACGTAACTGTCCTTTATGTGGCTGACCTCTAGTCCTAAGGGTTTTGTGACAGACCTACAGACCAGTTCCAGTGTCCCTGGAAAGGTCCCAGTATCCCTGAGATGTCTCCAGACACCGGATAGTCACTAAGTTTTAGATACACTTAGACACAGGAGGTCTGGGATGACTACTTTGGCAAGGCTTTTGCCTTCACAGTTGGCAAGTCCTCTCTGCAGAGCAATCACAAGTCTGTCTTCACCTGCAAATACAAGCATAGAATTCTAGACCCTCATGAATGGTATGGTCCAGATCTGGAGAATTAATTTAGGACATGAGGTACAAAAAGCAGCTGCAAACTGTGTCTTTGTTCTGCCTCTGCTTGCATTCCAGAATGTGTCCCAGCCCAGAACGTTACTTCTGTTGAGGAGCTATTTGGTAAAAAGCAACACAATTTGTAGGACTGCTTAAAGAACCATTTTCTTGTTAAGGACTGAGAATAAGCACCTACTGGTTTCTCCATTAGGATAGACTTTTTATTGTGTTGTCAACACGTCAACATTGGAGGAAAAAAAATCTTACTTTGACTGGAGCTGCAGCTGAAAACAAGTTGATAAAGGAAAATCTCAATTAAGAGACATTCAGTCTACGTGTTCTTGACACAAAGTATAAATATATTTTGGGCGACAGAAATAATTCCATGTTACACAGCCTCCAACCCAAATAGCTTTTGTCTGCAAGCTGTTCCCAAGAATTCCCTTGAATCCCTAAGAATTCTCAGCTGATATTTATATAAATAAGTCTGCCATTTTTTAACACCCCTCTTTGGGGTTAGCTTGGTCAGGCACTATTACCCGGTACACAGAAACTTTGCAAGCAGGATATGCGCGACTTCAGAACAAAACAGGTTTATTGCCCGACACACATGCAAGATACCTGGGATTTAGGGAGCTATGGGGCTGAGCACGCTCACTGCTCAGGACAAAGACTGGGAGACTCTTTGCTGGCCAGGCAGACACGGGTCAGGAGGGGACATATTGCAACTCTGCAGCTCCTGGGCAGGTCCTTGGTGTTGCTGAGCTGCCATCCTCCACTCGCTCCATCGATGTGGACACCCCCGAGGACTTGAGCTGAGAATCTAACAGCTCCTAGCCCCTACAAGGCTCCCTGTTTTTTCCCCATAAACAATATCTTTTCAAGTTGTTGATTTTCTTATTTTCTTCTTGAATCCTTGAGCTACTTGCACTCCCCATCTCGGTTGCCTGACCTCTCTCTGCAGTTTCACCTCTCTCCTCCTCCTGCAGGCTTTTCATAGCTCTCACTCACAGCTCAGCAATTTTCTCTGAGGCCTGAGCCAAGGTTAAGTACCAGAGCAGGGCTTTGTGTCCTTGGCTTTGCATCCCTCCTGCAGGGAGGAAGGTTTGACAGAGGTTACCGCGTGAGAGAGCCACAGTTTTCACTTCAGCAAGAGGTACAGTAAGAAACGCCACAGGGAAGCGCGGACAGGAGCCATATGGTTGGTGAAGTCAGGGTATAAATCATATCTATTACACTAAAATAGCTCAAGGAAATATGTTTTAGCTTTAATGGTAAATGACTGAGAAAGTTGAATTATATGCTAAAACCATGTAAATGTTTACTAGAACATTAAGAGGAAATATTTTTTCCCCAATTGATATTTTAAAAAAAGCATTACCCAGACACAAATTCTTTGCTCATATTATGAACATGCTGATTTTGAAGGTACTTAGTCCAAAAAAAAAAAAAAGGTTGAACACTGTACTATTATTCTGAATAACTAGAAATAGATACACAGCGATGAGCTTTTTTTAGAAGTGTTGGGAGGACAATCTAGTAATTTGGCAAGAAATAAGTCCTGGTGCTTGGACTGTGAGATCAGAGGTTTCTCATTTCTTCAGGGAAGCAGAGTCTCTGCCACGTATTTGGTTGCTAATATTGTCCCTTAAAGATAAGTGTTAATAAGTGACAATAAACAAAACAGTACCTCAGTGACATATTTTTTCTTTAACCCTTTCCTAAAACGTTTTTTTTTTTACTTTTTTTAATTGGTGAAGGTAAGTTTGCTTTGTTTTTATTTTCCCTATATTAAAGATCAACAGCAAATAATGGAAATTTTGCAGCAGAAAAATTCCACATTAAAGACTGAAACTTAAACAGATACTGTAACCAAGCCGAGGACACTTGGTTACAAATGGTCTGCAAAAGGATAATGTGTTTTTATTTTATCTACACAGATTAATCTGACTGGAGAAGGTTGGAGTGACTGCACATACAGGACTGTGCAGAGCAACTGTGGTCTGTTCTTCAGGTTAGAACAGACGTGCAAATAAATGATTTACCTCAAGGAGGAGCAGAAGTTGTAAGGATGATTAAGGGCAGCAAAACCCAGTGGGCTGAAGGGCTTTGGGGGTTTCGGCCCTTCCTGCCCCATAGAGGCAAGAGGCAGCTGCTTCCAGGGCTGTGCAGGCTAAACACAACCTCCCGATATGTATATACAGACATGGTATGGACAAGTCTGGACACAAATGGATTAACAGAAGCAGGAGGACAGTACCTTTACAAGAACCCACAGAAACCATATGCAGCAAAAATAAGGACTTGTGCTCAGGCAAAAGGTTCTTTCGCTAGTATCTCCTGTGCTTTAAGTCCCTTCACACCTGCGGTCCAGACCACTTTGCCTACCCCACAGCTAGTCTGGCACGGGGGCCACTAGCATACCACTTGCACGCAGATAACAGAAGACACTCAAGATAAAATAGCTAGAGTTTAATAAGAATACAGGCTGACTACAGTGAGCAGGTGCAGCCTTGGTAAGGCCAGGGTCCTGCTTACAAGCAAACCTCCCCTTTCGTGCCCTGCTTCTCTCTATTTTCCAGTGGTTGCTCCTCCCCAAACCACTTTGGTCCCTCCCGTTCCTTCCCTTTTGCCCTTTTCACAGAATGGCTGAGGTTGGAAGTGACCTCTGGAAGTCATCTGGTCCAAGTGCCCCTGCTCAAGCTGCAGTAGGATTTTTGAGCTCTATTTAGAGGGCGAGTGGAGAGACTTCACTCTGGTCTGCTGCAGGTACAACAAAGTGCCTTCGCGGTTGCACATCTTCAGCGACTGTTTCCTCAGCTGCCCTCTAAAGCAGTATGGAGAAAAACATTGCCCTCTCCTACCTGTTTTGCTTGTTTGAAGAGCCTCCAGGAACAGAAAGCTGACATACGTGTGCCTCTTTGGGCTAGCGAAATTGCAGTGTTAAAAAGTGGACATGGAAGCTGCTTACTTTTCAATCAGAAATTCGAAGACATCGTTGCACTTACCTCGCTCTCCCCTATGGGGAGGGAAAAAACAATTGTTAGTGCTTTGAAATTCCACATGAATTCATTTCAGTTTTGTTTTTATGGCCCTCTGAAAAATAATTCAAAGAGAGCAGGGAGAGAAGGTTTTACTTTTACGGTTCTTCTATATATCTAAACTGACATGAATGGTAAGTGGCATAGCTATGATTAGAATGAAGAGTATGGGAGATAGGGTCATCATAAAGTATTTATAACGGCAAGTTGTATATTTTCGCTGTCAGAGAAGAATGGATGGGAAAGCAGTAAAGCTGAATTAAGTTAAAAATATGAAATGTCAGTTGGTGTTGGGAATACTTGATGCCGGCTTGCTTTGAATAAACAAAAGGAAGGACAAAAGCGTTTGAGAAGAAAACATCATAGTTCCTTTCTTTCCAGTCACTTTGGTGAATTTTTCTGAATTAAAAGTTACACATTTTGACCTCTATTTTTCTGGTGCGTCAGATGATCTACTAAAGTTCACATATGCTAAATAAGTGTTTCAGACTAGACATAAGGGAGACTTTTTTAGGATGAGGGTGACGAAGCACTGGAACTGGTTGGCCAGTGTGCTGGTAGATGCCCCATCCCTGGACACATTCAGGTTGGACAAGGCTCTGAGGAACCTGAGGTGTTTGAAGATGTCCCTGTTCATTGCAGCGGGTTGGACTAGATGACCGTTAAAGGTCCCTACCAACCCAAACTATTCTACGATTCTACTGAAACACTAGATGTTGGAAATGAGAAAAAGTGAACATAAACTTTAAATGCTACATGAAATATTTTTATGTGTTAAAAGATTAGAGAGTAGATGAAAAACCATGATTAAAATGTTTTAAGCGCTGGAGCAACGAGTTCTGCAAGATCTTAAAATATTTTACTATTTCGAGTGTAAGCAGCTATGCAGCAACATATGCTACATATCCTAAAGAACCCGGCCTTAGTTAATATCTTAACCGGTTTTTTAGAGCTGCTTCTATGAGCCATGTAGACTTTCTCATTTTTAAAATATACTGTCCATTTTTCTTTAGAATATTTCTTTAGGAAAATATTTTTATTTTTTAGGGAGGAAGTATTTTGGAAAATACAAATATAACCAAACTTGCATTGCTGCAGGGACTTTGATTCCCCTTCCATGCTAGTGATGCAGGCCGTGACTGTGCAAATGAAGATCTGGAGGTAAGTGATTGGCAGAATCTCCAGATGACGGTAATTTGTTGTAAATTACAAGGTATTCTGGGGACAACAGGAATAGGGATGGTAGGGCATATGAACTAATGTATGCTGCCTGGCAGACCCTAAAAGGATTGGCTGTATTTTGTCTTTTCTGGTAGAACTAAAATTTATCTTGAAAACAACTGGCGAGTAGTGCTAGCTGAGGTTTTTCGAAATACAGCATATGTATATGTGTATGCACATGCATGTAGGTCTGTGGGCATGGGAAGGAGATGCTTCTGAGACACAGTTTTCCTGATTTCACTCTCTACCAGCTCTCCCTGAAATTGCAGGGGGCACAGGCACAGCAGTAAGTTAAAAATAAAGTCATGGATCTGGGAGAATGCGGAGACTTGTCAATTTAATTACCTTGAAAGAACTTTTCAAATAAATAACTGCATTCTCAACAACAATATGCAGTTAGTTATTTGCTAAGGTTTGTAAAAAAGGCTTTATAGACTGTATGTCAATTGGTCATTCCAAGCTTCCCAGAATAATGCAGGAAGTATGAATATAAATATTACAATTTTCTGGTTATAAAACAAATTATCTCAGGAGTTTCCCAAATATTTTTTTTTAAAAAACAATATTTTGATAATCAGGAAAGATACGCTCACGTTGATCGCTCGTACACACATGATTTTGCCTATTACTGTGAAACTGCTAAGGAAGCACTAAGCAAGTGTGAAAATATTTGCAGGCTGAGAACGGAAGCGATTCACAATAGAATGGCTGTAGCAAAATTTTGGAGAAGGACTGAGGTAAAAGTGTTGTGGGAATCATATTCAGATTTCTTTGAAAATATGTAAATCAGCAACCATAATGTAGAATCAGCTATGATACACTGTAGCCTATATCACAAATACACTGCCAGATATTATTCTGTTGGCATCCCAGCTGTCACTTCCAGTAGGCTAAAATGCCAGTTTTGATTAAAAGCTCTATCTGATACAGTTCAGGGGAAACATAAATGATGAAAACTCTTTCTAAACTTTGAGCATTCTGTTTGACAGATGCAACAATAAGTGACAGTTTCCTCCCAAGGGGGTTAACACAGGATATGGCATTGGCCATAGTGTTACACTGTGAATATATTCTGGTTTTAATTGCTGTTATTTTATTATACTACTAGGGATTAGACAATCTATTTAGTTGGAAAAAGTGTATCCTTTGGACAAACTAAGTATTTTGCATTAACAGCAGTAAATCCCTTCATAAAGATAAAATTACAATGAAATCAATTACATCCAGAACTTGTCGGGAATGTCTGCTCATATTCCCTAAAATATTTTATATGTGTCTTCTGACTTCATTTTCTTGGAAAAAAAACCCATTCATTTGAAAGAGAAAGCTTTGTGGCCAGGCAGAGAAAATGCTGAAAGGGAGCACACAACAGCTAGGTTTGACACTTAATACTGTCACCGAGCAAGGAATTTCATCCTCCTGTGCCTTCTGCCTCTTCAATCTATTCACGCCCTCTCTTGTCTGTTTAGCCTTCAAACTCTTTGGGGCTGGGAGTGACGCTGGATCCCTTGTACTGTGGAATTCATCCAAAGCTTAGTCCTCACTACTGAATTTTGCCTTGGCTTGACCTCCAAAATTGAGAAACAATTTGTGTTATCAAGAATGTTCAGAATCCTGTTTCAGGAAATTTCTTTTGCCAAAAGTCTCTTTTTCATGAGTGCTTAAAAAAAAAAAAAAAGGAAAGAAAAGAAAAGAAAAAGAAGAAAAAAGTTTCCTTTACTTGGCTTTTATTTATTTTTCTGCTCCAGTGATGCTCCTGGAGCTCATTTACTTCCTCTCGTACTCCCAAGAGGGTGCCTGCTCTTTCTTTCAGATGCACAAATCCATATTCCTTCAGCAGCTGGGGGCCAGATCTTGCATCTGTCTATCGCTCTTCATGGAGAAGGCTCAGATAAGATTCGTGCATTGTCAGGCAGCCGTATATTTTGTGGAGGCTCCTGCTGTTTCAACTACTGTGTTCTATAAAACACCCTGATTGTTTCTTAGCTTTTTTCTGAACAATGCCATTGACAGCCAGGATTCCACTGAGGAGTTTTGCACAAACTCTCATCATACACTTTATTACTATTTATAAGCATAACTGATGGTGTTCTTGCTGGAGAACAAATATTACTGGAAGATTTATTGTGACGAAACTGGAATTTTGCTGTTAGTTGCTAGAGATAGAGGGGTATAAGCATTTACTAGTCTTATACGTAATGGATTATTTGATTCCCCAATCACAGCAGCGGAATCTGAGCCAGTGCTTAAGAAATTGTGGAAAAATTTCCGATGGCCTTTGATGGTCTTTTGTTGGAGCCCGAAGAAGAAAACTATGTTTACAGAAAGTCAAGAAATTATAGGATTATTTTTTAATTAATTGTGACACTCCAAATGTTAAGTCATTACCTTTTCAGTTGATGTTCAGTCAAACATCCTCATGTTAATAATATTAAATAAAATAAATGCGGGACACATTGAGATTGAGCTAGATGAATCAGCGCTAATATGGTTTGAATTTGCATTTTTTTTTTTTGCTTTATTTATTCAACACCGCAATGAAATTTTAATGGAATTTGCCCTTCAAAAGGGCAAATCCAGACTAACACTGTTAATGGTAGTACAGAATTATGATTCAAAAAGTCGCTTAATTTTTTCTTGTTTATTACCACATAGTGTTTTCATGTGAGATAATTTTTTTATTAATGACCTAATTGACCTATTGTCAAAAAAAAACCCCCAACCACTCAAGACACCCAACACAGGAAAATCATCCCAACACGTTTCTAATCAGACCATGTTAAAACATGTAGTTGCTATTAAAGCACAGGATTAGCTGTGTTAATTCTTCGTACGGTACACCTTTTTATAATCTGCTTGTGGTATAAGGTTATAATGAAGGTTTTAAAACTTTGTCCTGTAGGTTTTGTCAGCTCCATGTAGCTCATCATAACGCAGCAACTGCAGTCTAATGAGAGTGGAGAATTGTAATTCCCTTGTGCACCAGTCTGGGGAATAGGTCTTATTCCATGTTACTGGTTGTTCAGCACATGCTGCAGAAATTTATTGTAAGGAAGAGATGCACAGTCCATCTGAATACACCTGCCGGCAGTGGGACACCTCATGGTAGTCTCAATTTGATGCTGAAGCTACCACGACAAAAGGACTGCAAAGGTATTCCTGCAAGTAGCCCATCCAGTTGGCAAAGAAAAATTATCTTCCCTAGTTCATTCTGTGGATCACAAATTCTCAGGTTTGTCTCATGGATATTCTGGCTGGAAAGGAATGCAAGCAGCTCTGCGAGGAACCTGATGCCATTGCTAATGTAGGACACTGAGGTCTAAAATTGTTCAAAACCCAAATTTGTTTACAGTTACAGGGGAAAAGGCCATTTGGCAGAAGAAGCCTGTACTTTAAGGTTTATTAATCTCAGCCTCCCCCTTAATTCTTCTCTGCATCCTTCAATTAATTCCATGTACAAATAACCAGCTGTCTTGAACTCATTTATTATATTTGCTTTAATGGCTTTATGGAATCACTTTAGGTGTATTAACTGAAGGGAGTAAGTGTGAACACTTGAAGAATGTCATGCTGTTTTGGCCACGGAAAGCTGTTATTTTAATGGAAGTCTTGTGGTTATAGCCACATGAATCACAGTCACAGCACAGTGATACCTTTTAAACAAACAGATGTATCTTCATCTCCTGGCTGTAGGACAGATTAGCTTTTTTGTGTTTTAATTTTTTTAATACAAAGATTGCACTTCATCCCAGTTGAAATAATCTCCATCTACAACATGAGAACCATTAGTTACAAGCTTATTAATTGATTATCTCACTAATTAAAGTATGATTGCTGTTGTACGGCTTCAAATTAATTTTGAACTACTTGAATTGAAAAAAAAATACACACAGATTACATCTATTGCAATTTTGAATACAAATATAATAGCAAGAGATATGAACGACAATTACCAGTTTAATTAGCATTTCAGCACAGAAATTAAGGTAGATATAGCACATTACGTATCAAAATGTTCATGTTTGGTGTTTTGGTAAGCGTATGAATCATCCAGGATAACTGTCACTGTAGGAAGAAGATGGCTACAGGAAATCTGGTCTCCATATCGGTGTGCTGTCAGTTGTTCACTTGTTTGCTTCACTGCACTGAGCTAAATGCCTATGTGTGCAGAATCTTAATACATACTTATTAATTATTTTTGGATTCGGCCGTAGGAGCAAACTACAGCTTTCTTATTAAAATGCTTTCTCTAAAGAAGATACTCGCAATAATCTGACTGTACTAGGGCTGCTCCCAAAAGAAATGAAAAAAAAAAAAGAACAATTTACTTGAGTACTGAGATACGCTCCTGTTTAAATTTTAAAACTATTTTCTCTTCCTCTCTCCCAAGCAAACGTGCTAATAGGGATGAGCTCTGACATTATAGGATCTCAGATGCTGAACTTTGCCGGTATATGCATATTTAAAGCAAAGTCCTAGTACCTAAAAGAAATG
This sequence comes from Rissa tridactyla, assembly GCF_028500815.1. NCBI lineage: Eukaryota > Metazoa > Chordata > Aves > Charadriiformes > Laridae > Rissa > Rissa tridactyla. Next base: position 25,999,000 of record NC_071473.1, read on the forward strand.
AATTGCTAATTCTGTACATGGCAGACCTTCCTTTAAACAGCCGTCCTGGAGGTTGGAGGAAGGACTTGGTGTAACCTCTCTGAGATTACAAGCTCTGTGTTGCTTAAATCCTGCACTGCTTATCATCTTCAGAAATACAGAGAATTTTATGGAAGAAATTTTTTTTTCTGACATTTAGGTTGACAATTCCCAGTCTGGGTTTTCTGGGCGGGGACTTGAGTGCGAATATTTTAACAGAAGACGTGTTAGCGAGGAGGGGTGCAGCAGTCAGTGGTGCACAACCAAACCATACACCACACCGTAAGGGTTAAGGTACCGGTGCAGCGCCCGTGCTTGGCAGTCGCACACGCAGCCTCATTCACGTGAGCCATCAGGGAAAAGAGTTGAGGGGCAAATGGTCTGGAGGGCAGCCGCAATACGCTGCAGCCAAGCTGGAGGCACGATGGAGCCAGCATTGGTTTGGGATGTCTTTGGTTTCTAACAAGATCCCCAAAAGTTGGTGGTCCTTTATCAGACAGTGTCATCCCTATGTCTCATCTCTCTAATGAGTAATTTTTCTTTCCACCTTTCCTCCCTGTTCTGTCTACTAGGGTGGCAAAGTCCAAGACACCAGACTGGGAGCTGTGACGAGGCTTTGTTTCTGCTGCAGCTTTCTTAGCACTGCTGTAATACAAATATAACAGTATTTCTAATGCTGCAACTTAATTTTACATATGCTGCCATTCAGTTCTTGCAAACTTAAAAATATATGAAGACCATTAAAAAACTTGAAAAATATGTATCCAATTGTAGCGTACCTATATCCAGTTTTAGGAAGGTTTTTGGAAGATATTTATTAGGCCGTTAGTTATGTTTTAGTTTTTGCTATGCCAAAGCTATCAGTTCAGTTCTTTTCAAATCAAACCTGTGTAAATATAGAAGTTACTACTGGTAATCCAGCGAAACACCTTAGTGAGTATCTTCAGAAAAGAAAGTGCGTCAGCGTTCAGACAGTCATTAATCTAATGAAGCATTTGATAATTGCAGACAGTCAAAGTGTGAGTCTATAGCTATTCCCTTTAATACTAAAAATCCCCAGATACTGAACCGTCATATATATAATTATATAACTGAATGCTTATGTAAATTCAATAGACTGTTTTGTAAATCTTCTGGTCTCAGAAGGTTACAGATTGATGATATTTGGTACTAAGTTCTCAGATCAGCACTTACAAGGCATTTCTTAAATCTTTCTTGCCACTTTCTGTCTAGTCAATTGGAAAAATCTGTCCTGAGAGTAATTGAAAATTGCCCCAGATTGTCATTGAGTGATTTGCAGAAATATCCTTTGATTATAGTCCCAGTCAGTTTTATATTATATTGGCCCTCATGCTGCACTGAGGAAAAATAAATAACTCGTCAGCTGTGGGCAACCAGATAATTGGTGTAGTTTATTCAAAAAAATTACATCTATTTCTGTAGGCGATCTTCTGCAAGGTTAAAAAAAATCAATACCACAAATCATGTTTCAATGGAAGTATGACAGCCTTACAAAGTCTGCGAAACTGTATCCAAATGTTTATTTTCTTCAGCAGTATAACTTTTCTGCAGGAGGTAAAAACAGCACTTTGTACATTCTTATGCTCTCCCCCTCTCATCTTATAAAAAATAAAATAAATAAATAAAATATGAATACTGTTTTAAGATAACTAACCTTGCAAATGTTGGATACGTATGTCCTGCCCTTTGTATACGTAGTTCATACGTCCTACTCGTCCTCAATAGCCCAACAAGACTTTTGTTCTGGATTTGCTGGGTAGTAACAAGGCACATCATCACTGAGATAGACCCATTTTGGGATGCTGTAGAAGGTACTGGACAATCAGACTGACATAGTTCTCTCCGCTATTGACAAACTTCAACGCCGAGAATAATCTAATTGGTCTGAGGTTCTTAAAGGCACATACACGCCAAAGGAACTTGTTGATTTGGGGACCTATTAAAATCAGTGCCTCCTGAATCCTCTGTGTCTCCTGAGTATCAACACATTTGAAGTGCCAGCATCAAGAAAACAGTTTTTACTCCTAATTTAAGTATTAGATTTGCCCAATGGCTGATAGTTGTGAAATAATTTTCTAGATGTTCTATAACCATTCGATGTGAGGAGATATACTGAAAAATATTATTGTGGGGAAAAAACAACAACAAAAAGGATAATGAAACCCTGACAGAAAAAAAAAATAATTGTAATATCAGGTTCTCAGGCAGACAAAAGCATTAGTGAGAACAGAAGCCTAAAGTTGCCCATTATTCAGATCTGTGTTGCATGTGTAGCAGGAAATATCTTCAGAAAAAAAAAATATCTCACAGCTACAGCTCAAAACATCTTTCAGATGAAGGAGCAGCGAACCAAGGAAGCGGAGGTCTTGCAGGTCCAGTCTCAGGCAAGCCAGCTGCTTCAAAGTGACAAATGCCGCTAGATGCTAATGGCATTGTTTAGAATTAAATGGGAAAACATTAATATTTCTCTTGGGACAACTTTCAGTATTCCAGCAGGAAACTTTAAGGCAAGATCTGGCATATAAAATGCTGGTAGAAAGACAGATAGTTTACTCTTAAAAGAAATAAATCCTGCGCCACTTCAGTCTCTTTTTTTAGCATCCAGCATTCACCAGATGCTAGTACTGAAAATCTGCCCTAGCATTTCGTAGGCTCGCTTTGGCTTTCTTTTGAAATTGTCACAGGAATGTATGCAAAAAGCCCATTTTAGCCTGCACAAATTGCTGTAGCTTCTATTTTTGATATATTCTGAAAGCTGGTTTGTCCTGCCACATATAAGTACACAAATCACCAGATAAAGATGTACACCTTCGGAAAAAAATCCAGTCTAAAAATAAATTTATTATAACAGAAGAGTTACTTATAATCAAATTTAATTGTTAGTATTAATATGTTAATGTGAATTGGTATCTTGCTTTATTTAGTATCATAAGGCACTGATGGGACTGGATGACAATAAGGGGAATGTCCTGAAGATTTTCCCTTTTCAGTTTGGTGGTAAAAATCTCTTGAAATAAATTTAAATAACAATGACAAAACAAACATACTTTTGTTATTTGATACAGCCCATGGTGTCTTGGGAAGTAATAATAAACAAATTAAACTCTGAGGCAATAATTATAAATAAGCCCAGCACTTGGATATTATAAAAGAAAGCAAACGTCTGAGGTTTTTTTAAGGAAAAATTGCATATATCTGAAGGAATTACAAGTGATTGAATAAATTAGCATAAATGTGCTAAATATATTTGGGGGAAAGGGGGTGTTAAAATCCTTAGGGAACTACAAACTGGAGAAGACATTTAAGACTAGAAGAACCACCAAATCCTGAACTTCCAGCCTAGAAGAACAAACTGGTTGTTGATTATGACCAAGCAATTGCAGGTGTTGCTGCCCAATTCTCAAACTTCAAATATCTACTTCGTAAATGTGAAACTGTTTATTACTTACATTCACTTTCCACAAAGATAGACATGGTAATTACAAAACTGGAAGAACTGCTCAAACTTCAGGATATGAGGGCTTTTACCTGCAGAACGTTTTTTTTATAACCCTGACAAATGCCTGTCAGAATGCTGACAAGTATATTGTGAAATAATTAACTTCTTAATGTCTTCAGTCTGTTTCTCCATTCTTCTTCCCAATAGTTTAACAGTCCCAGGTCATGGAAAACCTGTGGGTGCCTTCAGGAGAAATGCCTTGCACTTCTGTCCTCAGCGGAAAAGCACTGGGGAGCTAGATAGGTGCAGTCCCATTCCTAACTTTCCCTTATATAATGCATATATTAGGACTTTCAGTGTCCCTGAGGTAATACCAGAAATGTGACCAACCATTGCACGTAACCTTCCATGGAGGGAAGAAGGAGGTAAGTCATAAGGGCTTCTATTAAATCAAATAATGCCTTTTAATAAGCTGTTTTCTGTGGCTTGCGATGGTGCAGTTAGCAAAGTTCTCTGCAGTAGCTGTCCTCTACAGACACGTCTTGTCTCACCTGTGTGAAATTTAATTAGTAGGGTGTCATCAGTAATCACAGAGTGAAGTGGCTCTTGATTCTATGTAGCTTGTGTACTCCAGAAGCAGGAAATGTATTCTGTCTGCAACCTCGGCCTTTACAAAGACATCCTCCAGTGCCTATTTCCTGACAATGATGAAACATTATCAGTTCTTTATGGGATTTTTGCTGCTGCTTTTTTTTTTTTTTCACATCTGAGAAGATGCCTTTAGAGAGAAACAAAAGCTCAATATGAGAAAAATTATGAGGATTCTCACAAGAATGGTGGATACTATAGAGAATGAATGTTGGTTTAGGCTTTGGGGCAGGGAAGTCAGACTTCCACATGGATATGGAACACTTAAGGCTGTTTTGGAAAAAGCTGTCATTCTAACTAGAGTATTGGAAGAAGCAGGAGAAAAAGAATTAGGCCTTGCTCACTAAAGATGGGGTTTTGCTGACAGTCTCTTTGAGCATAAGAAGTTCCCTCTGAGACAATGCAGAAATCCACATTTCTGGGAAACTGGCAGGAACGGAACTCGCAGACTAGACACTGCTGCAGCAGCTGAGGAGAAAGCCTGGACTAACATGAAAAAAAAGCCCCAAACTTGTGGAAGTTTTGCTTAACCTCGATGAAATCCTGGTGTTTAGGGAAGCACAGAATTATGCCTTATTGAGCAGACTAATTCAGGTATGTCTATGGGTGCACAGAATACAAAATTACCTTAAAAACTTCTAAAAATACACGAATTTACTTCTTGCCATATCAGTGAAGAAATAGCCAGAGATTTACCTGTCATCTTCTGGTTTTGAAGTATGATGTCCTTCTAAATAGGACGTGTTTCCATTCATTATTTAATTAAAGTAAAAATTGAATAAGAGATCGAGAAATTAATAAAACCAGAAAAAAAATTGTAATAAGGATTGCACAGGAAAGAGTTCAGAAGCATGTATTTCTCCTTCTCTAATTGCATTTGTTTTGTCTGACCTATTTCTCAGCAAATGCTCTACTCTTGAACAGTTCTGCTGGAGAAGATGGCTAAACTGCGAGAGGTATTTCTTAAATAAAACCCCATTAAATACTTATTATATGACCCAGCAACCTGTATCTGAAAGAGGAGGTTCATTTCTCTTTTTGTTATGATGTGGCAGACATACCTCAATAATTTTGAATCACATTCTAAGCTGATGGGTAAGTAAACAATAGGAGAATTAGTCCTATAAAGCCTAAACAAAAGCTCAACATTTCCAGCAGCTGGAGTACAACAGCTTCTGCTGCTTTTTCCTTTGCTATCACAGTCACTGTTATAATTTGCTGGCAAGGACCGGGGTAAGTACATTGCAGCCAACATCCTCCCCGTAGGCATTAAGCAGTTTACCTGAATGATGTACATCGCTTCTGCCAGCTTAAGGCCTTGAGCCTTGAAATATTTTTCCTTAACGTTTGGTCCCTTGCACAAAAGCGCGATATGCTCGCAGCTGCACCAGAAAGCCATCTCCCCCACAGCTGGGGCCAAGAAGTAACAGCTGTGCCAAGTGGCACGTATCGTGAACAATTAGGCAAAGGGATCACGTTATTTAAAGCCTTCATCCCCTCGGATGCGCAGCCATCAGAAAATAATGAAATGCCTTCCCACCAAAGGAAAGTGTATCTTGCAGTCTGATTAAGCAGATGAGTTGGTTTAGGAACAGGTTGCGGTGGCATTCACCTCCCCAGCACTGATACCTGTTGTAAAGCTGGATGTGTGCTCCAGCTGCCTCTGAGAAGAAATCCACTCCTAAAACCTTCACTGGGACAGAGAAGAAACAAAAAGGAGAGGTTAAGCTGTTCTCATGGCCTTTCCAACCCAAAGTTTAAGACAAATGGAGATAGCGTGGGAGAGTAAATATCTCTGTAGCTCCCAATCTCTACATGCACAGAAGATATTTTTTTTTTAAAAATTATTGACAACTTTTGAAACACTCTTCACCTAGGCTACCAGTTCAGCAGCTTCATCAACAACTGATTTAATAGAAGGATGAACATTATCGAATGGATATTCACTGCAAATAGTCCTTACCAGAATCTCACCAAATCATCAGATGTCGACCTAGAAAGTCCTGTGCTGGAGGTCAGGGGCAGGTCTGGAGGAAGGGATCCTGATCCTCAGGTCACTTTGCTGAGGTACCCTGGCTGTGAAGGCAGAAGTAAGCCATGGGTGGGGAGCACGAGCAAGGTGACTGCAGACAAATAGGCAGGACAGTGGCAGACAGCTAAAAGATACGTGAAAATACAAGCTACCGTGTAAGCACTGACGGCTATTTTCTAGGCATAGGTATTCTGTTCAGTTTGAGGATTTGATTTGTACAACTGTATTTCAACAAATGAATAGCTGAAAGGAAACATCAGTTCAGAACAGTAAAGTTTTCATATTAATAGTTATCTTAATAATAAATAATAATAATGATGATGATAATGTGCCAGATACACTTGTCATGGCTAATATTGTATTCCAGCCCAACCAACCATTAAAACTGGCAACTGTTAATAATGGAAAAATAAAAAAAGGTAAAACTGTGGAGAAGTAGGAAGCTGAAAGGAATACACAGGTGCTTACTGGGAGAGCTGTTATGCATGTACATTGTCCTCTAAATCTATAGTTACGAACAACATTTGGCTGTATCTTGGATTGTATAGTACTTGACACCAATCCCACATAGTATTAAGTACATGCTTCATGTAAAGTGCAGGAGTAGAATCATAGAATCATAGAATCATTGAGGTTGGAAAAGACCCTTGGGATCATCGAGTCCAACCATCAACTCCACTCTACAAAGTTCTCCCTTACACCATATCCCTTAACACCACATCTAAACGAGTCTTAAACACATTCAGGGATGGTGACTCCACCACCACCAGCCTATTCCAGTGTCTAACCACTCTTTCTGTGAAGAATTTTTTCCTAATGTCCAGCCTAAACCTACCCTGCTGCAGCTTGAAGCCATTCCCTCTTGTTCGATCGCTAATTACCTGTGAGAAGAGACAGCACCAGCCTCTCTACAGTGTCCTTTCAAGTAGTTGTAGAGAGTGATGAGGTCTCCCCTCAGCCTCCTCTTCCTCAAAGTAAACAGTCCCAGCTCCTTCAGTCGCTCCTCATAAGATTTATTCTCCAGGCCCTTCACCAGCTTTGTTGCCCTCCTCTGCACTCGCTCCAGCATCTCGATATCTCTCTCATATTGAGGTAGTCAATCCAACTGAAAGCTACACATACCTGAAAACATTTTTTCTAACTATAGAAATGTCTAAGTGTTTTCAGGCACAAGTTGTTTTTTTAAATTAAATTAAGTGTTGGCATTTCCACTTAGTGGTATACAACTATCATTATAAATTATTAGGAGAAGGATGCAAGTGATTATGAATTTTGAAAACTCAAATGTACAAGGTGCCCTTCCCTAGACCCAGGGAAGTGAATGCAAGGTTCTTCACCTGGTGGAACCAAATCGCTAGCACCTTGTGTTATCTTTATGAAGAAATGCAATCCCGTAGCTGATAGAAATAGCTTTGTGTACCAGAGATTGATTATGATATTTCTTGTAAAGCAAACTTATGTAGTTATTATTGAGTCGCAGTGTATGTTTACAAAAACCAATTTTAAATATTTTTATATGCAGCCTTCCTTATAATATAGAGTATGCTTAAGAACTGAAATCCAAAACTGATCTTTTTGCAGCTATGTTCTATCTTTTCCTTGTGAATTTTTCACATTATAAACTGTATAGCACCTGATGGTCTTACTGACAACGCACGCTGTCCTGCCTCTGGCAGCACAAAATCGAAGAACAACAGATTTTTTCCTGTTAATTTTAGTAACAATACCATTTTGCACTATGAGCTCTACATTTTTTACTCTTGAAGGTGATGTATGAAGCAGGAAAAACAGTTCGGCTTTCAGATACTCAACAGAGGTTATGCTGGCAGTAAACAAAATCCTCTTTTGAACCTCTACAGGAAGGCAGTTTGATGCAGAGTTCACTACGTCTCACCTGAGACATAGGTTGCTATCAAGAAAACTGTAGTTCCCAAATATCTTAAGGAATGTGAATGAAAGATGATATGGAAATATTTGGAACTGCAAGTCGTTGTTTCTGTGTGTTTTCATACTCCATTGTTTGCAGTATACTTGTTACAGTTCTTTAAACGTTTACTGACCTGTTAAAAATGCAGTAATTAAAATGTTTTGAGCTTCAAAGAAGCATATGGCAGATGTGTAGTCTTGTTTCTGCAGACTAAACATATATTATAATTATATATATTATTTGCCTGTATTGGTTTTTAAAACATGTCAGCTTTATCTAGTATACTATTCAACAGGTGTGTATTTCTGAATTAAGAGGAAAAACATTGAAAGAAAAAAAGCACAGTGAGTGGCTGCTAAAAATACTCATAAAAATGCTGCATAACTAAAAAAAAATAAACATTAAAGGCATAATAGCAATAGTTGTAATAGGCAATAGGCATAGTAGTGTTTCCCTCGGTTTGTGAATTGATTGAATAATTATCAGATAAATGCTCAAAGTAGTACATAATGAAAATTGTATTTGTTTTTGTAAAAAGATTTGCTGTTGGAAAGATTTCTAAGACGAAGAAACAACTGCCTCAAACTACCACGATGTAGTACAAGGTCACCCATGTGAGTATTTCTGGTGTAAGGGATAGATCTTCAAAAAGAAATGCCAGATGGGGAAGCATCTTAAACTTAAGTCTTTCCCCATTACTATAGTTTCAGAATATCTTTAAGTCTTTGTCATGGTTTGGGCAGTCTTTTTGCCTGTTTGTCATGCAGGATAGAGTTTTTGAGCAGTGACAGTTTCCATCCCAAAAATATTGTTGCAGGCATAAGAAATACTGTGGAAGATGATGTGGAATAAAAGAAAGTAAAAGACAAAACTGTTTGAAGTCCAAAAAAGCCCAAACAATATTGAATGATGACAGAGGAAATTACACAGTGGTCTTGAGGCCTGAACATCCTTTGATTAACCAAGTGTCTACGCTGAGTAGCAAATCAATTTTCTCTCCCACGAAGTTATTTTGAGGTTTCATAAGTGTGGTTTAAGTTCCTGAGTAGAAAAAAAATTGCCTTCAAAACCTTTTGAAGAAAAATAAGTGGAAGAACCCCTAATTCATCATGAATCATCTGATAGCGCAGCAATTAGGTCAGGTGGGATAGGTGAGGCCAGTTCAGACCAAATATTTGAACTGCAGGTCCCCATATATGTAACAAGTACAAACCTTCATTCAGTGTCTCCATTGGATCCAGGAAATATTTTACACTGCCAGCTTTATTACCCCTTAAAAAAAAAAAAAATTTAAATGCATTTTTAAGGGCTCTTTGTTTAAAGTCTCAGTCAGCTCTAATTTTGACCTGAAGCAACTCCATTATCTTTTGCAGCATGAGTGCATGAAAAGAATTAGGTTTTTTTTACCATTCTTCAGGCTAAGCTTGTCTTCAAAGTGTCCTCATATCCAGACAGAAGAAACGTTTCATCTAATCAGCTCTTCTTTGACATCTCTGTTCCTTTTTCTTTCTTTCCCCAAATGAGGCTTCCTCTGCCAACACAGACTGCTGTGATTCTGCCTGGCCTCTTACGTTATGTCCACTCCACCTGACTGAGCAGAGCAAAGAGCGAGTTGCTCTTGAACTTACCACATCGTTCTAAAATACTGGTCTTATCAGCTTAATGCTGCAATAATTGTTCTTTTTTCCTGTTTGTGCCATGCAGTTCCTTTGACTGCAGGACAATCCCCTTATTTCCCCTTCCATTATGCTGAAAACGTTGGTGTTCCAAGTTATCTCTACTTATTAAAGTCTGTCATCCAGAAGTTACCAGCTGCCATCCAAGTAGGTCAATCATTTATAACACATTTAACTCCAATCCTTTATTTTCCTTCATAAGTTCAAGGTCACCTTAAACCCGGAAAAGGCCTATAAAGCGGTGGAAAGATGAATGATCAAGGAAGCTGTGCATTCACTGTTGCTATAGGCTGGTTTTTTCCAAGCAGAATGCTATCAAAAGTGCTAATAATGTATAATAAAAAGACAAAGTAATTCAGCAAAATCCTGCACTGGGCAGTCAGGTCTGCCTCTGCCAGGAGTTTCACCTCTGGTCCAAGAAAATGCCATTGCAGCTGAGTACCATTTTGCCCTCATCCTACCCGGAGCCACAGTTCAGAAAGCAGTTCTCCACAGCTTTTTCTGGCTCCTCCCTAGACTCTGCGAGTGAAGCCAACAGGCTATTATTTCTAGCCTAATGAGGAAGCCAGATGTTAACCTGCTATCGCTGTACTGAGGAATTCAGCAGAAGTATGCCGCTTTTTGCCTGAGTTTCAGGGACCTAGTATTAAGTAACGCTGGATTGACCCACGAGGTATGTATATTTGTGCCATTTTCAGCTTCAGTGCTCCATCCTGCACTGGAGATTGCAGGGTTTTTTTAAAAGTTTGTACCTGGTCTGGAAAGATGAGAGCTGTGAATTGGCAAATTTTCCATGAAACTATCTTCTCAAAACTGTCAAGAGTAGGTTAATCTACAAAGGACAGAAGATCTTAACAAAGAGTGGTATCTCAGCAGCACAATAGGGAATGAAATTCATTGTGACAGCTGCAAGGTAAGGCACACTGGAAGGAACAATTGATACATTGATGGGATCTAAATTAACTGTAAGTACTCAGGGAAAACCATCCTGGCTATCATTGTGAACAGCTCGGTGAAAATCTTTGCCCGGTGTTCAGTAATGATTAAAAACCAAACAAGACGTTACAATGTGCTAAGGAGAGAATAGAGAATACTTTTGAAAACGCAGTAAGGCCATTCTGTAAGTCAGTGTGTGAGCTCACCTTGAACCACATGCTCAGTTTTATCTCTCCATCTTGAAAAGAACGTATCAGAAATAAAGAACAGGAGCTCTGAAAGTCTATCTTTTGAGGGAGATTGGTGGGTCAAATTCATTCTTTGATTTATACCCTGTGCTGTCCCTTTGAAATCAAATGTTTCTCCAGGTTATAAATCACTACGCAATACGACCTATTTAATTTAGGGAAGTTGTGCATGAAAGCGCTTATGATGGAGATACACAAACTAGTGAATGGCATACTGCAGACAGAGAGGCTTTCATTGTCCTTTCTGAGCAACCTTCACTCGGAAATGACCAGCCACACATAAAAGCAAATACAAGAGTATCATTTTTACATATATATAGGCATCTACTACTTGCTCCATTTGAAATATATCATCTTTCCCCAGCTTTTTCTGCTTTAAAAATAATTCAGGGGTGCAGGAGTAGAGGAGGAAGAGTATTTAAACTTCTGTAGCAGAGGTAAGGACTGAGAAAGAGTATGACAAGTTGATTCTGGAAAAATATACCTCAAAATGAAAGGGAACTCAGAACAAGGCACAGGGAACGGCAGGACAAGGATATGCACATCATTGATACAGAAGCCAAAGGTAAGGTCAGGGAGCAACAGAAAAGAAAAAACAACCTAGGAGCTGATAAACAGAGTACCTGGACTGAAAACAATTTTGAGAAACTTGAGTTTTAGGCAACATTATACACTAAAACAGAGAAAAGCTACAGATTGCACCCACCCGCCCCCGTGTTGTGGCAGCAAAAAAACAGCCGGTCACTGACCAGATCAGTCGGTGTCTTTGATTGGGTTTTTAACAGCCTCTGCAGCCTGCATTTACACTAATTTCTAGCTAGGGCACGGTAGAACATCTGGGCACTAATTAGAAGTCTTTGTGTGCTTCTCTGTTTGAAATGTCTGAACCGAGTCAGAAGCTCTTGCTTCTGACTTGCAAGGCAGAATGAGGTGGTTATTAGTAATGAAAGCTGATCACAGAGGGAGATACTCAGACTGTGAATCTAATTCATAACAGGCTGGAGAGCGTGATTTCAGCAGGGCAGAAAAGGAACATTTCATTCTCTTGTTATATGCCTTGGCAGGGGAGAAAGCCCAAATGGAGCATGTCACAGAGACTCTAAATCTCTGTGCCAGATTATGTGATTTACCAGAGAGAAGAGGTATGTTGGGCAGTAAAAAAAAAAAAAGGAAAAAAGAAAAAAAAACCCCCTAAAGACTCATCTCTCCTGGTTTGGTTAATAGATGCTATGACCCATTTATAATGATGGTTCACATTCCTGTCTCCACTGAACCAAGGCAGAAAGGGGCAAGACACGGTACAAGCTTTGCCTTCCCACATCACTCTTTTTCTTTCGTGAGATCTCAAAATCTGAGTGATCCCAACTCGGAGAGGCGGCTGTTCTGATTGCCTTTGCATGGGTGCATACAAGATAAGAAAGTGTTTCCCATCCGTGTTAAAGGAAAAAACACAGTAGGCACTATTTTCACATTTAGTTTGGTATCAGGTAGCTGTAAGTAGAATTTAATAAGGCTGTACATTTTATTTTTCTCTTTGGTTTATTGCTTGGCTAAACTGTTGGATTTAAAGAGCCAATAATTCTGTTTAGGAGTTGGAATAAAGACCATGTACTTCCTCCTGCTTTCCCACTAGGTCTTGGCTCAACTATTTATTACAGTGACAGGTATATTCATCAACTGCGTGTGTGAACAAATTTCATCCTGTGGGCTATGCATGACAGTTGGTTATGGTCACCGGAGTCACACGGCCATGTGGCTCACTACTTGGATGACATACCCTCTGTAACTGCAAAGAGAGCCTGAACAATTCCCAGCCACTTCGGTTTGCTCAGGGGTCTTCAGGGAGAAAAAGGCAGTAGAAGAGAAGCCAGCTTCCAGAATTTAATGAGGGATGTAGGAAATAGTTTCCTTTTCTATTGCAGGACCATGATATTATATCTGTGTAAACGGCCTTGGTTGTCAAGTGAGGATTTGCATAGACTTTATAAATATTAATGATGTGTTCCCTTGAGAACTGCTGCAAAGGTGAAATAGCCCTTGTGGCGTTCTTAAACAGTGTCCCTTACCAAAAACGATTACACAAGTGCAGCTGCTGTGTATGCAGAAGACTATAGTTAGACATCACTTGATAACTCTTGACAAATGGACAATTATGAACATTTCTCAAGGTATCTTCCTCAGTAAGGTCACAGGAGGTTGTGCAAGCTGTCTATTAACTGTGCATCTCCGCTTTTCTTATATAGTGGGAAGCACATTTTACATACACTTTTTCAATGTTCATGAAATAGTTTTAACTTTTCAGCAGTAGTTTTGGGAAGTCAGCCAGAGAAGTTTTGCATGACAATAATAATTGCTCCAGTTACTAAAACCAGGCACAAGCCTGACAAAATATTAATAACATCAACACCTCTAGAGTGCTTCTGTTTTGTCTCTCCCATTCTCCTTTCTTTGGCACATTTATAAAGAAAGTATGACATCTTTGCAAAAAGAAAGGATTTGCTTAAGCAGTATTCTACTGTCTTCAACACAAATGTAATTAGGATAAGCAAAAAATAGTCATCAATGTTATTATAGTGAACATAGCACTCAGACTGTGACAACGGAGCTCTTGTGGGGAAGTGTCTAGACAACAAGCCAATAAACCTGGTTGGGTACAGCTCACACTATTTAAAATTCTTTATAGAACAGCTTTGTGAGTAAGATTTCAGGAGAAACAAGCAAAAGGTGAAAAATCTCTGCTATAAAAGTTTCAACACAATTTCTAGAGAGGGCAAGCATAAAAGTTTACAGTTCCCATTATGGCTTTCTCTGAACCAGACAAACCCTTGAGATTACGGTAAGGCAGGCATGCCAGGGTTATAAATATATTTATAGGAAGCACTGGTGCAGTGAGTAAATGGGCTGATGCTTCCAGCACGCTCCCAGGAGTAATTACACACGGGCTCCGCGGCTTCTCCAAGGGCAGGCATCCTGACTGGAGTGTCCCACCGACAGCAGGTAGCAATGAACTTTCAGCAGCCTCCGAGAGTGCCCTAAAGCAGATATGTCATGCAGGCTCTTTCTTGCAGCAGCAAATAACTACCTAGCCAGATACACGCTCTGTGCGAATATATCACCTACGCATGTACCTATTGAGGTCCCCAGGTACAACCAAGCAGCAATGAAGCCAGGAGCAAGTGGGAAGAGACGAAGAACTTTATCTACTTTTGTGACTGCTATATGGGGACATCACGTGGAAAACTTAGTTAAGTAGACTTATAATGATGAGTACTCTTTTTTTTCCCCTGATATCCTTAAAATAGTATCTTTCCTGCATGTTAAGTTTCCACATGGTAGACATTTAATTCAGACTAATTATTCTAGTTTAAAACTGGACTGTTTGCATGGAAAGGCATTCTTGTAGTGAAGTGTCTAGACAACAATCTAGATACAATCTAGGCACAACAATCTAGAATATAATCATTAAGGAAATGTTCCTTGCATTTAGGCTCCCTCTGAATTGCATTCAAGTTGTCAAGTGGATCTGAAACAGCAAGAGGCCAGGTACTGTCCACGTTCCACCGGGAACCTGTGGCTGTGTCCTACAGCATCACAGGTTTGATTGGAAGGAAAGAAAAACTCACACTGTTACAGACCCAAAATAAATCTATTTATACCATGAGCCCAGACAGAAACTGCCCAACAGCATTGGTTACTCTGACAGTTAAAGGAGCATTCTGCTGCTTGTTTGCTTCAATGTGCAATTTATCACTTACAGAAACATGCCTTTGTAGCACTTTGTGAGTTTCTGTTGTCTGTTGGTTTTAGACAGCCATCACGTCATACTGGTGCCAGGCATTTTTTGCCACCAGCACGTGTTGGTTCGATGCCTTTGATGCCCTTCTGGGCCATCACTTGTTGCCCTTGTTGTCTTAACTGAGGCTAAGGGCCGCTCTGAGGTCAGGTATGCCAGCTCAAGACTTAAGATCATTAGACAACAGCCTAAATGTTAAGCAGACTGTCAGTGGAGTGGGAAAGAGCAAACTGCCTCTTTTCTATAAGCCAGGGAATTAACCATTCCAACACAAATAATATACTTCTTTTTTCTTACTTGCTCAGCCTTTTCTTTTCTGCTGTTACTGCTAATAGACAGATGGCGCATAAGGAGTGGTAATGACTCACTCGCAGACTCCAGCACCATTTTTTTTTCTCCCCCAGCCATAGAACTAACTGTGCTGCTACAACAAAATACGATTTCGCTTATTCGCCTGAGAAAAACTGCAACTGCCTGAGCTATAATATCATGCCTTTCTAGCACGCTAATGCATCCTGACTGAGGCCTTTTATCATACTCATAATAGGAATAAAAAAGAATAGTTGTATCACATAAGGGGAAAGCACTTCGTGTAATGGTGATGTTTTTCAGCTGTTACCGTAAGCATCCAGGGTGAGTGGTGGTGTGTTTGTACAGACAAGGAGAAGTCTCGATACTGCAAAAACCTTCTGGGAGCTAATGTACTATACGAATTTCCTAGTATCGCTATGAATAACATTTTGCCTGCTCGGAGTCAAAATGAGTGCTGTCTTGTATGAGTGTATGAAGCTCCTTAGATATTTATGCCACTCAGGTAATCTCTCAATATCAAAATTTCCAGAGAGCTCCCTTATAATAAACTGATTTGCACTTGTGGACATATTTTTTTGTGTCCATTTCTTTTCTCTCTATAGGAAGACTCAAGCAACAACTTAGTTATTAAAATAAATGGAATTATTATGGGAAAACAATTGCTTATTTGATCCATTCTGCTAGGTCATGGTAAAGTCTGCACTGCTGTAGGATTTAAACAACTCATAATCTTGAGATTATTATCCCCACAAACCTTTGAAATATATTGATATGCCACACATTTTACAGATAAGGAAGAGGCAGGATGAGGTACTTAGAATTAAAAAAAAAAAATAAAAATTCAACACCGTTAAGTATTTGAAAATCAGAAAGTAACGTTGCTCAAGATAAAGATGATTGAATCTCATTTAACAAGACTGTGGTATTCACGTGTCACACGTAGCATTTTCACGAAGAGTTTACTGCTGGTAAAGAAGTCATTTTCAAAAGCATTAAGGAAATTAATGAGTTACTTCAAAGTGTTTCAGAATTATTGGAGATAGACTAAAACTCAGCAGCTGGGCAAAATATAAGGGAAACTTCTGGTACACAGTAGTTTGTTTATAAATTTTTCTAGAAACAAAATCGATGCCAATGTGAAAATTGTTCTCTAAAAGTATAGAGGGAGCTATATGGTAAAGTAGAAAAAATGGTTTACCAGTTTCATCTGTTACCTTTTCATATTTTGAACTGGGTTGTTAATGATCAGCCACGTAAAACACAGGTTACTGTTGTGACTTCAATGGTTTGGGGTGAGGTACACAGGATAAAAGGTGGCAGCTACTATGGTAAAATTTTAGCAGTTTAAAATGTAGTAGGTATGAATAACTTTTTACACGCAACCCTTCCTACCTGGAAAGAAAACTTTGAGACAGGGGACATCAGCAAAAAAAAAGAAAAAAAAAATCATGTGGAGTCTTGTTTACCAAATAAGAGCTGTAAGACAGGAAAACAGGGCAGAGACAGATTACATATGGAAAACTATATGCAGTTTACAGATCCTCCAAATATCAATAAATCCTTAAGAATCTGGTTTAAAATGCACTGTGCTTGTGTATAATCCTGCCTCAGCCAAGGATTCTGAGACAACTTTGAGGCACTTCTCAGCCATTATATTCTTTTTTCCCCAGTCTTTCTCAGTGGACAGGTTTCTTTTTTTTTTTTTTTTTTTTTTTTTTGCAGTGGTTGAAGAGATCTAGTTCTTAATTAGTATATCAGTGGGGATTTTGCAGGTGAAACTTTTGCAATTCACACATTTGTCTTCTTCAGGAGGGTTATTAGACTAGAGCACAGATCATTTGTCTCCTTTTGCAGGCTTTGACAAACGGTTCTTTGCTCCCTATGGGAGTGTGGGAATTGTAAGATAGGCAGAAAATTGCCCCTGCCTGAGCGAGTCTGGGAGAGAAGGAATACATTTGCAAACAATCTTAAAACAACAAGGCAAACTCCAATTTGCAACGTTTAATAAAGCATGTGAAATTGTAGAGGAAAAATAGAAAAGGAGCTTTTCTTCATAGGCCATTAAAAAGAAAAATGATGGCTTAATCTTGAAATAGTTTACCATTGCTGCACCCTTGCTGAAAACAGAACATTTGGGTCTTTCTCACCCTGAAGCTATGAAGGGTAGACAACAATTTATTTTCTTTTGTCTGGCCTTACTGCTGGAGAAATGGGTCCTGCTGATGGGTACCTTTTTCTTAAAAAAGGCTCACTAAACCAGTGAGATGTGATGCCTATGCACATTGTGCTTCTGGGATCCATCTTCTCAGTTTACCGGATCTTGTCCTTTGATATCTCAGGCATGAGCAGCATCTGCCAGCTATTGCAACAGCTTCTATAACTTCAATCAAAGTTCTTGTTGCTGAAGCTTATGCAATTTACTGTTCTATTTCATCACAAAACTGGAGATGGGATTCATTAACAAACCTGCTTTCCAATAATTCAATGCCTGCAAATAATTCAACATTATAAATTCACTCAAGTCCCTAATTCCTAAGGAGGAATTGTCTCACTCTTCGTGGTTATGTGTATGTTTTAAATCCGTCCTAACTCTGGGTTTCACAAATGAAACCCAGGGATGATGGCTGTCCTGCGGAAGCAGGGTCAGATCACTCAGAGACGAGTAGTGTTCTCAGAATTCTGCTTTTGCCACAATATCTACTCAATTTGAAGTCAATTCATGATTGTTTTTAGTAGCATTAGTTACTAATGCAGATTAGTCTACACTTTGTGTCACAACTTCACTGATGATCCCCAAAGAAATGTGCTTTCTTTCTGCTTCCTAACATTGCTATTCACATGGCTGGGTTGTGTTTTTCCAGTACAGCTTTGCTTCTTTCTCCATCCATTGTTGTCTTCCCTACGGGCCATTCACTGTAAAAAAACTGCAGGGCAATTATCACAACAGTAGGGTCTGAAAATGAATGGTAATGTAAGATGATGTAATGGAAAACTGCTTTATAGACAGCTCCTGTATCTCCACCATCAGACAAATACCTATATTTGACATTAAAGCAGTATGTTTTGTGCTGGTTGAACATCTGGGAGGCAGTATCTTTTTCTTCATTAAATTATGCTGAAGGAACTTTTGGAGGAGCAGTAAGTCCATCGATGCTTGCGTGAGCTATTGCATGGGGGTCCTATATTTATTGCAGGCTGCCATGTTACCTTCTGCTTGGTCATTGAAATCACTTGACATGAAGTTTTTATCAGCTATCAGAAGGTTGTTGACCATGCCATTTATTTAAGGCAAAGAGTTATTCTGACACTTTTAGTCACAGCTGCATAAATGTTGTGATGATAATAGTAGAAAATTTTATCTCTTAAAGTGGCAACTGATATTTTATTCCCTGGAGCAAACTGTCAGGATTCCTAAAGGTCTTATATTAAATTGCAAATCGAGCACCATTGAATTCTAATCTTAGTTGCTCATGTTAGAAAGTGTAGTTCTGAGCAAATATGCATTCAATTAAGGCTATGTTTTGGATTTTTTCATCTAAGAAAATAAGCTTTTTCAATTAGTTCAAAATTAAATCAAAGCATTTCCAATCCAGTTTTCTGAAATACAGTCATAAAAAAAATAATTCAATGTCCTATGTACTCTAGAGGCTTTTAATTAATACTGCATTTTCTGTACACAGAAGGTTGAATATTGTTTGCCTGCTAAGGAAAAAAAGCAGGTGATGACCCAATAACTCAAGTCCACCATCCTTTTCATTAGCTGCTGATCAGAAACGCTGGGACTCCTTAACATCAATCCCTAAAGCTATGATTTAACTGATACAAATTCAAAATAACCTAAGTTAACCCTTTGTGGGCTATTGCACAAGAAATACCTCTTTCATAATATATATTTAACTCACGAGGAAGGCATATTTTAAGTCCTCTCTACCTGGTCTGCAGACGAATGATAAGTCAGTTTACTGAGGAGTCATTTGACTTGCTTAGTTCTGAATTTTCCTGTTTCCTCTCCAGGGTGTTGGCCATGACTGCAGCTACCACAGAAGAACATGATAGGACTTCATTTTGAGAGAAACTTCATGATGGGAGATTTCATTTTTGAGACACAGCAAATTTCTATAAAATCCAAAGTGCCAGGAATAGGAATCAGCAATTATCTTTTAGTACAAATCTTGGGAGCATAAGTTCAAGCCAGGAGATCACAGGAGGTCTAAAGCATACACTTAAACCATGGTGGAAATGTTAAACTTCACGTGAGTGCAGGGGGAGCTTGCAGAAGAAATAATTATTGACAAAAATTTAAGATGTGCAAGCAAAGCGGACATGTTTAGAAAGCTCTTTCCTGTATTACAAAGATTTCAGTCAAGAAGGAAGTCACAAAATGTGGACTGGAGCTCTTAATCATTACATGACACATGACCCGGTACTTGCTGTATTGCTCTCCCACCCTCTATCCCAGCTGCCAACGCTAAATCTCAAGATGTGATTTCCCCCCCCCGTTCAGTAAGACATCTTTCCAGGTGTCTAAGTAGGCACTGGCTATGTCCATATTGTGGGGAGATGTCCACATAGCCGAAGCACCTAAAAATCATTCCTGTGAGATCGTGGGGTCGGAGGGAGCCTACAGTGTAGTGTGTCCCTGTATCTTCTCGGTGAGCTGCTTCCACATCTGCTAGTTCAGCTATAGCAAAAGCTATAAAAATGCATTACACTGAAATCAGGTAAGTTGTACAGTCGAATATTAAGTTGCAGAAGCAATAAAATTAGATGACGTATACATGGTAATAAATCCTTCCACATGATTTTGGATGAACTATTACATACACACTGTAGCTACTTCAGCAGCCTAAAGTGGCTCTATTTGGTTTGTAAAGGCAATGTGGATATTCATTTATGTAAATAACAAATATAATAAATACACCTCTTTAAAAATGAGGAACCGATAGTTTCATATATGCATTTTTCCAGGATATTTTAACTTCTTCAATAAAACTTCATTAAGATAACATATCTAAAAGTAGGTGCAAAAAAGATTAAATTAAGATTTTTGTCCGTTGACTTGCACCAGTTTCAACACAGGCCTATTCTCAGAATGATTATTCCTCTACACAGTATCAAGAATGAGCTAAGCTCTCCTGATTGCATGCTATTTTAAGTCGCATATAATAAAGAATATGTGAAATCCCAGAATAAAGCTCAGATCTAATTAGCACACTGATTTTAGTGTTGAGTTCATTTTCCTTTCGGTTACAACTTTCTAAATGCTCCAGACCAGATGCATCTCATGATTCCTCTCCCACTTACGAGAATGCATATAGCTCTTTACCACTCTCAATTGGCACTTTCAGTCACTCTCCTCGATGCCTTCTCATTAGAAGCGCACACACAACTCCAGTGTGGATCTGACCAGGAAAATCAAACTCATTTCTTTCTTCCTCCTGCCAAATAGCTGTTACCATTCCAGGCAGCTTTGCTTTCCACACTGCTACAAAATCAAGACCATTTCCATATTCTTGATCAATGGGTGTCTCACAGAATAAAAGCATTCAATACGAAATACAAGGATGTGCTCTTCTAACAAAAAACTGCACAATATCTCCAACATCACAATTTTTACTAAAATGACAAGGTTTCTTTGCAGCTTGGGGTGCCTCTTGATGCATCATAATGTTACAGTAGATGGAAATGAATAAAAAATTGTACTCCCTCAATACCTAGGGTTTGATTTTGTGTTTTTATTGGGAAAATATTTAAAGTTATCAACTGCAGATGTCCTTTTCTACTTCTGCAATCACGAAGGATTGTAGGAATCCTTTAATGCACTCCTTAGTTTAGCTTCTTCCAGGCACCTCTTACACTGCCCACCCAAATAACTCAGGAGAGATGTAAAGTTATGCCTTCTTAGGAGGAAGTCCATTATTAGCTCGCTGAATGGGGGGGGAAAAAATGAATGTGCCTTGACAATTGCTTATTAAAAGTGGTCATATGATGGGATCATTGCTCCCATCCTCTGATAACTCGCCAGCTGGCACTACCTTTATCTCCAAAATAAAATCCAAACTGCAGCAGATACGTATTTCTAATCAGCACAGTAATTCAACATCCTCCCTATTTCCCCCAGGACCAATTAAGAAAAACATCAAAAAGTGTAGTGACTTTAATTAGCCAGTTATTCAGCATGTTTTTATAATTAGCCTGCTCTGTAACCACCACCCTCATCGCAACTATAATGATGGACTAAATTAAGCTATAGATATTGACCATCTTTAATTAGCAATTCCAAGGCAAACTGGATTTAACCAAAATCTAGTGGGTCAATGGATGTGACTGCAGATCAGTAGAGCCTTACAGCAATCTGAGCTTGCCTTCACTGAAACCATAGCTAGGAATTTGAAATGGTCTCCGTGAATTAAAACACTACAATGCACTCTCAGGAAGACAGTATAAAAATCAAGATTGATTTAAGAAATCCTATTAGTAAATGTAGAAATGCAAGATGAAAAAAAGAATTCCTTTGTGGAAAGAAGTATATGACTCGTGTGTTAAACAGTAGATTATTTTATTTGTTGATATCTGTACTGTTAGCACTTAAAAGCATGATGAGCGAGTCCAGTCACACAAACATGTTCACATCCAGCATGAGGTTCAGGACTGACCACTCCCCTGGTGCCAAATTCATGCTAAGGAGCATTAACATTTGGGAATTTTAGGAGATACATCAAAGCCTCAAGGTGAATCTTACCAAATCCCACGTAATGCCAGCGAAGTCGGAAGTCAGTGCTGAGACATCATAACTACCCCTACTAACATTAATGAGACCTTTTATCCTGAGTCCTTTAAGGCAAAGAGGTGTCAGTTTGCACCGGTTTCAGCTGGGAGGGGGTTAATTTTCTTTACAGTAGTTTATATGGGCCTATGTTTTGGATCTGTGATGAAAACAGTGCTGAGAACACAGGGATATTTTCGTGATTGCTGAGCAGCACTTGCACAGAGTCAAGGCCTTTTCTGCTTCTCACACTGCCCCACCAGTGAGGAGATGGGGGGTACAGAAGTTGGGAGGGGACACAGCCAAGACAGCCGACCCCAACCAACGGATGTTCCATAAGGCATCATGATCAGCCATAAAAGCTGGGGGAGGAAGGAAGAAGGTGGGGGGGATGTTCAGAGTGATGGGATTTGTCTTCCCAAGTAACTTTAGAATATGGTTTCACTGTGAAGATCTGCACAGTAGACAGTAGGCATATAAATCAAGAAAATAAAATACTATTTTATAAAGCAGAATTTCTACTTCTCCAAGAGACTAGAGATACTACAGACCTAGATTTTATGGATTACATTTTCCAGAGGAAAACCACAGTAATACGCACACACCTAGCAGTCCCACTGACATGTTAAAGCGCCTTACACTTCTATTCAAGCACAAAAATAAAAGGAAAAAAAATATTTCTGTACAACATATTTCACTGTAGCTAACTCCAGGACAAAGTTACACACAAAATGCATTGCTAGGAAGGACAGTCAGGTGTTCCCACTTGAATTTGCCTTTTGGAGTTACCAATTATTTTGTTGGGTTTTTTTAAGTAAAAGTGGTACAAATAATGGTTTATTATTAGCAGGTGAGTGTATATTGCATCTTGAAGATCTTACACGCTTGACCATGTAGCTATAAAGAAATTTTTCTCTTACAAAGTTGTAGCTCCTCTCATTCCAGATGACCTTCATTAATTTTGAATAGGAATCTTGTATCAAAACTCACATGTGTTCATGTTTGTATTTGCAAATTGTACAGCCAACACTGAGGTATACTAATCAGCCAGTAGTAATTTACATGCAATTACAATACTGACAAATATTGAACAAAGTCACAAAGGATCACCTGTAAATGCACATTTCCTCTCAGACACTGATAAGCATTTAAAAAGAAATTAAATAGCAGATCTTATCTTTCAGCAAATATGAAAATGCAAACTGATGCAAGTTGTTTGCTCCTGACCGAGGAACGTGACAGCCAATTCACTAACCTATATTCAGAAAACAATACTTAATTTTATAGGCTTTTCACAAGGAATGCATTTGAAATTTCTGTTGCATCAGTATAAAAATGGGAATGAACACCTGTTTCTCAAAGCACTTCAATCAGTTCTTATTTCCAAAGCTAACATCTCTGTCTATCAAAACATGAAGCCTAGAATATATTAGCAAAATATTAATTATGGTTTAAATCCTCAAACATATTTCAATACCTAGCTGTCACCAAAGTGGTAATAAGTGTCATCCCCTAACAAAAATCATTGTGTAGCAATGCTTGAGGCATACATGTAGTAAGACTATTCTATTATTTATTAAGGAAAATTACTAAAATTAATGACATAAATCATGTTGTGTGGAAACCAGTAGAACACAATATACTAACAGATCAATTCTCTAGTGCTAATTGGGAGAGTAACACGATATCAAAGCCAACTAAAAACCCCTGCATCACTATTAAAACCATCTGAGGCTTATGTATTAAATAATATAGATGGATCATAAAGACTTTTTTTTTCTAAACATACCATGAGTTTTCATGAATCCTGAAGAGACTTCCCAATAACCAACCAGAAGGCTTTATTTCAGTAATATGAAGTGTTTTCACACAACTAATATGAAAAGCTTTTAACAATCTACATTCATCTAACCTGGATATAAACTCTAAATTGTTAGTGATGGTTCACTGACATATGACCATTGAGCTCCGAGAAAGAAATTATGGTAGTGATGTGAACTTCAGTTTTTCCTTTCTGGCAGAGAGCTGTTAAAAATGCTTTATTACATGTGTTTGAACAGTGTAGTGTCCCAATCTCCCACAACCACTGCACATTATCCTCTCTGTTCCCCCATTGCCTTAAAACAGCAGTTAGAAGTTGATGAGAAATATCTAGGAATAATAGTTAAAGATCGATTAGAAACCCATGCAGCTAGGAAGACTAAATATTTATTAAAATAACAACCATTCAAATAATAGTTCAAACTTCATTACTCTAATACGTTCTTGAGCTTCTATTTTCTGCCTCTCTTCACTGTAATTGCAAACTGCAATAGTGACTGTGAATGTTTCACACTAAAGTACATAAAAAACAAAGCTTTTCCATGACAGTGACAGTGGTTGAGATTTTGCAAACAGATTTGAACCGTGTTATTTTTTAGTTGCCTGCACACTTCTAAAGTTCTTTTCTAGTGTAAAAAGACAAAAATATCCCATTTAGCTAAATTTAGCTGGGACTTACAGCATGTGTCCAATCCTTTCCCCTTGCAGTCAGATGGACAAGTGGCCATAGGGGTGATGTTCCTCTTCAGTGACAGACCTGGAGAAGAAGAGAAATTGGGAAGCTGGGTGTGAGGTAAGACATGTTTTTGCAGCAAGAACAGGGCTTCTTTTTGGAATTCAGTGCAAAAAGCGACAGTTTCTGTAAGTAGATGTGGCCACTATAGGTCAAAGTGGAAGTGTCATGTGGTAGTAGAGCGGCAGCTATGGATTCTGTCCACATCTGCGTTGGTGACATGCAAAAAGTGTGCAACCAGTGTTGCTCAAACACATAACCCAAAGGCCTATTCTGACTCATTTAAAATGGTAATTTAAACCAAAACCTGATGGAATTAGAAGCCAACAGATCCAAGTTTTGACATCTATAAACACGAAGGGTGAAAAAATAATTCATGAGCATAGCACCAAAAGGGCAAAAAAGGGAGCAGCTTTGCTTTGAATGTGACACACAAAATGTTCAGAAACCACACAGCTCATGATATTTAAAATTCAGCAAGATAACATTCTTCACCAGGGGGAAAAGAGTACAACCGCTAGGTTTACGCTAACACGGTTACCTTGTAGTCAGACTGCTTAGCGCTCGCTTAAATGGTTCACTGGGCAACACACAAAGGGTTTATGCAGCTGTCAGACTGCGTTGACTGGGAGAAGCCTTCAGCATGCACTGAGGTGGCATCTCAAACTCATGGCCCCTGAGCTAGAGTGAAGCTCTTTGGGACTGTGTCAGCAAGATACATGGATGCCACAAATCCTTCTCCACATACATCCAATTTGGGCTTGGCATGTTGACATGGCATTTTTTTCCTTGATGCTTTTCTCTCTGTACATTATTAAGGGGTGTTAAGATCAGCCACCTCCTCCAGCCATTCTGGCCCAGGACTCCTCTTGGAACCCAGTATAGACCAGTACTGCCCAGTACAGTCCACCCACAGGACTCAGATCACACATCAGCACTGACAGCCACATTCCCTCCTTCTCTGGGGCACCGACAGGGGGTCACTAGCACAAGCACACCCCCCCAGACTCTCAGGGTTCACAAGCACACACACGCTCATGGGTCTCCCAAGTCGATGCCCCTCACTAAAAAGACTGAGAAGACTATATTCAAGCATTAATTCTTCATTTTCCATGAAAATGACAGCGTTCTTTAGAGCAATAGTTTTGAACTATTTGAGAAGTACATTCACTACAATACCTACAGAAACTCAGTCTGTCAATCTGAACAGTGATCCTTTCTGTCTCGCTGACCATCTTTCTATAAAACATACCATTAAAAGAATCTTTACTGCAAATAGTTTAAACCATAAATGAGATTAAGTTTTTGATGCTTATTTTACTGAAGAAATGCCTTGTTGAAATACATCTTGAAATTTTAAAAGAAAAAAAATAATCAAGGCATTTTATGTTAAATGGTGGGGAAAGAGACACTTGACTCTCGCTCTGTTTCTGCTTAGCCTTTCGTTCTTCCCCTTTGTGGGGAAAAAAAGAAAGAGTTGGAAGAGCTGAATGCACAGAAAATTATTATGTCATCAAAACAAACTTTATTTTGTTTAATAAAAAATAAGTAAAACCACTGTTTAAGGTAATCATTGGAAGAAGTAGGCAATAATTCTGAATGCTTTTAAGATGTGAAAATGCACAGCTGTTCAAAATGTTATCCTAATGTTAGGTTGCTATAGTACTCCTCTATAAAGGTTTCTTATAACCCTTCTTATAAACAACAGGAGCACCTCATAAGCCACGTAGCAAGGCAGGCCTGGGGTGGTATTTATTTCCATAGCAGTCACTAATGGAAAAGCCACAAGAGATACTTCAGCTGATACCCACATCTCAAAACCGAGAATAAATACGAATCCTATTGTCAATGGATATCCTTTCCACGCTTTATGCATAACCCACATGCGGAAATGCCAACTACCTGCTGTTCAGCAGCCTTCCAGAAAGTTTCTAAGGGAAGCTCTCATCTTGATGAAAGAAGGTAATTTTGCAGTGATGATCTGGCCTAATCTTTGTATCATTGATCCCCTAAGGCCAGCTCATCCACCCAGATACACAAAAGACAGTACTATCGGCAGAGTATTCATTTTTTCTGGAATGTGTGGAAGTTGAATGGAAATTGCTACTTTATTCTTTCACCTAATAAGAATGCTTTCAGTGCTTGTAAAGGGCATTAGCACAGGGCAACAAGTGATACTGGTACATCAGGTGATCAGAAACGTGACATGCATAGACATCCTCATCTCTCATCTCCCCTGATTTTCATTCCTCAATTCTTCATTGCAATGTTTCCTTTGCCCTCCCTCCCTCTCCCCCCGAAAAAAAAAAAAGCAAAGGATACTGAATTTTAGTCTATTAGCAGCATAATGTTATAAGCAGACTAAATTAAGAGGCATTTGTGGGCAACTTCAATTTGGGTCTTTTATGACAAACAAACAATACTTCGAAAAGTACATTAGGAAAAGTGAAACTATTTATGTTAGTATAAAGATGTCAAATGGATTCGGCTTAAAGAACTTTCATATTTCAAATCTTTTTTCTTTTCATGCCCAGCAATTTATCTCTGATCTTTAAAACCCACTGTATTTCTCTTGCTGGATCTATACCTTAGGGAAAATATGCTAATCAACGTGCTTATGCTTCCCCATGTTCTGAACTTATTTCCCTCTGTCAGTTCCATGCATGATTATAATTCAACGACAAGAGAAACAATTTAAAACTTCAATTATGAAAGCATTTCTTTGTTAATTCCCTCCCGGCTAAATGACTTCCTCTCACACTAGGAAGTTAAACATCTGACAGCATGACTGAGCTTCAGGAACTTCAATTTCCATCCACAAAAACCTACTTTTCTGACTGCTTTTCACAGTGTAGTTGGAATTTTTACTGATTTTCTCCCTCTGTTACTTATAGATTCAAGGATCCCCGAGATAATCAACCTGTAGCCAATACTCACATCTAGGCCAGACCTCTGACTCTTTGTTTTAATTGACTTTAGGTTGCATGCATTTCATTAACTCAGCAGGTGAAGAATATAAACCTTTTGTTGGGGTTGTTCCTTTGGTCACCATCTAGCTCACTTGGCTGGTGAGACCAAGACAGATCAGAGCAGTACAGCACAAGGCTACTGGAAGGATTAGACAATAACAGTAGGTTGCATTTTGTGAAACAAAATATTCTAAAACAGCTCAGAAATTGTCTCTATCAATATTGCAAGGAGAAAATCAGAAGGTAGAACACAAGGCAGAATGAAAAATTATGTAATTGTTACCTTCATATAGGTAAAATTATGTGCCATGATGACAGTATTATAATTTAAATACAGGATAACCCAGCAAGTCGACTGGGTTACTTTTTTTCTTTCTTTTTTCTCTAAGATCATACCCAAAATATTCATAAAAGAGAACAACGCAATTCAAAGGCAAGTGCTAAAAAAATAGGAAATAAAAATTATCCTCATTTATTTACTCACCTTGATTTCACTGTTGTAAGTGGATACTAGAGCACGACTTGCAACAAACACAAAATTTACATGCTTTCTGCTAAGAATATTTAACTTTGATTTAAGGTAATTTGTTTTAAATCCTAATGAGATTGACATTTAAAGCAGGTTCCTGCCATAGCTGTTGTTTCTGGCTTCCCCAAGACAAAATAAATTGTGGCAGGTGACTCATAAAATGAGTTGACCTGCCAGGGCAGAACAGATACTCTGAAACGTTCCATGTGAAATGATGTTATTTTTGAGATTTATTGGATATAGTAGCAAGTTTTTCACTACTGCTTGATTTGGGCCAAGGACAAGACATGGAAAAGACAAGGATTGAGGCTCCTGTGTGGAGACAAAGAGGAAGTCAGACAAAACACCGGGAGGCCTGCATGGATAAACAAGGAGCTCCTGGACACACTCAAACAGAAAAAAGCAGCCCACAGAGAGTGGAACCAAGGACAGGCAGACTGGGAGGAATACAGAGAAATTGTCCCAGCAACCAGGGATCAGGTTAGGAAAGCAAAAGCCCATAAATAAGAAGCACGCAAGCCTCTTTTTTTTAATGCCACTGTCATCTATAATAATTAACTTTATGCACTGTAAGGCACTTGGCAAGCAATGTCGTTCTCAAATCAGCAAAGAGCACATATTCAAATAATAACTGTTTTTCTCTATCTAAAGATGCTGTGTTCCAGTTTAATCTGATTTCAGTTTAAATTCATGTCCAGCTTATGTATACTTTTTGGATTTGTTTTTTCTTTTTCTTACATGAATTGAGTCAGAGTCATCCGTCTGCACAAAATCACACCTTTAAAAAGGAGAGGATAGAAAAAGAAGCTCAATGGATGACTTTTTCAGTGAAAAATAATCAGGGAAAAACATCACTTAAAACATGTAAATCTTACATGTTTTTCTATCGGTATTAAAATTGATTAAATTAAAAACAGTGATTTATCTTGACTGAAGCATGTTGGGAAAGTCTTGGTTACCAAAGCACCTTGATCCACCTCAGGAAGATCAACTGCTAAGATAAATGCATTAAACAGAGGTGTGCTGAAAGCAAACAAAATTGCAAAATAAAGAAATCCTTTGTCAGAGTTTACAAGCTCAGAACGACATTAAGCTTTGTATACAATTTGGCCCAAGGCTTAAATACCTGTATGATTACATACTGGGGTTAGAGTTCCCAGTGAAGCAATGTTGTGTATCTGGCAGCATTTATATTGATTTTATCACCAGATAGCTGCAATGTGACAACTGATGGATTGTAGGGAACACACTTCGTTAACTCTGTATGCCTGTCTCTTACAAGTAGACTTTTTAATCTGCTCACTTTCTAACACTCCATTCAATAATTTCTCTCAAAAACCTGTGTGTCTGGCTGGTCCTTTAACAGTCTTTCCAAATGGGGAAATCAATGGTACTAAATACTCACGGACAGGGATGTAAATAAGCAGCTATAAATTTATGTATATATATTTTAAAGTATTTTTGATCCAATGACAGAATATAGGAGCCTGCATTTTTTTGTGTTGATGATTAATCTTCAAAAAAAAAATGTATTACTGTCTCCACTCTTTCAGTAATATATTTAATTGTAGTTTGCTTGAAGAGAAGAAGAAAAGCAAGCAATTGAGGGTAAAAAACGATTTACGTTTAAGGAACTTGAAATTACATTCTGCACTTTGTCAGATCAGTTGTAACCAAACTTTAAACCAAAGAAATGAGCACCAGAGATGACAAATTAATAATCCAGCTAATTGGCAACATCATCATGTTTTGCCAGGCATTGCCATGACACTGGGAAAAATTTCAAATTAGAGGCACCTGGTGATGAAACAGACCTGAGCCATTTTCTATTTCTAGTTTATGTGTTTTTGCTATTTGAAACACATGCATTTAATTGCTTCAAACAGTGGGACTCCAGCATTATCCTGATGACTACTGAACTGTTAAATTGATCAGAGCACTGAGAATATGTATATGTTTTTAAATCAACCTACTGGCAAATTTCCTTTGCCTTAATGTTTTCCCATTACCCTTAATTAAAACCCTTTTCTTATCCATTGCCTTCCAATTTACATCACTAAACCCCTCTCTCTCATCTTGGTAGTGCCTCTAAAATTTACAAAAATTAATCGCTCCTCAAGCTTTTAAACACTTTGGGCAAAAGTCACTGCACATAATTTCACTGGGAACAGATGGAGCTGCACCAGGAATGAATTTGGCTGCTTACGAATTACTGAGTGACCTGAGGACTAAACTATTTAGCACAAACGCAGGCTGGGTAAAGAAGGGATTGAGAGCAGCCCTGAGGAGAAGGACTTGGGGGTGTTGGTTGATAAGAAGCTCAGCATGACCCAGCAATGTGTGCATGCAGCCCAGACAGCCACCCGCATCCTGGGCTGCATCAAAAGGTCAGCAAGGTTAAGCAAGGTGATTCTGCCCCTCTACTCTGCTCTGGTGAGACCCCACCTGGAGTACTGTGTCCAGCTCTGGAGTCCCCAACATAAGAAGGACATGGACCTGTTGGAGTGGGTCCAGAGGAGGGCCATGAAGATGCTCAGAGGGCTGGAGCATGTCTGCTATGAGGACAGGCCGAGAGAGTTGGGGTTGTTCAGCCTGGAGAAGAGAAGGCTCCGGGGAGACCTCATAGTAGCCTTCCAGTACCTGAAAAGGGTCTACAGGAAAGATGGGGAGGGACTCTTGATCAGGGAGTGTAGTGATAGGACAAGAGGTAACAGTTTTAAACTGAAAGAGGGGAGATTTAGATTGGATATTAGGAAGAAATTCTTTCCTGTGAGGGTGGTGAGACACTGGAACAGGTTGCTCAGAGAAATTGTGGATGCCCCACCCCTGGAGGTGTTCAAGGCCAGGCTGGATGGGCTTTGAGAAACCTGGTCTAGCAGAAGGAGTCCCTGCTCATGGCAGGGGGGTTGGAACTAGATGATCTTTAAGGTCCCTTCTAACCCGAACTATTCTATGACTCTATGTATTCTTGTTTTGCAAATATGATTTCTCCAGCAATATCAAGAAAGATAAAGAAGCAAACCCAAAGTGTTAAAGATGCTATAATCTCTGTGAGGCATAGCCTCAATTCACACATCCACAACTCCCAGTGACAGTGATGAGAAGTCTGCCATGGATCAGGGATAGTCATAAACCTGTGTGTATTGGTTAGTTGAAGTATCTATTTATCTAAATATTTGATGTTTTTTCCCTACAGACATTTTTACGACCTGGTACGTGTGTTGGAATAGAATTATTACTGCCTTATTTTAGTTTTATGCCTTTGTAATGACATTAAAAGCAACACTTACTCAACGTAAAACTAGAGAAAAGTGATGGTGAATCAGGCCCAATTCACTTTTCTGTAATTGTGCTCTTAAAAAGCGGGGAAGTATTCAAGTATGAAAGAAGCAAACAATTGCAAAAACTAGTAGCTTTCCCTAAAAGATCACAATTTCTCTTCTTTCGTTTTGGGTTTTGGTCTATTTTTTCCCTCTACAACATCTTGAAAAAGATTGGCTTGGAAACATAAAAACAATCTTCTTGAAAGCTTTACTTTGACAATAAAATATATATATAATACAATTGCTGGAAAAGCAAAATGACAGAGAAGAAATATGCCTGATTAATTTTAAAACATTAAAAACAATCAATTGAAAACCTTTTAGAGCAACACCTTCTGATGAAACATAGCATTTTACAACATCAAAATAGCCTGTAGATATATTTTTGAACTAAGAAACATGGAAATGTTCTTGGTAAACTGCAGACAAATTGCTCTGAGGTTCTGGAAACACAGAACTACACTCGTTATAGAAAGGACTGTGTATTACTCGATCTGGTCCAGCAGAAGGAGAAAAAGTGTGACATCTGGCTTTGTGGGCACTTAAGCACATTTCCCTCCAAAAAGCTGTCAGGCAAAACCAACTTCCTTTTCATAATTAAATTACATTATATATACTGTTGAAGAGTCATCTCTATTGGTTCTAAAACATAATGAATTGTTTTGAGGGCCCAAAATGCTGTCATTTTACAAAATTACACGTTTTCCACTTTGTACTTCACTGTTATTTGCAAAATTAATCACAGGGAAGATCCTAGCTTTACTCTGTCACACAAAAAAATTCCTGTCATTTAAGCAAATGGCTTGCTAGAATTGATTTATAGATATTATATAATGTAACATAATGACACGTAACAAAATTTCATGACACAGTGAGGTTAATTTGAATTATGATTTGTTCTCAACTGGTAGGCAATGGGAAATACTTGTGTTCAGGAACTGCTGCAGTATTTTACACCAGCATTTCAATGAACTGTAGCATTCTGAAAATGCAGCAATTAGCTACCTGAATATAGAAAGCCTGAGTGATCTAATGGATTTTAAAGGTGTGTTCTTTAAACACAATTACTACAATACATACTGAAAATCTACTTCAAAGCAGTTAAAAAGGTAGCAGCTCTTCAGAGTTTCCTCTCATTTTTTTCCTGTCTTCTGTATATAAAAAAATAGTAATTGGTAAGCAATTAGCAAGCATTTTTATACTTGGATCTGTATATTTGTCATTTACATCATTCCAGCAATACCTGTGACTTAGCAGATTCTGTGATAAAGTATTTGGTGATACTACACACCCACAAGCAATGGGGGCGTATTTTATTCTTTAAACAAGGGATTTTGGTAGATCACAGAATGATGCATGAAATCTGATTCAGAAAAGTAATATAATAAGCCTTTAGAGAAAGAAAGAAGAAAAAAACCCCAACAAACAAGACAAGTCCTTTTGAAAATGGCAGATTTCCAGAGGTCACTCCAAAAATAAAGAATCAAAACACTACTTTTCACTATTTTCAGGAGAGAAATACTGCAGAAAGAAATGTTTCCGCAGCAAAACTTTCAACAGAGGATCTGGAAATCAAAGTGGATTTGAATTAAAAAAAATGCTACAATTAATTCTGAATTGAGCATTTGTTTGGGAAATTTCCCAATGCTGTGAAATCCTCCTCAAGCTGATGTACAGTAGATTGTGAGTCTTTGTATTACCACATTTCCATTATCCTTAAAAAAATACAACTTTTAATCAGGTCATAATATCAGAACATTTTTAAGAGGGGATATTCAAATTCATACAGGAATAATTTCCACAGGCCTGATATGACACAACAGCCTGCATGTCTTTTACATCATTGAAAGTCCTTATTAACTCGCTTCAAAACTCCACAGAAGGAGGTTCAGATTGGGCTGGTGGCAAAAGCAACAGGGATGAGGAGAGGAGGGTTTGCCAAGAGGGAAGGCATGCTGGAATAGATATCCCCATGGGTTCATTTCTCCTCCTTACAACCTATTCTTCTACTGATTTGCAAGTCTTTTTCACGTAACTTACAACTGTAAATGTGAAAGCAAAGTAATACTGATTTCAGTTAGGTGCCAAGAGATCAACAAAATACAGGTCCTTAAAACCTAAGGAACAGTGTGAAGCAGTCAAAATAATAGGGAGAGGTCAGGTGCAAAGAGATCCAGGTTCTTTCTGTTTCAATGTTAATACCCTAGAATCCGTAAGAGATATATAAATATTTCATTGGAGACTGAACCACTTAAAGTTGGAGAATAATGACAGGGTCTCTACCACAAGCACCTGCATGGGTTTTTTTCAAGACATTACAATTCATGTAATGTTTTAGATCTAGATCTAAGAAATACCTACATGCTGGAACTCAGTAAACTTCCACAATCATAAAAGTGGTGCTGCAAATGGAAGCAGACCCTGAGAAACTGTTAATGAATGTAATAAAAATGGCAAGAACTTTGAGATCTGGAAAAAAAAAAAAGAGCTCTTGTCGTCTTCAATGTTTCATTTTCCCTATAACTGTTTACAAAATAATCCAAACTTTACATTTCATTGTCACTATCATTTAAAGGCTTTGCAAGATGAGATGGAGTCTCTGTCTACACTAAATAAGACATCTCTGAAAACACAGCAACGCAGCACAGGGGGAGGTGAAAGCCAAAACAAAACGTGAGGTCTGAAAGACAGCCTCAGCCACTGGCAAGTTTTGTGGCTTGTTTGGCTTTTTCTGTCTTTAAGTACTAACCTTACTAAATGTGAATTATATGAGGACTTCATGCCCTTAACAAACAAATGAGTATGAGAGGAAGAAATGGAAACCAGGCCTGGGGGAAAGTCTGATCTCTAGTTCCTAATAGATACACAGAATGCAGTGCCAGTATAATCAGACTGAGTCTCTTGGAGAAGAGAGATGTGTGGCACACCAATTACCGACAGCAGGGAAAATTGAAAGAAATTACATTCAGGGGAGTGTGAAATGTGAAATTCAAGGAAATAAATTAGATGTTGTATGACCTCTAGTGTAATATGTGGAGAACTAATACATTTAACCTAGTTGTAATCATGTCATAGCCAGACTGCATTAGGAACTTTTTCACTCTCTGTCTCTGCTCTCAACTTTTCAAAATGGAAAATAAGACAGCAACACGGGCAGGTCCAGAGCTGGTTCTGGAAAGTGAAGCTGCACAAAGGAGCCAAGCTCAGAATTTGGTAATCATGCACTACTCAAATTAGACATTAGGGTCACTGGAGATTTCCTTGAAGATGACAAAAGACAATACATCTACTGCAAAATAGCACACATTATATCAGCCAGCAGACTACAGCATCTACAGAGTAAAAATTATCTGTGTGGAAATATCTTTACTAGTATCAGAAAAGGGGAAGAAGTGGTTTAAATTGCTTGAAGATATGATCGGAGAGCCTTAAGTATAATAAGACTTCTTTAAAGAAAGCATGGATTTTGGCTATCATCTGTCTTAAAGGCGGCTCTAAAAATGGTAAAAACTCTGAATAGAGAGAAGGAAAAGACTTTGGGAAGCATCTGATGGTGTGATCACACAAACTTGGAATGTCTCCCTGATAACTTGATTTAAGTATTTCAAGACAGTTTATGTCTATTACTTCTTGTCCTAACCATCACAGGCTTGGAAAATAGTGTCTTTTGCAAAGAGGAAGCCTTTTATTTCTTCTGGTCTTCAGGATGCACAACTGTCATTCTTTCATTTTTTCCTCCTGATTCCTGCAAAACAGTCTGCTTGTGCCCCGTTCAATCCATGTTCACAATATGGTTAAGACTATGCAAAAATGACTTTCAATAGATATGAAACACATCTTAAGATGGATTTCTAACATTAATATTAATTTCTGAAGGTACCTGTTGGAAGTGGCATGTACCTTGCGAGGGCAACGTGGGGAGGAGTTCATAAAACTACAAAGGCTTTGCCCCTGCAGGGAAGTTGTGAAGGTGAGTGGCACAGCCCAGTTGCCTCAGAACTTATTTGTGTGTCACTAATTAGCTTAGTTAATAGACTGTATACAATCACTTCAAAGGCTTTACTATGTTAATGGTGGTTGCTAATTGTTATGTATATGTCTGGCTCAAAAATCAAATTTTGAGAACCTGTACCTTTCAGAAAGGCTGGCACAAGTGCACCTTAGTGCTTACTAATTAGAGGCTCAACACCGATAAACTAGACTTCACTAAAAGACTTTCTTGGCCCTGAATGATTCTGAGCAGCCTGGCTCGAGTGGCCTGTTGTATTTAACTAAACTTTGCTTGATCACACTTAAAACAGGTAAAAAAAAGCAATGTTTCTTGTTCTCATAATTCTTGCATCACAAAGATATCTTTTCTGACATTGGAAATATAATTTTCCTAAGCACATTGTGCATAATTTTGAAATAAATTGTATCTAAAATATATCACAAACGCACAGAGTATTCAAAGGATTTCCAATTACTTTTGCCTGAGTGTCTGCTTGTATTATTTGGATGAAGCATGATTATCAAGTTAATACATCTTTGCGAACTGTTTCTTCACAGATAAGAATGTAACTTTGGTCTTGAATTTGGAAATCATGCAGATTGTATATGTCTGTCCCTTTCCTTGTACCACACTGCTTTTTTTAATTAAAAAAATCAACTTTCACCATCAAAAAACAGACCAATTCACTCATGCAACCCATTCATTCTTCCATTTCTCAAAGCCCAGTCTTCACAACAAACTATTCTCCTCTCAAAGGTATACAGGCTTTCATGTCCTCTCTGGAGATTTACACAGCGGCACTGGGTTTGGCAATGAGGTGGGTGAATGGTCTTCCCAACTCCCAGCAGCAGCTGCTGCACTGGTGCAGGTTACCATCTACTGCTCACCCCAAGGATGTGGGATGACCAGACTGTCTCCCTACCCCAGACGTGTCATCAGCTGTGTTTTGTCCTGCCCATCATTATGGGTCCTTTTGTGTGTCTTGGGCAGAGGTACAGGAATCCTGAATTCTGAAAAGATGGGAAAATCCATGACTTAACTAAGCATGTCTCTCTGAAATAATCTGTTCTCAGATCTATTTATTTTTATTTTTATACCATATTTTTATGCCATATAGCAAGTCAACTTTGTTTCCTCTGTGTACTCTTTTGTACAAACTTATCCTGGTTTGCTGGCAAAACACAATTTAACACATGACAAATCCAGAAACTAATGTATCTGTGCTTCTGTGTAACTACCAACCTCATTTAGAGCAATTTAGCCTGTCTATAATCTTGACTACTGATGTACAAACTTCACACACTCACTGATAATTTTTTTCTTTAGCTTTCAAAAGTTCTGTGGATAAAAATCAAAATATTTTTCTTGTGAAGACCATAACAACACTGTTTTCACTAAGATAAAGGCAGCATCACAATAAAGTAAATCCACCAGGGAAAATAAAAAGATCAGCATAGAGAAAAGAAAGAAAAGAGGGCAAGTAAAAAGTACAAGATCGCGTTGAAAGAGGGCTGGAATATAAAATATGGCCAGGACATGGGAGACTATAATTTCACTGCAGCCTACAAATGGAAGAAAAACATCAAGCTTCAGGGGTAAGAAGAGGCCCTTAAAAAAAACAAACACAGAAGGAGCTAGAAGCAAACTTAGCTCATGGCAAGATACTGTCCACTACATCATTCTAACAATGGCAGTTTCTATTTCTAACTTCTGTTGTCTAATTTGGAAAATCTGCCTTTTAACGTGTTTAAACAGAACTTTAGTGATGCTAGTGAGTAACTGATTTTCTTCATCCCATGCAAAAGAAAGATGATGCTCAGAAGCAGCTTCCATGATCCCCAAAGCTGTTGGAAACGCCCCATGATGCATGAGGTATGTTGTAGGGACTCTAGGAGACGACACTGGAAGAGAAATAGCCTTCTGAGGGAATGATAATTAATCTGACAGGCCACTTGGTATCCAGTGGTGAAAGCAAACTTCACTAATTAATCAGTGTGACATCCAGAGGTCATTCACCAGCTCTTCATACATCTTTGCTTCTCTGAACATGAAGGTGAGAAAATGCATGATGAAGCTGAGTATGATGACTTCCTCCTTAGCACTGACCTCCGCGGAAACATGCTGTTAAAAGGCTGTCAGTTGTAGTTTCAGTAATTTGGACTGAAGAATCGACAGTAGGTGGTGCTGTCTGTTGGCTCATTCCTGCCTATGCACTTTATTTCCAGCCAGAGAAAGTGTCTGTTCTCAGCACATTGGCCTTTCATCAGAAAGCACAACATTCTTCGGACAGAGTCACAGAGCTAAATGTCTCAGTAAAATAATGAAACAGCACAGAGAAAGTATCACAGCCTGAGACACATTTGCATTAAAATTTGGAAATCCTCACACATACTGTATGGTGCTCCTTTCTGGTTCTAGATTTGTCAGCAGTCTACCTGTAACAGCAGCCAACCATGTGGATTTCTCCCTCTCTTGCAGGAGGCTAGTCCATCCCAGCTACAGGACTTTGCCTTTGTCCTCGCTGAATCTGCTGAGATCCCTCTCAGCCCATTCCTTCAGCCTGTCCAGGTACATAACAACTAAGTGAACCGCTTTTGCGGGTTTCGTGTTGTTGCTCTGGACTCCTTAGATAACATTGACCCAAAGATGCTTCTGATGAGCTGCAGACTAGAATTTTCCAAAGCTTATCAGCAGAGTAAATACAGTTGTTTAGTTCATGAGTCAGCAATTTGCTTATAGAAATGTGTGAAACTATTAGAAATTCATCTCTCTGAACCCATTGTTTGTCTCTGACTATCACACATAGAGGGGATGAATATGTTTAGCTGTTTAATGCTATGTTAGAAGGCAATATTGAGGAGAGCATACTTTTACAACATTTTATAACATTTTTCAGTATCAGATATAGAGCAGCACTATCTCCAGATGCCACTATGACTATTTGGCTTATAAGAACATATTTTCATAGCTAAATGTAAAGTCTCCAAGACATATGAAAGAGCTGTAGCCGCACTTCAGAACCACTGCCCTTTACCTTGTCCACAGTAACGATGGCTGGCTGTAACCATATTGAAAGCCCTAAAAAAAGTTATGAACAGCTATTTTTGTGAACTGTGGTGAGAACAGACATGACAGCAGTGAAAGGAAGTGACATTAAGATTACAAAGGATCCACACCAAAATGTTCAAATTGCAGAAAGATGAAAAACATGTAAAACATTTTTCACATTCACTGTGCATGTACATCAGCCCTTGTTTTCCTTAACTGAGGAAACTGAATATGAAGTCAGAGGATGTGAAGTTGTCACTTAAAGACAGGAGCTGTTAAGCAAATTAGAAGGTCTGAGAAGGGCTTTACATGGCCACATACTCTTTTCTTCAGAAAGACTGAAATTTGTTGCCTGATCTTGTTAGCTGTCACACATGTCCTGTCAAAGGGACTGGTATGAAGAAAAAATATAGATTATAGACTGTTATAGATACTTAACTCTTTTTGTTTGTTAATTTACCAGGTGCTGGTGAAAATATAAGCCAGTTTTGCTAATTAGAATTTTCTTGCCTTTTAGAAGTCAGGTAACAGGGACCATTCCCTGTAATGCGGATGGGAAAAAAAGTAAATGAATATAATTTGGATCTGTCTAATTTCCTTTACATTAAGCTTCAGGACGCTAAACAGCTTAACTTGTAAGGGTATGAGGAAGCTAAGGAAAGCACTTGACCCAGTGAGTAGAGGAGAGAGAGAACACATTATGGGGAGCCCTGAGGGTTTAGGATTTTTCAATTAAGAGAGAATGTCAAAGATAATTTGAAAGAAATAAGGCATTCCGAGCTTGCAGAAAGGATGTGGAATACCCTCAAGTGAAAGAGCTCCGAAGCAGAGAGTTGTTCCTTAAGGACTACATCCTCAGATCTGCTGTAATGTAAAACAGCTATAGGGGAACTAATAGGATATTGTATTAGGCAGCTACTCTCCTTAC
The DNA here is from genome assembly GCF_028500815.1 of Rissa tridactyla. Classification (NCBI taxonomy): domain Eukaryota; kingdom Metazoa; phylum Chordata; class Aves; order Charadriiformes; family Laridae; genus Rissa; species Rissa tridactyla. The sequence goes on from NC_071473.1 coordinate 26,038,158, forward strand.
ACCAATCTTTTGCCAAACTCCATCTTTTCTCTTCCATCAACATATGGGCAACCTAGAGATCCTTATCTACCACTTTTCCCCAAGGAGGCTGAATATTGATGAACAGTTATTGTGGGGATTTTTATCATACGAGTAATAATAACCATAACTGCCACATTAACAAAAAGGCACTTTGTCTGCTTACTACTGTGCTTACCTATAACTACAACAAATCTGGTATAACAACAAAAACTTGACTTCCATATGGTCATTCATGGAACCATTTCTGGAAAGGATTCCCTGCCCGCCCGCCCGCCCCCCCCTGCTCTGTACTGTCCCTGATAAAATTTATATGCAGTAGGGCTGAATACAGCTAAAATTTCAGAGTGAACTGGGACTACACTATTAAACATATGTCCAATTTTCTTAAGTTATATTATCTAACCAATTTTCTGTAAGCTAGACAGATATGTTATCCAGTCTGTATAAAACAATTACAAACTTTACAGTTGTCTTTAGTTATGACTGCCTTCTGAATATTTCAGGAGTTCTTATTTGCTATTTTAGCCAACTAGTTTGACTTGTGGTAGGACTTTTAACTGATGCATAAAACACACAAACTGAAACACAGGAAATCTCAGTTAAACATAAAAGTTCTTTACTGTGAGGGTGATCAAATCCTGGAACAGGTTGCCCAGAGGTCTGTCTAATCTCATCCTTGGGGATACCCAATTGGACACAGTCCTGGGCAACTTGCTCTAGCTGGCCCTGTCTGAGCAGAAGAATTGGACTAGGTGATCTTAGGAGGTGGCTTCCAACATCAGTTATTCTATTATTTTGTTAGAAATGTCAGATCTTAGATGTCAGTACTGGGTGTTTCTTCCAAGAAATCCCAAGGTCCACATTCATCCCACATAGCTTCAGGCAGTCCAGATAAAAACCTAGATGCTTCTGCAGTTAATACCAACACAGAGAGAAGTGTGTCCAGAAAGCTGAAATCTGCTCTAGCATAAGCACTCCAAAACAAGGGTAGGTACACGAAAAGCAGCAACATTATTTTTAAATTTTGAAATAGCTATTGCTTTTTAAGGGATATCTAGAAAAGTTACTTATCACAGGACTAGAGTTTTTGATCTCATATTCCTAGTTTGAAGGAAGACAAATAAATCTCATCTCTTTCTATCTCCATCTGCTCTGAATACTTTCTTGTTAAGCCTCTAGAGCTGTGTCTTTAATTGGTACATGAATGCAAGCTACATATCAAGGTGGCATCACGAGCAATATATATCACTTCCAAATGCTTCCCTGCATTTCAAATTGTGCCACTTAATTGACAATTCATATAAAAAATTCTGGTCACATTAAACACAGAATTCCTGACTAATTCAAGTCCATGTGCAAGTTTTATTAAGCATAAGTCATATAAGGTTTATCATTGGCTTATAAAAACTTGTATCTTGACAGAAGGTTAAAATAACATCTTTTTGAAAGATTTTTCAAAAAGTTGTCAAGGAGAAAGGTATAGGATTGACAAAGGGGATATACATCAACTTTTTTAGGCTATTGTGATACCACCAGGTTTTATATGAGACAGGTGTGAGGGATAAAATTAGTCAATTACTGAAAAATAATGAGCAATGCAAAGATGACTTGTCTTTGTTATAGCCCACAGCTGCTGTTGCACATCATGGAAAATAAATATCTCAATTATCAACTTGGCACAGAGAATAATGTTTGTGAGTCATAATTAAAGCAAGTTGTTTGAACTGATTTTGCTATGCTTTATGACCAGTAACCTGCAGGTGAACATGAAGCCTCACTTTTAAGACCTGCTTCATAATTTAGACCAGATTAACATTTAACATACTCCTCATGCTCCTTTGTGCATTTAGCAAAGACCTGGCAGCCTTGTTCCCATGAGCAGGAAAAATGCAGAAAAAAAAGAAACCTTTGGTTTGAAGAGGATATTTTTAAAGGCCCCTCATTCTGTCATATTTATTCATGCTACTTTCTTACTGCATTAAAGACTTTAAAAAGTCTTCTGAGCTACTTCAATTTATTTGTCTAATTACCTGCCTTTTCTGGAACTAGTAATATAAAACATACTCCAAACACTGGAATGAAATCATTAATCAAATTGCAAATTTAACTGTCACAGGGAGCAACAAAAATTGGCAGGAATAGATGGTGGACGGCATGAAAGTGTTTCTGGCAAAACTTGACTTGACTTGTGATGTTTTGCAAACAAGTCACTACTTCATGCGATTACTGTTACTGTTTCTCATCTTTCAGGTATCTGGGTAGGAACAAATAGGAATAGATTTACTCAACTGCCAGCACTGCCCAGGCATAGGAGCTTGTTGTTCAGCCTGGAGAAGAGAAGGCTCTGAGGAGACCTTAGAGCCTCTTCCAGTACCTAAAGGGGCTACAGGAAGGATGGGGAGGGACAGAGTGGAGTAATTGGACATAGGGTAACAGCCTCAAACTGAAAGAAGGTAGATTTAGATTGGATATCAGGAAGAAATTCTTTCCTGCAAGGGTGGTGAGACACTGGCCCAGGTTGTCCAGAGAAGCTGTGGCTGCCCCATCCCTGGAGGTGTTCAAGGCCAGGCTGGATGGGGCTTTGAGCAGCCTGGTCTGGTGGGAGGTGTCCCTGCCCAGGGCAGGGGGTGGCACTGGGCGATCTTTAAGGTCCCTTCCAACCTGAACCATTCTGTGATTCTGTGAGACAAGGTGACAGATGCTCTCCCCACACCTCACTCCAAGGAGAGGAATACAAGAGATAAAGAGATTTGTGAGTTTAGAAAAAACTAAACTACTTCAATGAAATAATAATAAAACACATACAAATACACACAAAACCCTATCAAGCTCCCAGGGAGATGGCACTGGGAAAGTTCCAGGCTGGACGCAGTGATAAATGGGAGCGGGAACACACTGACCGGGATCAAACAGCAGATGAGCTGACGGGGTCCTCCTCAGACATCAGCCGCTGAAGACAGGGAGCCGTCGGAGCGGCAGTCCGTCGGAGAGGAGCCAACCCGACCCTTTGCTCCCTCAGCTCTTCTCCTGAGCATGGCGGATGGGCTGGAACACCTGATTGGCCAGTTTGGGTCACCTGACCTGCCCACTCCTCCCCACAGGCGCAACCCCTCCACGGGGTCCGAGCCGGGTCAGCTGACCCTGGTTGCCATGGCAACAAGTGTGAGCACGGGCCCCTCCCCGCACAGGAAGTGGGCCCTGCTTCACCCCGAAGCAGGGCGGTTTTAGGGCAGTGAGGCAAGCTAAACTTTCCATTTTCTTAGAAAATTCAGGCTAAAAATTACCAGTTTGATCCCACATTTTGTATATAATCAATCACTGAAAATATTATTAAATTCTATTGTGTTCTCACTTCTGAGACATTCCCACTCCTTCACCCCTGTGCTGTATAACATCTCCTTCTTCCGAAACTAAAACCTGTGAACTGGAAGTCTGCATATAGTTTAGCTGTCTCATGGCAAGTTATCTGTTAAGATGAAAGCATAAATCATAAAATACCAAGGAAATTAAACCTTAATATTTAGTCACTTTCCAGTCTACTTGCAGATATCTTAGCAATCTACTCAAATAAAACATGCATTGTAATTTAAAAGGGAATATATTTCAAGGGAATTAATATACTGCTCTGAAATCAATATATTGAGTAATATATGCCTAATACAGTGCTGGTGTGTTAATCCTTTGGGAATGGCGCATTAGCAGCCTTGTTTAGGTTAGTAGTCTTTGCATGAACATTATTCATTCAAAGCATGTAATTCACAATTCATGTCAGACACGTGATATCATCACTTAATGAGTATGAACTTGCTTAAAACAGAAGAGCTGGGTGTATCATAGTTCATTTTCCATCTACTAAGCAAATGAAAATTATACGATAGTACGTTTGACTCCTCTAATGACTTTTGACCTAGTTTAGGCTTAACTGAATTTAACCAAATTTTCAGAAGAAAGAAGTCAATCAGAGTTCTGGATACACTCTACTACAACTTGGGGAGCCGGCTGGTGGAAGATCCAAGCTCTGCATTTTGTTTTGATCAGAATATTTATTCCTGAAAAATTAGCAAATAATGAGATATTTCCCCAAACCAGCTCTGTCTCTCCAGCAAGACTGAATTACTGAGGACTTGGGTTGCTGGTAAGAGGCTAGGGGAGCGAAAAGGGTGAAAGAGAAAGAAACTTTTCACCTTGGAAAGCATCCCTCCAAACTATACACATTTATTGTCCAAAAGATTGAATAGCAGGCTGATCCTTGGCAGTTCCATGGCGCTTTTATGCATCAGTGTTATGAAAGATTCAAGTTACGGTGCCTGTCACTATTCCTCAATGTCTTTGATGCTGGCTTGCTTTACAGTTAAATAAAAAGCAGCAGACGGAGACTCAAAGACTTGTAGTCTGTATAAAGACCTGTTTTCAAGCTGAAGCAGGACTAACAGATGCATGGCTTGATTCCCACTTTAAACCAAGGGGAGCAGGAGTACTTTTTTGAAAAGATATCAAGGGCTTGTTTGCCCTGAACAGCATGACAATTTTGGTGTTCAGAGAGTAACCTGAATCCCATTACTTGAATGAGGTGCAAAGTGGTGCTGTGTAATAGAAAGATGGTGGAATGCGTGCATACAGACAAGCACAAATCAAAGACAGCATCATACAGGTACTGGTGGCGATAAAAGGATATGTCGCGGTTTGGGCCGGGCTGGCCACTGAAGCAAACGACAGAAGCTGTCCCTGGCCTCTGTCTCCAAGGAGAGGAGGGAGACAGAGAAAGAGACTTATGAGTTTAGAAAAAAACCTAAACTACTTTAGTGAAAACATTAATACATTAATAAAATAATAATTTAAAAAAATATATACGATATATACAAAACTGCATTGAGCTTCCAGGATGACAATCATGTCACTGGCAGGCACTGGGGAAGTCCCAGGCTGGACTTAACAACTGCGAGATGTGTCTGATTTGGGCTAAATCCAGTCATGCAGATTAATTATTATGCTTGCTCTGGGATGTGTCTTAAATGTCACTCAAGTCCATTATGTTAGGTTGGAAATAAAAAGTTAGATTTGGAATAGAGGCCATAATTTTATATTTTTTCCCCAGTTTTTAACTAAAGCCAGGTTGCCATACGTTGAATTTCATACCCATAGACAATATTGGGGATAGAAAACCCTAGACTGTGTAAATAGACAAAACAAAATGGCTCCCATTACAGACAGTGGATGAACATTTATTTGAATTAAACATTTAAATGTGGCTAATTAACTCATTAACCTTTACATTAACAATTATATTTCACACTGTGCACTACACTGCTGCTCTTCTGTGGTTCATGAGATTCTTAATTAAACCTAAGTCTAGTGGTCTTTCAAGGATTTCCCATTAATTCCTCTATTATCATCCACAAACTGGGGGAAAATATTCCTGAAGACTTTGTCTTCTGACAGCCTTGTGGTTACGCTCATCCCTGCAAAAGCAGTGGTTTGCCTTTAGTCTTTCTGTTAGAACCACAGAGTCCTGCGGTATTTAATTAGAGAGTCTATTTAAAGAATTTATGAAGCAAAAGGCATAGGAAGAGTTTTGTGACAGTGATTAAGGTTTCCACTAGCTCAAGGTGCCTGCCTTTTCACAGAGCAGTGTTCTCCTTTGCCACCTCGGAATGACTCTTCTGGGTCCTGTTCGGAGTTCTGCAGTGTTCAATCCCTATTAATATTCCTGTCTTAATTCCTAACTTCTGTGCGTGTCTCTGCCTTTCCTTTCTGAGTTGACTTCTAGATGAGGATCAGGATCCTACTTCAATATCTTGAAATCTTGCATTGAAAGCCTCCTTTGGTTAAAAAAAGACAAGCAACTGCAATTATTTGAGCTGCAAAATGTCCATTGCTCTATGTATTAAAACTGTCGAATGGTTTGCCCTCACGGTACCTGTTAGTAAATCATATAACAGCTCTTGCTGAACTAGTACAAACACCAGATAGCTCCAGTGCCCTAGTGCAGGGCCGATCAGCTTCTCCTGTGGGACATAACCCTCAGCAACGTCTGCACCACATTAAAGCACAAGGTTTTCCACAGGAATGTAAACCAGGTTTATAATCCTGCCACATCACACCATTCCTCAGATGTGAACATTGTCAGCCAGAGTCTCTAAGGGACAAAACCTCTTAAATCATCTTTTCCTGGAATCATAAAAAACAAAGAAAATGTTAATTACTGAAGCTCAAGATGTATTATAGCTTTTTAAGTGTAACTATTCAATGACAGAAACAATTTAAGAAGTTACTGCAAAAATGATGACATTAGATTTATGTCTTCTCAGTTTTTGCTCTTTTTCTTTTGGCTTTCATCCAGTTCATCAGGTACAGTTTACTGTCAGACTATCACTCTGTTTCATTAAAATAGCTTCTGTGTCTCTTTTTATAATTCATTTTTTCTGTGCACAGGTTGTACTATAACATTTCAAGAGTTGCTGTTTGTTGATCTGATTGAAAATATCGGACACTGCTCCATAAAACATCACGAGCTTCCTGTTTCTGCCATTTAACGCTCCTCACACTTCTAATAGTTATCTAGGGATGCTTATTCTGCCAGTTTACGAATCTTCACGCTCATTTCAAAGTACACTGTAAACAGTTCCTGAATTTGGGAGACAGGAATATTGACACTTTTATCTTACTTTTCATAGAACAGTTTGGGTTGGAAGGGACCTTTAAAGGTCATCTAGTCCAACCTCCGCTGCAATGAGCACCTTCAACTCAATCAGGTTGCTCAGAGCCCCGTCCCACCTGGCCTTGAATGTTTCCAGGGAAGACGTATCTACCACCTCTTTGGGCAACCTGGGCCAGTGTTTCAGCACCCTCATTGTAAAAAATTTCTTCCTTATTTCTAGTCTAAATCTTCCCTCTTTTTGTTTAAAGCCATTACCCCTTCTCTGATCACAACAGGCCCTACTAAAAAGTCTGTCCCCATCTTTCCTGTAGGTCCCCTGCAAGTACTGCAAGGTCACAATAAGGTCTCCCTGGAGCTTTCCCTTCTCCAGGCTGAAAACCCTAAGTCTCTCAGCCTGTCTTCATAGCAGAGGTGCTCTAGCCCCCTGATCATTTTTGTGACCCTCCTCTGGACCCGCTCCAACAGGTCCATGTCTTTCCTGTGCTGAGGACTCCAGAGCTGCACGCAGTACTGCAGGTGGGGTCTCACCAGAGCAGAGTAGAGGGGCAGAATCACCACCTTCCTCAACACTTCTTTTGTTGCACCTCAGGATATGGTTGGCTTTCTGGGCTGTGAGCGCCCAGAAAGCACCCTTCTCATCACTTCCAGGTGAAAAAAAAAGGTATTTAGAGTTCTGTTTTGTGATTCTAACCCAGAATCACAAGCAGAGACAATATAATTTGCTGGTACAGAAACTGCATATAATATCAAAATAAAACAATGCACAGAATTGTTCATAGAAAAACATAGACATGGGCTCAATTTAATACTTCATAGGAAAAATGACAAGCCTCTTTAATGCCATGTTCAGATATTGGCTTGGAGCAGGCTCCAAAGGAAACGAAATACTCCCTAGGGACACTACTGAATATTCGAAATGTTAAGCACCAGCCCGTGTTTCCTAGACCCCAGCTGCCGATGTTCCCTTGACCTAGCTTGACTTACCCGACCAGAGTTACCGTACAGAAATACTGAAAAACAGAGTTTGTGCTGACAGGACAGTGCAAGCCAGTGTTTCCAAAGGGAATTTTTGTTTTCTGTGAAAAGGCCTTTCTGTTCTCCATCACAATGATCTTGCGTTGTTTGAATTTCGCACCAAGCTACTCACAGTGTAAATGAAATTTCACTTCTGTGCTTTTGTTCTCTCTCTCTCTCTCTCACCTTATTATTTTTTCTCCACGTGGCATCACACAGAGCGTAGTGGAATGACAGAGCCCGGTTACAGTCTTCGCAAAGCTTCCATAAGTGACCCACTTGTAGTTTTGCTAAACGATATATTCCCATGCTTGCCTACCTCATCCTACCGACATTTGGAGCCAAAAAATGTTGTCCATCTTGTACACTTGCTAAAGTGTTACTGAGTAGTACATCACATCTGTGTGACAGACTAATGAACTAATGGCAAGTAGAAACACGTTTATTCGCACGGTATTGTCCCTTTTAAGGGACACTTTGTTCACTTTGCGTTACATTGATGAATGTACTCTGCATATAGATCTGTTGCCAGTTTTTCTTTATGAGGATTTAATTTTATTTTTGAGAGATTGGAGAAAGGTTGTCTGGCTTTCTTTCAACTATGGATCCTTTTTTTTTTTTAAAATCCTATTTCTTTTTAGTCACAGAACACAGTTACTGAAAGGCTAATAAGGATGCAGTTGCATTTTAGGAGTGCTAAAAAGATTGACCTCTCTCTCGTAGAGACAAAGGACCTTAATGTACTTTCAAGTTGTGACAAACTATTACCAAGAAAGAGTATGGTTGAACTGACTGAGAGCCCACCACAAGCTGATCCTACACAGATCATTATCCCAAAAAGAGACAGAAAACCTTCCTGCACATGACCCCAAATCTTCTGTCCTTCCTGAGGAAACACCTCCTGCCTTTTTTGGGCTGAGATCTAATGAAAGGTTCAGCCTAAGCTGCCAGACTATTGTGGTATTTCATCACTGCGATCCCAATCACCATGTCCTATGGAGGTCAGAAAGTTAAGGAAATTATGAAGAAGCTTATGTAAGGTTTCCAAAAAAAAAAAGAAAAGACTTTGCTGTGATTTATTTATGTAAAGTTGTAATCCAAACTTTTATTTCATTTACTCAGGGAAAAATATCTCCATATTTTAGGTATTGTAAGTTTTTCTACCTACTGAACATCTCTAAATGCAGCCAAACTTACCCTGCTGCTGTTTGAATCTCAAATGCAAGAAATGACACAGGATAAATACCTCTGGTTTATCCTCTACTTCAAGGCAGAGGTGCAAGGTAGCAACAGCAGCAGCTGCGGAAGTCAGGGAGTCAGTGACTGTAGACAAGGAGAGGTTTCTCACTACTGTCTCGGGCACTAACTTGGGCTCTGTTATTGGGTAATTTTACTAGTTAGGAAATTCTCCTCTCTACTAACCATATTTGTTTCATATTCAGATGACTCGTCACTAAACAAATGAATGGAAATGTTTTGTCTAATCAGATTATTTTGGTTTTAATTAGAGAGAAGAATTATTAAAAAAAAAAAACAAAAAACCAACAACAACAAAAAAAAACACCAGGAAAGTCAGAGACGCAGTTAGCATGACAAACTGATTCTCTAAATCCAAAGTTAGGCTGGTTTTATATTTCAAACAAACAAATACAGCTTTTTTGGTTTTCATTTAGCTTGCTTTCTAATGAAAAGTCAATGTTCATTATACAGAGCAGAAAATAACAACACTATGCCTAGATGAATCTCAAAAGCTCAGTATCATTAAAAATCCCATTTTGGGAGGATGTAAGGACCCAAGAGTGAAAAGAAATGCAAATCTTCTGTCTTTTATTGAGTTGTCTAGCAACTGGATAAAAAAGAATATTTTCGAGTAAGTTCTGCAAATCCTCTAGTTTTTTTGTGTCAGTTTGTTTAAGCGCCATTAGCCAGCTACACAGAAACTCTGCAAATAGGATCCGTACAACTTCACAGCTTCCAACGTGCCTCCCTGGGTTTTGCCATCAGCGTTTTATAGCTTTCCATGTTGGTGATTTTCCTCTTGGAGCCTTGAGCTGCTGCTATGTCTCATCTCAACAGTCCAGCTGGTCTCTGCAGTTTCACCTTTCTTATTTTTCTGCAGACGTTTTTCATAGCAATATGATCCAAGGTCATATAGTCGTGTCATATCAGAGCTGGGACCCGAATCATTGCTAAACAGAGCTAAACATGTTGTGGGGTCTGGCAAGGGAGAGGGAGGATTGGTGGGTTTGGGGCTTTTTTGTTTGTTTGTTTGTTTATTCGGGGTTTGGAGGTTTTTGGTTTGGTTTGGTTTTTTTAAAGTTTAGTTTTAGACACCAGGATTACAGATAAGGAGGCTCATATAATCACGCTGGCTTTTCTCCTATGTTTTCCAAGGCAATTGTATTTCTTTCCTTTTATTCTTTTGCCCTTCAAATTCCCCAGCAGATAACTTTCCTTCCTTCATTCCCACACCTTATACAATAAAGGTAGTTTTCCTTCCTTCTGAGACTGTGCATAGAAAGTTTCCTGAGATTCTAACAGATGTGTGCTGTAGTACCTGAAGAAAGGAAAACCGTATTGAAACAAAAGAAACAACGTGTTGTACAGCGAAATCTGAACTAAACCTGTGCCTAGACAACGGTCGTTCCCCTTTTGGAGACTGTTCTGCACAGTCTCTCTGGCAGGATGGCATGTCAAAACCTCAGTCTCTGTTCCCCCCCTTTACCTTCAGCCCCCAACTTTCAATTCAGGTGACTGTTCCCTCCTTCTTTCACTCTTCTCCCTTAGGGAAAAAAACCACACAGCTGCAAGCATTGAGGATATGGATTCTCTCACCAAACAGTCCTTGCAGGCTTTCCAGTTCTTTTCAAGATTGTAATGACTTGGGTAAACAGCTGAAGATCTGTTTTGTTGTGTTTTTTTTCCCCCTGCACTCCCTTTTCAAATAAGCATCACTTAGTTTTAGGGCTTTCAGCTCCCTTGTTCTAACCTAATGGTTGTGCTTTCACACGCCAAGGTATTAGCTGGAGGTATCAATCTGAATTTCACTTACTGTGTTAAAAAAACAGGGCACATTTTTTTATAACTCCTTCTAGACTGCATGTCTGCTTTACATCAGATATGATTTAATAGACTTTTTAAAGCTGGCCTGTCATCTGCCTTCCCTGAACATGAAAAGAAGCGTATTTACAAGCTACACACATTAGAAAGCCTTTCGTTGTCTCAGAAATCTCTTCCTGAAGCACCTACTCAAATAGACATGCTTTTTGGAAATCTTAAAGCCGCTTCCCTTTGTACAGCTATCTTAAAGTTTCTTTGCTGTTTTCTCCTTTGCTGCTTATCAGGTCTGAGAACGGTGTATTACACAGGCACCCTACAGTATGTGAGGATTTCTGAAATACATTGGTTTGCTCCAGAATCCATAATTTATTAATCACTGTGCCTGATGCTGTTCCTGCCACCTATCCTCAGTCACAGCCTGAGCCTCTTCAGAAGCAGATTTTCCTTTTTTTCTTTTTTTTTTTTTAATATATATTTTGTGTCCTACAGCAGGAGTGAAGTCAATCAGCTTCAATCAATGCTGACACTATGAAACACAAAAGCAGTACATCAAAACAGGAAGATTTGAGGGCAAGGTTTCCTTATGAATACACGAATAATAAACTCCAGCTGTGTCCTGCCAGGGGCTACATCAGCTACACAATCTGTTTTATCGGTTTGTTTGTTGGTTCAGGGCTTTTCTCTGTCTGCGTGTATCTGAATTCAGTCTTACATAGCTAAATCGAAGAGTTTGCCTATAGAAAGAGTTCCGTCTTCAAGATGGAAGATCCATAAACATAAATGAGTTTCTTTCAATAGCTAAGTGAGTAGCAGATATCTATTTATTAGGAACAAACTTCACAAACAATCCTCTACAAACCTCCTTTGAGGAAAACAGAATCTTTGCAAAAGATACAACGATCTGCCGTTTCTGGACAGAAACTGGTTTGGATATCCATCAGCTCTTTCCTTTTTAGCAATTTCTCTAGAATATGCCTAAATCATGGTTTGCAAACTGTGGCATATTGTGTACCCGTGTTTCAAGGGCTACAGGCATTGATGTGATTTGCTGACAGTGCTGTATTCCCTTTCTAGGAAGGTCCGCGTGCTATTCTGAGTGTCCGCAGCCTGAAAGTGGATGAATGATTGCGCATGCCGTTCTCTGCTGACCCCTGATGATGGTGGCTTTGAGATATAATGTATAGAATAGCCACTGAAATATTCAGGATGAGGATAACAGGAGTTAGTCCGTGGATAAAAATTGTTAGTTTGGGCTGAAGACAGATTATTCACACAGCATAATACAAATAAAAGAGACTGAACGAAGGAGGAAAAATCTCAATAAAGTCTTAACTCCCAAGTAACTATGTGAATACAGTAAATTTTGAAAGCAGCTTCATGAAGTTCTGTTCTGTCTGTGTTTCTCTAAAGGTCTTTTACTTAAATAGGTGGAAAAATCTAGCACCTGAAATAAGTATTGCGCATCCCAGGGATGTTACTGCACCTCCTTAATGATTAGTTATTTCTGTTTTTCCAAGGTTCTATTTCTAGTTGTCCTTCTTCAGACCAGAGCTTTTCCCTGTGCTGGCAAGTGTTGCATTAGCTGTCACAGACTTTCCCTCCAATGATGTGGTACTCACTGGAAAAAAAATGAGGTGAGAAAAGTAAAGATCACTCATCCATCCTTATTTTGACCCATTAAAACCACTTCTCCATTGAGAGCTATTTTCATACCTTAAAGGTTTACAGGACACAGAAAGATGAGGATTACATTAAATTTCTTGTAAATTTACATGTACATTTTTTATAACATATTCCATTTTAGGGGATACTTTAAAGGTATTTCAGGGAAATGCCTGATTGCGAAAGTTTTACAATAGCCTTGTTTAGTTTAAACCTGTGAAAATGTGTCTCTGATATGATTTCCAGTGCTTTCAAGTTAGCTTTTTGGAGACATTAGCCAATTTGAGGACTGTTCTATCAATTAAGAGGCATGAACAAATGCATGGAGAACATAATGGTTTACTACAGTGCTTTGACTCTCTCCACTTATTTTTGTCACTTAAGTAAGCAATAGAGTTGGTTGAACATTTTTTTAATCCTTTAATTTTAATAAAAAGTTGTTAACATAAGTGTAGGAGAAAAATCTTTATTTCCTTTGGAAATACCCTTTTGGGATATTTTAGAGAATGTTTTCAGGAGGAAATGCCAAAAAATATGCATTTCATACTGAACATTTTTATTCCATGCCCAATGAATATTACCTTACCACTTTTTACGGATAAGTGGAGAGGCAGGCAGAAATACACTATCTTTGAGTCACATGTTTATACGTTGCTTTGTTCACACAATGTATGGTATTTTTTATGGCTACATCATCATACATTTATATGTTATAAAAGCAATTTATTCAGGGTCGCTAGGAAACACTACCTCGGTCAGGAAGAGGACTCAAGCCAATTGCCAGGCTTCCCAGTCCGAATCTGTAATTACTGGCCATTTCTTTCTTGCACATTATATTAGCTGTGAAATATTCACTGTGATTAACAGTAATGACCAATCTTTCCTCTTCTAGCATGCAATAGGGTTTTTTGTTATATCCATTAGAAATTATTAAAGAGATTGTGTGAAAATGAAGAAAAAAATCTAAATAAAGAGTTAAGGTTCATTGAAATTAATTCTTGATCAGTTTCCTCTCCATAAACTCTCTAAAATAATTATCCACACAGTCCTATAAAAGTCCATTTTATTACAAAAAGAAAAAAGATCACTGTAGAAAATACAGTCAGCTAGGTGAGAATCCACACTGATTCTGAATAACTGAACTCCACAGTTGCAAAGTACAGGAAAAAGGTAAAAGCACCTCAGCAAGTTAAACCAGATATGGATTTACTGAGTAAATTTATAACATTGTATTCAAACATGACATTTATAAATGGGGTTGTGCAAAGGTGCTTATATTTGGGGCCCTGTGAGAATAAACAGTAGGGAAAATAGTTGACCTAATGCCGATTTCTTTCCTTGAAATATCTCAGACCCGAATTTGCAGACTTGTAGAAAATTATGTAAGAAACTTAATCTTACACATAAAGGTCTAGGACAGCAGAAAATGTGTGCAGTGTGTTATACGCAGAATAATGCTCCGGGATCCTGTGCAGAAAGGACAGACTTAAAAGTATAGCATTTGGAACTTTACCTGTGTGTTTATTCTTTGGCACAAACAATATCTTTCCAAATACAGGCTGCATGACAAGATTTACTAACTGGGAAGTTCTTCTAGTGAGAGTAATTTTGATATCTAATTAATTACAAAACAAGAGTTATTTATGGAATCAAGGAATTAAATTATTGTGGTCACGAGGTGTGCAGAGGCTTCATAGTTCAGATATCCTGATCAGTTAGATTTCAGCCGGAATCTTGAATCACGGACATGAGGTAAGAGTTGATATACAGGAAAACATCGGATTTGGGAACTTGAAGAAAAGCCCAGGATTTCTGGATGTTGGGAAGCCTTGATACCCGTGACCTGAATTGAATTATTTTGTTGGCTTACTCACTGCCTGTTGCTGAAAGTGGTCTTGGGAGGTTTTGGTTTGGTTTGGTTTGGTTTTGTTTGGGTTATTCTTGGAGGGTTTTGGGGGAAAAAGAAGTATGATTCTGAACAAGGTTTCAGAGCCTCAAGCCTAAAATACTTTTCGTTTCATGTCTTGAGTCATGACAATAGGTTTTCAAACTTTATTAGGGAATAGAAATTTTGATTTCTGACCAGCCATAGTGACTAGATGCTCCTCTAGACAATGTAAAAGGGCTTTTGATGAAGGCTGATGTTGGAAGTCTTGAGAGCTGGACACACTGTACACACTTCTGCAAAGCATCTGGATGACAGTGAATCTTATGATCTTTCAGTATAAGCAATAAAATTGTGAGCAATAACATTCCATAAAATATAATTGATTTTAAACGCTAGTAACTATGTAATAGTAGCGATAGTATTTTAAAGTATACTACAGATACTCTTGTCTGCAGGCAGTGAGAAAGGCCTAATTAAAATGGACTGGAACAGTGTTTGACCAGCATGTGATTTGACGTATTATAAATTCATTCCCATATTAATTGAGAATAGTCTTTTTTTTGTGGTCTCTGGATTAATAATAAGAAAGAGGGAAAAAAGACATGAAGGTAATTTATTTGCTCTTTCTACAGCACTGACATTTTTCACCTTAATGAGCACTTAAAATGTAAATTATACAGTCAGCTTAAAAAATAGAACAAAAGATATGTGTGAAGCTTTTTCATATTTTTCACATCAAAATTAGCTGCAATTATGAAAAAAAAAAAAATTTAATTGTTCCACACCAGACTTTGCATGTAAGTACTGAGCATCATGAGATACCTTAAAACATTGAGGGTTCTTGTTGATATTTTCCTTGATTTAGACCTGAAAGTTATGAACAAGTTTTTTTACTTTAGCTGAAGACAGAAAAGTGAATCAAGGATGCTTTTAAGTATTTCTTTTTTGTGTTTTGGTTTTGAGCATGCTTTTTTTTTTTTTTTCAATATGAATGTGTTATTGAACCTAGGCCTGTCACCTTCTACTACAATCTTGCAGAAGAGACCAGACCTCAGGGAAGTTGCTTAACCTCCCTGCTCAAGCTGCCTAACTCCTTTTATTGACATCTAGTGTATAATTACTCCATGGTTTATAAACTGCTTTGAGGATTTGAAGGGAAAGGCACTTTAGGAATTAGGCGGTATTGATAGTTGTTATTATTACGCACTTATTTCATAAACCTCAGAAGGTTGAGATTTGTTTATAACTTCAGCACTTTTCACCAATCTGTAGTTTAAATACCTCAGAGCTCCATCCGATGGCTTTTTCTCCTGACTGCTAATTGATGCTGTTCTATTATCTGGCTTACGAAGAGAACATGATGCCACCAAAGAAACAGTACCTTAAAAAAAAATACTTCCCATTAGAAACACTTCAATTACTACCTAACATTCTTAGCAGCCACCTCCAAAGAAAGATGACCAAGCTCTGTTAATATTATACATATTATAGATTCATGTTCCTGATAATATGAGGGTTATCAATGCACTTCTGTTTTGGAAGATCGTGATTGCCTTGAAATTACTTGGCAACCTGCATAAAAAGGTTTCATGAGGCTACAAACATGAAAAATATGAATATCTGAGAAAGACAATCTATTAAGGAAAAACAAGTAAGTGAAAGATTGCCTAAAGACTTCAACTCCAGGAACCAGTTTGTTCTTTGTTCTCAGGATTTATAATCTCTGAGAAAGGAGACAGAGTCTATGAATAATTATTAGGAAAAAAAGTATTGTCAAGTTAAAAAAATAAATAGTTGGATTTCTTTAATAAATAATTTTATTACTATATTTAAAAATTAATAATATTATGGATACAACACCGTAATTGTTATCTTATCCTCATCTTCTAAATTAATCTCCTGGGAAATTTCATATTTTTACACCAGAAATATTTAGCACTGTACCTGTTATAAAGTTCAATTAGAGTGTTCTGGAGTATATTGTAACACACTGAAAACTTTCCCAGAATACTCTTTCTCAAAGAATACACATAATACTGAGGGGACGCTCCTAGAAATGAAGCCTGATCTCGTGATCAAAACTAACCAAAGGTACTTCAGTATTCTGAATACATTTCTTAGTTTTTCTGCAGAAATTCCCTAGAACTCTAATAAATGGCACTTCTTCTCCATGTGCGTTTGTTTCCTACCAGTGAAATTCATGTAATAAAATTTCCTTCCATCATTTTCCCTGTCTGTTTAGCTTGGAGGCAATGGATGTCTCTTATTATGTGGTTATAAACTTAACTGATCCCCACCAGCAGCTAGAACATAAATCAAACGGAAATAACAGCAAGCATAACCACATTGATGTGACTAATAAAAATGGTTGCTGTAAGAAAACTGCACAATTTTCAAGCCAGTTAGATCGTATCAACAGATTATTTTTTTCTGCTTTTTCCATGTTAGACATTATCCATCTCATCTAACACATCTCCATCTTTAATGGCACAGTACTTCTAGGACTAGTGCACTCTATCACGAAAATAAATCACTGATTTAAATGTAGCTAAAAAATGCACTTCAGGCTATATTGAAAGTCTATCTTCAGTATTGCTCTGAGATTCTCACTTCTAAACTTCAGCTGGCGATACACTAGATGAGTGGGAAACTGCTTCCTTTTCTAATCCATGACTTATAAATACAAGGAGAGTGAGGTACTGAAGACAACAATAAAATAGTCCTTAAATGTGGGTCATAAAAAATTGTGATTCTCAACAAATGAAAATTTATTTTTGGTATAAATCTTAAAAGTTATTTTAGTTTTCAAATGTTTATAACTAACCCATATTTTTTCATTAAAATATATGTATATTGTTTAATTGCTGTTTCATACTAAACACTTGTTGAAATATTTTCAATCAAAATTTCATTATTTTTTACAACATTGTTTTATTTCCTGAATAAACTTTTTGAGAAATTCTGTATTTATGTGATTGCCTGGACTAGGGTAATACTAACCTTTTGTATTTATCAAGACATAGTTGTATTTTTAGCCAACTTAAAAATAAATATTTTCCTTATCTTGCTCTCCCCTCCCACACAAAATTAAGTTATTTGTCTCTTACATACAAGTGCTGCTCAATTAATTAAAAATATAGATGAGAAATTCTGTAGAAAAATTTGGACCTTTCCTTATTAAGTGTCATTCTTCACCTCTTCCTTTCATGCCTTTGCTCATGCTGGAGCCGTGGTTTTCTTCTGATGACTTGATGTTTCGTGCAGCCATTTTAGGTGTAATTAATTTTTTTGCGGAACGAACACCTAATCAGCACTTTCAGGGGCATCTGCAGCTCTGGGGTCAGCTAATTACCTGTCAACATTTTGATGATGTCTGTGTTGTGTCATGTATGATGTCTGTGTTGTGTCATGTACTTTATTCCTAGCCTATCCCAAGCAAAGAACTGAAAGGAAAATCAATCACGTGTTGTTTTCCTAGCAGCTTTTATTAAATGTACCAAAACCTGGGGATTTTTCACTTATTGGTTTAAAGCTCTATTGCAATTTCATTTTTTTAAAATTATGTATACTAACATATACATGAGTGAACGTAAGTGTTTGCACATGTGACTGTACAGACACAGCCCTGCAGCCTTATGGTTCCAGATACCCTGGAGGCTGCTTTGAACTCTTTAAGGTGCGTTTCACTAGAAAATATTGAATTGCTATAGAAAAAGCATTTCCTTTCTTCAAAATGCAGGAGTGCCTACATCAAGTATTTGCTGAAAGGAGAAAATGGATAGAAAATCTCAGGACATGATCAATGTCCTAATTTCCAGCATGAACGAACTCTCCAGAGTTCTTGAAATGGATGCATATTTGTCTTCTGACTAAATCAATATTTTTTCCTACAGAAAACTATTGATAGTCTTGAGATTTTTTATAATATAATTGCACAGCTTTCAATTACTCTCTCTTTTGTTGATTTCATGCTGAAAACAGAATCTGTTTTTTATCATTGTTGACTTAAACTGTAAAACTCTAGCATTTTAAAAATTGGTTTTTGAGATTGCAGGAATATTAAAGGTCCCAGAATATTTGCAATGCATTGTCAAATATCGGTTGCTGGGACTTCTGTGTTAGTGCATATCACACAACATCCTCTGTTGTTTACGAATCATTTCTCATTATCGCTTTTGTGCCTCCATCCATTCTACTGTATTGATGAAACCTGGGAATTGAAACATGGTGTTTATTTTGTGGGATATTGATATGTTTGGACAGTTAATTCATGGGTGAATAATTTCACTACTGCTGCTATTTGATCAGTACACAAGTGCTGATCAAATTTCTCTCATGCTGTCTTCTCAGGTTGACTAGGAAGAAGTAACAAAACATAGTTTGATCTAATTTCTTGCAGTAGACCCTAACTATATTTATGTTTCAAAAAATTGTAAATCAAAATAAGCTCAGTTGCAAACACCTTGAATTTAAGAGTTTAAAATGAAAACAAATGTAAAGGTTGAATGCAGGTTGTTCCTCACTTTCTCAGTCTTCATACAAAAATATATCTCTTCTCAGGCTCTTAGTATTACATGTAGGTGGGGAATTGTGGAGAGGAGAGGAGAGGAGAGGAGAGGAGAGGAGAGGAGAGGAGAGGAGAGGAGAGGAGAGGAGAGGAGAGGAGAGGGAGAGGAGAGGGAGAGGAGAGGAGAGGAGAGGAGAGGAGAGGAGAGGAGAGGAGAGGAGAGGAGAGGAGAGGAGAGGAGAGGAGAGGAGAGGAGAGGAGAGGAGAGGAGAGGAGAGGAGAGTTGAGTTTAATTTAATTGAAAGGGATCTACAACAATCACCTAGTCCAACTGCCTGACCACTTCAGGGCTGACCAAAAACTAAAGCATGTTATTAACGTCATTGTCCAACTGCCTCTTAAACACTGACAGGCATGGGGCATCAACCACCTCTTTAGGAAGCCTGGGTTTGACCACCCTCTCAGTAAAGAAATGTTTCCTAATGAGGGTGGTCAGACACTGGAACAAGTTGCCCAGGGAGGTTGTTGCTGCCCCATCCCTGGAAGCGTTCAAGGCCAGGCTGGATGGGGCTTGGAGCAACCTGGTCTAGTGGGAGGTGTCCCTGCCCAGGGCAGGGGGGTGGAACTAGATGAGCTTTAAGGTCCCTTCCAACCCAAACCGTTCTATGATTCTATGGTTCTAATGTCAAGTCTGAACCTGAATTGCCTCCAGAATTTCTAGTGGGACAAGTTCAAAGAGGATTATCACTTCAGCACCCCACTGCACACACCTAGAGAAGAACAACCAACCAACCCAAAAACTGTCGTAAATGATTATTGTCAAAGGTCAAGCCAGAAATTGAGGGATGCCAAAACTGAGCCTGATTGTGGAGCCTGGGTTTTTACACTCTCTTTCTGGGTGCCACGGGACCTTACAGAGTAGTTTTTACCTGCATCTATGCATGTCTGCCCTTCCCACCTGAGCACCCTACGGGAGGATGGTGGGAATCGGGCCTGGGGATGCTCAGCAGTATCGAAATGCAGGGGCTGTTTGCCTGTCTCAGGGTAGCACTGGAGATCTCTGGGCAATTTCAGGGTAGAATTTTGAGGCGCTTTTAGAAATAGCTGGGGGAAGGTGTGTGAAAGCAAAACTAGCTAAGTTTGGTCTTCTCAGAGGTAGTGCTTGAGATTGTGATTGAGATTGCCAGTACAGACTTTAAGGCTGGGAACTGCCTCCCAACCGCAGGGATCAGCCCCTGCAGGGCATCACTGGAAAAGAGGGGCTGAGAAAGCTCTTAAAGAAGCTGTGAAACCGAGCAAATCTACCATAGTAGGGACACACAGCTTAAGAGAGCTGACCTGCTGTGTATGATACTGCCTTTGAATTCGCACATCTACACCAAGCAAGTGAATCACTTTTAAAAGCTGTGACCTGAATCACAAAATTATCTTGAATCAGCACCCTTGAATAAAATTTCTGATATTTCTTTTGCTTTTGTTACTGCTTGGTCACCTCCACGAAATACTTCATCCAAGGAGATGCTGCTTTGGCATTTTATTTTAGATTGCTTTTGCCCCTTGTCTATATAGCATCTCACAGTCGACAAGACAGAATATAAAACAGAAGAATTGCTGGTGCTATTGCTGGTTATATCTCCACTGACTGCAATGTCACAGCTGTGCCATTTCCAAATTAACTATTGTATATACATATATATACATATGCATATATATACCTATATATTTATAATTACTTCAGTTTGAATGGAATATGTCAGAGTAGGTTTTCTCTTAGAAAGACTGCATCAGAGCTTGATTATATATATATATATTTGATGTATGTATAGATATATATGAATATTTATGAATATATGTACATATAATCAAATATATAATGCATAAAATCCTGAATTAGATAATCTAATATCTACAGGCATCCTTTTCCCTTTACTTGTATAAAGAATCTCAGTAGACTAATAGAACAAATCAATGTCTTAAGTTAGGTAGCATGAAAACCTGTCAAAGGCTAGTTTCTTCTTTGCTATTAAACACCGTTAAATAGTTATATATTTCCTGTTATTTTTTGATGTAAATGACCAGTGTAGTTGCCCTTGCATAGACATTTGTAACAGACATTAAGGTTTAAATGAATGAAGAATGAAGAATGAATGGTAAAGTCTGGATGTGGAAAAATTAAAATGCCTTTCCCTGCTCGGTCTCCCAGTGAGTGCTGTGACCTGGCTGTTATGATGCCGAGACATTAATTGCTGCAAAGCATGGTCTATAAAGAAAAGTTCAGAACCATTGTTCTTAGCTTGCCACACTATTATAGCAGGATATTTTTGATCATTTAGTCCATGCTATTGAAGTTTTCAAGCCTTTCAAGTTTGTGGGTAGTTATGGTTTCTCTGAGAATAAGGCTACAGATCCTTGTAGACACCGGAGAGTCATATTAAATCAGTATCATTTTAAAAGTCTGTTCTAGGTGAGAAATAAATTGAGTTCGAAATGTTTCCTTGTCAGGACACCGCTTCAGAAATCACCTAATATTGCAATCTCAGCTCTGTTCCAGCTCCTAAAACTTGTTATAGCAGTGGAGTTCACCTAGTTCTGTCATTTAAATGTTGTCATTAGGCTGTGATAGATGAGGAAAGATTCTTAATACGCCATTGCTCTTTTTTTGTTGTTGTTTATTTAAGCTCCATCCAGATCAAAATATTTCTCACTTCACCTCATTTCTCATTACACTTGAAGGGGTTTTGTGTATAATTATTGACTAGTGAAGATAAGGGGGGGGGGTTATTTATTTATTTTTGTTCTGCAATTTGTTACACTGTTTGTCGCTCAGTCAAAAGAAACGAAGGCTAAAAAATCTAATGAATTGTGCGTATATCATCCGTGGGTTCCTGTTTCTGATAAAGGAGGTTTTGTTTATGTATTATTTAGCTATCATACACTTCTTTGACTAATCAAGAAAAATAAATAGAAGCCTTAATTGAGGTTTTCTCAGAGATAATAAACTGAAGAGCTTTTAAGGTATGAACAGGGATTTGTTATTAGGAACAAGAGAGAAAACTCATATTGTGTTTAGTTTGGGATCGTTCAACAACTGCCCCTGGAGGAAAAGTAATTAAGAAAACCTGCAGGTTTGCACTGGATGCCTTTTCTAAAGACCAGAATTAACCTTTATTTCTTACTTTTTAGTTAAAATTCTAAATATTATTACCATGGTCTACTTACTAAAACAGTATTGTGCTGCATGTAAGGTTTGATGCAATATAATACAAAAAAGGTTTTCATTAAATGAAAAACAGGAGTCACTATTTCAATAATACTTACTCTAATCACTTACTACTTGCTTTCGATAATACTTACTTTAACCACTTTACTTACTTTTAACCACTTTCTTTAAATGGCACAGAAAACTCATCAGTTCAAAACAAGAATTTCTTTTGAGAGACCAATCTTTCTTGAAGTAGATGGAGACAAGTGGCAGTGTTCCTTAGCAATAAATTTATTTGCCCGGGGAACAATTCTTTTTCACAACGTCACCCCACCTAGGAAATTTATCCTGCAGGGAAGACAAGACCATATGTTTCATTAGGATTGCAATCCTTCTCCAGTCAGCCCTCCTGCCTCCTAAGAAAATACCAATGTTCCTTTTCACCAGGGATAAGCATTTCACTTCTCTAGCGCTTACTTTTCCTCCTTCATATGAGTTTTTCATTTCAACCTTTTCCTCAATTAATTGCAAAGTTTGGGAGCTTTGAGCACGGAGAGGGAAGAATCCTTTTGGTTTTTTTTTTTTTCCCCAGTTAGACTCATGTTGATTGTAATGGAGAAACAGCAGCAGTTTTAAAAATGAAGAATAAAACCAGGAAGGAATCATATGTTATGGACAAGAAAGAGTCCATGAGGTTAGTGCAAAATATGTGCAACTTTTAGCAAAATTTGTGCAATTTTCTGGGCTACTGATAATGACCAGTTCATAGCTGTGTCCTCAGAAACTCTTCCTTGCTCTCTGAGTCACTCTTTGTTTTTAGGAGAATCAAAAAATATCCCCAAGCAAGCAGAGATTTTAAGGGAGAGGCTGATGTATTTCTAAACCTTTCCTGTCCCACACTACGCGAAGAAAGTGCTGACACTTCCAGCACCTCAAAGAGACATTCCTAAGCACAAAGTACAAGAAATTAAGCCTAGAGGGAAAGGGGATGGAGATAACTGTGCTAAGGGTACTATGTAAAAGAAAAGGACCACAGCTTAAAAAAGAAAAGTTATAGAACAATTTCTTCTAATGTCTACAGAGTCTTTTATTTTTTACTACTCTTACCAACTTTCATCTGACTGGGGAGTTTTTCGAGTCTTTGGAGAGCACACCAAATAAATCTCTTGGAAATTTATGTATTTCTGAAATGGCTGCATATACCTACTATTTCTCACAAGTGATCTGTCAAGTGTCTTAGCTGAGACTTCCCTTACTATTGCATCAAATAAACTTTCTGTGTACTGAGAGTCTTTCAAGTTTCGGAGCTTAGAAAATGCTGCGATGCATCCCTCCTCATTAGTGCTGCTATGTTCCGAGTTTCACAGTTCACATTCATTCCTTCCACAAAACTCTCCAGCTGGGTCTTGAATTACCTTCATCGCCATCTTTTTTGAGTAAGTGGACAAATTTATTCCATTGATGAATTGATCCTCAAAACAAATTTGATATAGTTACATCACTGGTTATATATAAGCAGAGAATGTTTTTATACCTGTTATCCAGAAGCTTATTCCCTTGCAGAAGCTTTGATTTTCTGACAAGTTGTATTGTAGTTTTTCAGGCATTCTCTTCACTTTCATTCTGACAAAAGTAAAACTCATAATGAAGAACAAATCTTGTGAAGAGGAAACAGGACGGTTCTCTGGGCTTTTCTGAAGAAACTTGTTCACAGGGATTTGCAGCTACTGGAATAAACACAAATTTCAAATTAATTTTACATCTATCAGTAGGTCAAAGTCATTGAATCATAGAATGGTTTGGGTTGGAAGGACCTTAAAGATCATCTAGTTCCAACGCCCTGCCCTGGGCAGGGACACCTCCCACCAGACCAGGCTGCTCTGCCTCACCACCCTCACAGTAAAGAATTTCCTTCTAATATCAAAGTCATTGTTCACCAGTCAAAATTAGTTAAGCTTCACCTATCCCTTGAAAGAGAATGCTTTTTCTAGGAAGATGCTAGCTATAGTTTGACATCTGCATCAATGCTAAGGGAGAACATTATTGAAAACACTGCTGGGCAAGTGTGCTATAGAGTAAGACTGCAGATTCTCCATGCTCAAGTCATTGAGAATGTTGCTGTGCACTTTTTGTTAAAGGACATTTTAAAGATTTGTTTCTATTGCTCCTTGCAATGTAGCAATTAGCTTCAACGTATCAATAACATACACAAAAAACCCAGGGGAACAACTGCTGTGTCTGGGTTTTCTAAATCCAAGCAAAAGCCTTTCTAATCAAGTTGGAATTTTAGAAATTAAAAGGGAATATTTCAGCTCTCAAAAAGTGTGAGCCAGGTTTTCAAGAAAATTCAGCTCTCGTTTATGGCAGTAATTAATTAATTTCTAAAAATTTTTTTACATGTAATAAGATACTTCTGCATTCATTGAGATCTGCGTATGTTCTTCTGAAACTTTACAGGTTCTGCATCTACTTTATTGTCATCGATTTGATGGAGATTTCTTTCTTGAATGCGCACTGAAATAAGACAGAGTGTACAAACTGGAAGGTTGTTAATGAAGAAACAAATTTATTTTCCGTGAAATCTGTTGTTCTAAGTTAGAAATTTTTTCTATCAGAAATCTGTAGGTCTATGAAATGGAATTGTTTTCAATAGACACTGCTCATTTCTAACATATTCTTAAAAACTCTTCATATTACTGAATTTAATTTCAAGACATTCACATTTGACTTTTCTGTATTTTTCATATTTTTGGAATTTTTCATGTCATGGCATATTGTGCAACACTGCAACCACCAGAGCACCTCAAGTTCTGCTTAATGATCTGCAAGCTTCAAGAGTATGGTCTACATGTGGATGGGAGTCACATCCTGAAGGCCTAGATTTGGATAACAGAATTTCCAGTTGTATGCTTCAGCAGGGTAGGTGAAATTGGTTTAAATTGTTTTATTTTACAAAAGACAGAGGTAAATGATTAGAGCAAAGGGAAATTTGCTGTAACTGATGAAAAAATTCAAGTATCAAATCAAATGCTTTTACTCCCTTGAGAGTATAAGAACAAGAGGTACCTGATTTTCCAGTATCTTCCTATCAGAGTAGACTGGACATTGTCTTAGAAGAAAAAAAAGTCTTTCCAAATTGTTATGGTTATAGATATGTTCTCCTCCAAATTTTAGCACTATGCAATAGATTTTTTTTTTCATTATTTCCAAATGAAGGTTTGCAACGTACATAAAAGCTTGTGTTTAAAGATAGCTTTAGAAATCAAATTATTGTTTTCTTAATAACTGTTCAGACATGATCATTTGTCAAAGTACATCAGTTTATATCAGTTCACGTCAACTTTAATGGGGGACAAGATGACAGGAACTGAATGTTTCAATACAAAATAGTATCGTGTTAATTTCTATTGTTATTTGATATAATTTATAGGTAAATACTTTCTCATTTTAATAACTCTTCTTGACATTCCTTGTGCTTTTATACTGTACAAATCAGGGTGGGAGGTTTTTGCTTTGCTTTGTTGCATTTTTTTAGGCTGGAAATAGAGTACTGCATTTAGGCACTTTGGAAGCAGTGATAATTTCCTGAGATCTGAGAAATACTAGAGCTTTTCTGACTTTTTACACATGACAAGACAATATTGCACATAAACATGTAGCTCTTACTTTTCAGAGCCTGGTTGTCAGAGGTATGTCAGCTTTATTGTCTTAAGAAGTAAAATTCAATTTACTTTATAATGGAAGCACAGAAATTCGAGTCCCAAATGTTCAGCTTCATTCAGATTTGTTATAATTTTTACTGAAATAGGAGACAAACTCATCTTTCAGTTTATCTCTTGACTCAGAAGATTTTTGGAGGTAAAAAGGGGAGGCAGGGCAGTTGGCAGTAACCTGGGAGTTCATCATTGATAAAGCAGGTTCCAGATAAAGGTATGGCTGTAGAGTTGACATGTTAAAACAGTGTGGCCAGCAACAATATATATGCATTTTGTAACATCGTGATAGCGTAGGCCTAAAAAACATACAACCATCGGTGCTAACCCTATAGCATCAGCTCTGTGGCATTACTTACTTAACAGCTAGCTGATTTACAGTATAAATGCAAAGGACTAACGGTTTTGTATATGTAGTGTGATAAGCAGTCATAATGACCCAGAAAGTGTGCTGTAAATAAATGAGTTTAATACAGTTTTGTGTTCAGTTGCAGCAGTTCCATGTAAATTTCCTTCTTTTTCTTATTTTTCTTTTTTTCTTATTACAAAACCCAAAACCACTAAATCAAATTAAATGCACACTACGGCTCCTTTATACCCCTCTGAGGGAACTTTTGTGTGTGTGTCCCCTGTCCAGGAGGCATGAATAAAAGGATGGAAAACAAAATACGTTGCAGTCTTGTCGTCTTTTTTTTTTTAAATGTGACTTGTGGTTGAGAAAGAAACTCATACCCTTCAGTGAGATTTTGTCCTTTTTTTTTAACTGGCTTTTAAAGGCTTACATGCTACATTCTCTTGCATACACAAAGTCAATTAACAGGCTTTAATAATTCAGTCAAGTGACATATTAAGTGTCATATTTATTTTTTATATCTCAGCCAGATGGTATTACAAAAAAAAGTACTCAAAACGGGCTAGCATTACACCTGCTGATTTTCCACACACGTCAAAAGGATAAATTGATTTTTTTGTTCAGACAGGATATGAGAAAAAAGCCAACCTTAACCATTTTAATGTAGAGCTAGAAGAACTTTGGACAACATTTGATCTGATTTATTTGACCTCCTTTGAGCAGATGAACTAGGGTCCCTGGCTGACACCAGTACTTTCATCCCTTTTCCAAAGCTATCCATGCATTTGAACCTGAATATCCGTATCTGTATCTATCGATTGATAAATAGATACATGCATAAGTATATATCTGGTAAGGAATTAGAGGTTGTTGCAATGGCAGTGTAGCAGGCTTACAAATATGGCCAGTTTTATACTTCAAAACTTCACTCGTTATTACTATTGTCATTTTTATTGTTATTATCATTCATTGTTATCATTATCGTTCATATCTTGTCTTGGTTTGCCTTGCTTGTCATCCCTTTTGTGCATTCCTGAGGATGCCCTACCTGTTTGCACTCCCTGCGTGTCAATAATGTGACAACTTGTATTATATCTCTGTTGGGGCTCCTGTCCACCTAAGAGTCTTGGTCAAGGTAGACCTTATTGAGAGGGAACACGCCACCCATGCGTCATGTTTCACGTAACATGAAAGCAGCGGTCCAGTGATGTGTCCCAGCAGGTCTAGGAACATCTCTGCCTGCCTCTTAATGGCTGCTACTCTGCACAGATGTTCTATCTAATAGGAGCACACTGTAGCAAAGCAAAACACATACACATGAGTTAAGGCATATGCAATTTCTGAAGAAAAAGTACACTAGATTTCATGTTGGCTAATATCTACATAAAAGTAGATATCTTTTCTTGCTTGTGTAGTAAAGATTGTAAAGCAAGAGTAATAAAGATTGAGCCAGAGATTAGAGTAGTAGTTCATAATAATCACAGTGTAAAAATTATTTTTAAAAATGGGAAATATCTTAACGTGAGATTGGCACGTAGCTTCTACTTGTTTCCTTGAATTTTTTTCTTAAGAGTTGCTTTTTCCTTAGGAGCTGACATGAGATCAGCAAATTGTATATGCTGGAGAAACTGATACAGGACCAGCTCCTCTCTCTCTCTCATTATATCAGAATCAAAAGCAAGAATAAAACTTGAGCACTTGTGGAGACATTGTCTGATAACCTGTGAACTTTTGGACTTCAAAAATTCCAGAGGGAGACAAGGCCTGAAATTCAGCATTGACTTTTCTGCCAGTTTAAGCCTGATTCACACTATCTAGCTCTTCTTTTTCAGTGCTTTCTATCAGCAGAGGTCAGTCTCTCTACCCCCATTTTGCTGATGAAAAATAATGAGGCACAGAGAGACAGAAGTGACTTGTCTAAACCCATCCAGCAGGTACAGGTGGGTTTGGAGCCTGAGTTCAGAAGGTCCAGCACTGCCAATTTGATGTATCCAAGTTACAGAATAGGCTGCTTCAATTCCTACAAGTTTCTTAACGCTTATAATCTTTCTAACGAGAAAAGAGACACTTTGAATACAGTCAAGTATTTCTTGCTAGTCTAAAGTCTTAAAAGTCTAATCAGATTATTACTACTAGTACAGTTACAATGATGCTAAAAAAGTTCAAGTTGTATGCATTTAAAATGGTATGTGTGTATCACAGAATCACAGAATGGTTTGGGTCGGAAGGGACCTTAAAGATCATCCAGTTCCAACCCCCTGCAGGGACACCTCCCACCAGACCAGGCTGCTCAAAGCCCCATCCAGCCTGGCCTTGAACACCTCCAGGGATGGGGCATCCACAACTTCCTTGGGCAACCTGTTCCAGTGCCTCACTACCCTTACAGTAAAGAATTATTTTTTTGTATGTATACAGACTTCACCTTCTTCTGATGTTATGCTCCTTCTTCCACTGTTCATCTGGGTCCCATTCTCAATGGCTTCAGACTGGGGCAGGGCTGAAGGGCATTACAGTCAGTTGTTACCACCCCAAGTCCCATGCCAGGAGAAGTCTGTTGTTGACATTGCCTTCATTTTACCGAATCAAACTACTCTTCATCACTAGTGGGAGTCTTCTAAGGTAATTTTGAATCAGCACTCAGTAACAAAAATGTAGGTTTTGAAGGAACATGTAGCACTGTTGCTGAAACTTCAGCCAGAAAAGGTGTCAGAATGAAATCTCTGACGCAGGAGATGATGTAAAAGCTGATAGACATGTCATGCTTCACCATGTCACGCCACGCTATGCCATGCCAGGCAGCAGCCGTCTGGGCCTGAAGCTTTAAGTCTTTTTTCTGTCTTTCTTCTCTGAACCAGAGTTACTGCCCCCTTACTGCTCAGTAGACTACTGACTTTTTGGGGTATGGAGAAGGAGTATGTTGAAAGAATTTTTTCTGAAAGGTGTTTGGATCCAGCATGAGAAGTACCTTCAAATATATAAATGTCCCTGAGCAGAATAAAATGTTTTCTTTCCCAGCTCTCTCTCCTTTTTCATCTTGATTTTTAAATCTACACATGAGTTGTATTTGCCTTCCATTCAATTTTCTCTAGGCCTTACTCCCCATTTGGTATCCTAAATACAAATTCTGCAATATCCTGAGTGTGAAGAGGAATAAAATGGTATAAAATATATATATGCTCAGAACTTTCACTATTTTGACAGACACTACCTTTCCTTCCCCAGTGATAGAAAGGATGCTTTCAAATTTATTTTTCCAGTTGTGAAAGCTATTGTATATCAGACACACTAAACTGCTTGCTACTCTGATTTCCTTAATAGAAAAGGAAACTTTAAAAGAGACCCAGTCGTCCATGGATGGCTGGTAAAGACAGCAGAGGTTAGAAAAGAATCAAAAGCAGTTATAACAGAATAAATCTAAAATAATGAAACAAGTAGAATAAGCGAACAGTAAGGGAAGCGAACAGAGCAGGTGAAAAATTGCTCCATCTCTTCTCCCTGAAGAAAGCTGACAGTAGAATAGAAATAATCTTCCATAATGAAAAGATGCATTCACATTTTTAATGAAATATAAAAAAGAAAAATATGTAATAAAAAATAGACATCTACAAAACACAACCTACAAGGAAAGATTGAAAGAGTTGAGATAGCTTAGGCAAGGGAAGACTAAAGGGAGATGTGGGAACAGTCATCAAATATGTAATAAGCTGTAAAAAACAGGGAAAAAACCCTGTTCTTAGGTGAGTATGACAAGAGTAATGGGCTTAATCTGCAGCCAGGGATAATTAAATTAGGAAAAGGACAATGAAACATTGGTAGAGACAGTTTGAAGAGAACATGCTTAGTAGTATTTACTTTCCTTAAAGTGCTGAATTTCAGCCTATATAACCTCTTGAAGTCTTTATTAGCCTTATTTTCCATGATTCTGTCCACAAGGATAGTAAAGATGAGGTTTCTAATGCAAAATAACCATTTGGCTGTTAGCCTGTTTCACATGAATCAGATTTGAAGGACATTATTTTCTTGAAGAAATTCTGTTTTTCCAGTCCCGGTTTTGCCTAAGACTACATTTTTGTTACTATAATCCTTGAAACCAGTATCTAGTTTTGTGGATTCTGTTACGAAGTAAACTCGGATGATGCATAGCTAGTAATGGCCAAAGTGAAAAGGTTTAAGTAGCTGAAGTAGGACACCTGATGACCTTTCAGTGACTGTTGAATTTCTCTCTTTATATATCTGTGCATTTCAGAATAATCAGTATTGCTGGGGTGGTGTTAAGCCAGGAAATAGAAGAAAAACCTTGTGACCTCAGATTTAGCAAAAGGCTTATTATGTTTAGGATAGTCTGGTGGGCAGGTTAACAGCTGTTCAAGAAATGTAAAATGTGGTCTTATTCAACCACATGTAGATGTAGTAGTGAAAGAAAATAATCTTGACATTCCTACCTATGGTGAGGATGAGATATGATGATACTGTTACATGTGAATTAATACTGTGATGTTTATCTAGTATAGGTTTAGCTTTTAGTCTTGTATGAAATTATTATGTTTAGTATAAATGAAACTAGTTGCCCAAATGCATAGTATTAAGACTACTTCAGAATAAGTAGAATTTTTTATTCACTGTTCAATAACCCATTTAATCCTTGACAGGATACACTGAGAGTTGGCACATGAAAATATGAGACCTTATTTGAGGATATTAGTTTTTAAATACTTGTTAATTCTGAAAATTATATTGAGCTCGGCTAAGTAAGTGAAAACAAGGAACAAATGCTTTCTGTAAACAAACAAGTGTTGGGAAAATCTATAAGGGAAGTTAGTAACTTATAAATATTCTGTGGATTATTTTACTTCCCTTATCATCAGTATCACAGTAGGAACTGCGTTAACAGCAAATACCAAAGAATTTTTTTTCTTCCCACCAACCAGACATTTATAATGTCTTTCTGTTGTGTATATTCTCAGCCTTAATTAAAACAAAACAAAAAAGAAAACCCTATAGTTTACAAGAGTGTCTAAGAGATCCATTGGGATTATATTCATTGTACCATCACCTCTGAAGTTTGCTGGCTGAGCCCTGGAGGACAGCTCTAAAACAACAGCAGCTTCAAGAAAATTTGTTCACATCCAGCTAGGAGCTAATGAGTGTCGATTCAGTAAACTTCCTTGCAGCAGTCTGATCCACTTGGGAAGGATCTTCCTTCCCCTCTGTATAGATGTAATTTCATGGCATTTGTGCATCCCTATCAAATTGACATCACATGGAATATTTGGCTAGTGCCATAGAAGTCTGCCTGATTTTTGCAGCTCAACTGTAAGTTTATTTCCTGGGGTTTTATTTGGTTTTACCTTACATTTATTTTATATTTGGCTTGCAGTAAGTATAGCATCTCCCAGAGGTATACTGAAGCATCTGCAGTATTTTGCTGCCTAATACTTAAATTGCCAATTGTTCGAGAGCTGAAGCCTACAGTGAATTGTAGTTTTATAGAGGTCTGGGATCCACATTATCAATACTCCATTTTCACACCCTAAAGGGAGCTGTTTCACTTTAATATTAATTTAATATTTAACCAGACGATCCTTTCCTGTTATTTAAAAAGGAACATTTCCCCTGATATCAAAGTTCATTCATGGTGTTAAACCAGACTGAGCAATAGTGTGGTTTACCCAGAGCCAGACTGAAACCCTTCCGTTACGTTTAGACTTGTAAATTAAATATGCCCATGGGCGTCCTCTTGGCTTAAAGCCAATGGCCACAGAATTATCTGTGTCCGTGCTAAAGCTGTGTCTACCTCTCCAAAACAGCATGGCCATAGCTAAGCAGCCAGTGGAAACACTGGTCCCAGTGCTGTTTGCTCCAAGCCTGCCAATGGTTGGGGACAGTCCTCAGGGACTTCAGCCAGATCTGTTCCAGGGACTGTTCTAATAATTGAATCCTACAGACAATCACCTTCAGTGATGCTCAACATTTCCTGGCTCCTTTTGGGGGATTAAATAGTAATGAATACTATTTAATACATTTATTGGTGTTCTAAATTTTCCTTAAAAATTCTGTCCTTTTACCCCATTGCTGAACTCATGTATTCCTGAGCCTCCTTCATGGGTAACGGGATCAGCAGCAACAGTAGCAAGGTTTTTTCTCTCCATTGGGATTCACTCTCAGGGAACTGATTTGGTGACAGAATTTTGGACCAACATTCATTATACCTGAACAAACCCTGGAAAATTAACAGAGGAAGGTACATGGCACTATCCCAGCTTCCTCTCTACCTGTCCCATCCTTAAAAAACACACACAAATATCGATAACATTTTCAAATACGCTTTTTAAAAAATAAAATACTATTTTTTGCTTCAGGCGATGTTTTTTTTTTGAGATACGTAATATGTGTAGTTACAATTTTTCAAAGTGGTTCAAATAGAACCTTTCTTTTCATTTATTGCACTCATTGCAAACACAAACTTCTGTGGTGTAAATTGATATTTACATCAGTGAAAATCAAATTGGATTCTAAGTTCATATCAGTCAATGAAGATTCATTTAACTTGAAAAGTTCTGGCATGATATTAGAATGCATTAATCATTTATTACTCCTCATCAGTTTAAATATATACCTTCGTATCTCCTGCACTACATTGTGGACAATCACAACTAGAGCACTTTTAGAATAAATATGTACAGTTAGCTTTCAGCAGCTAGAAGGCTTTATTTAGCAAATTTGTTCTGATTTCTAATCCTTTCTTAGAATAGATCAACAGTTTTCTCTGCTAAATGGAGAGCTAAGCAATACCCTCAAGTGTCAGAGTGACACTGAGAGTATGTCATAGCTTTCAATGTAATTTTTTAATCAGAGTATTTTCCAGATGCTTCAAATAAGGTATTCAATGGAATTTGTTACCAATCAGAATGTTCTTTTCCTCTTCACCTCTATGGATTTTTGACCATTGTTTTATCTCAAGTAATGGTCTCTTATGTGGAATCACCCAATAACTGCACCAAGGCAGGACAAGAAATTGTACTGGTGTCTCCGCCAGTCTTAAGAGCTGAGTAAATGAAAAGTCATTTCATACTGAATGTTCAGAGCAGAGGGAAAACAATGCAGAGAGAAAACATGAAGGAAGTGAAGGAAACGCAACAGCTGAGCAATAGCTCCTCTGTGTATTTGTCCATTTTACATTCATATGAAAGCTGTATTCTTTTTCTTTCTCTCCTGCTGCCTTTTTACAGTTTTCTGATGTTAATCCTAAAAACTTTCTCATCTTTTATTGATCATCTGACAGCCATAGCTTTGCTCATTAGTCTTCTGAAATCACGCTATAAACCCAGCATATTCCAGTAAAAATGTACATATATTTCATAGCCATCACCAGCATACAGTCATCATTAACGCACTTTGTGAAAGGGTCTTTCTTTCATATCTGCCCTTTTGACCCCTTAATTAGCTGCAATAACATCAGTAATTTCAAAATTTAACAAGATTTCTCTTTCCTTACTGATCCTAGCATTGAATATTGGTGTGTCTCACCCAATATTCATATTCACACATCCTCCAAACATCAGCATGGGCTCTAAACCCATGTAAGATCCATGTCTGGACCCCCTGGGAAATGCTCAGGCCACAGCATGGTCACTAGCCCACAAACCTTAATCCTTAACACAACACTTTATCTGATGATAAAACTGCCATTACATACACCCTTCACCAAAATACTAAAGGGTAGGAAATAAAAAAAGGAACTGTTTTCTGTCCCACATCCATTGCAGAGAGCATAAGAACTTATGAACCTGAAATCACTAAAAGATGCTACAGGCTGGAAAGCAGGAAAACTCTGCTTGAGGCAAAGATAACAGAAGATAATAAATTACTTTTCTAGAAAGGCTGGAAAATCAGAAGCATTGTCTTAAAGTAAGTAGGACAAAAACTGCCTGGAATTGCACAGACAGAGAGAAACCTTCCTCCGAACATTAGGGTGAATTCAGTCATCACTTATGGTCCTACCCAGATACTTCCCTACCATTCTGTGTAAAATCCTTCTTTCTCTAACTGCCAGCTTTCATGGCACTGAAATTTCTGTGGCAATCTGAAAGAATGGGAATTGTCTCCTTTTATGCGCCAAACCCACGTTACCTTTCCTTTCTAACTCAATTTTGAAATGACTGCAGTGAAAAGAGTCAGTGGTTAGAAGAGGTCGCCTGATCTACAGCTCTGAATAATGCATAGGTTGGCACTGGCTGAACTGCAAGCCTTGGATGGCACAGCACACAATCCTGTGGGGAGGTCTTATGTTAACAAGAAGCAGCTCATCTTGCGTCTGCTGTAGTTACTTCACACCGTCTATTTGGCTTTTAATACTGACAGAATGCTCAAAAAGAAAATATCAGCTTAAATTTGGAAAATCAATGTTATTAAAATATAATTTCCATTACATTTCTCACCATAGAATTCTGCTTCTTATAAAAATTCTCCCTGAAAACTCTGTTTCAAATCTTGTAACTCCAAAGCACTTATTTGTGTCATTCACAGCTTTTAACGCCTTCCCCCACTTTTTTAGCAGCTCTTTGGAATTTTAATAGGAAGCTCCATCAAAAGATTGTAGTTTAATGAACCTGGAGGTCAAACGATATTAGTCTGTTGCCTTAAAAGCAGTATTTTAATAAAATTATGCTGCACCACTGGGATTGGCATTCTTTCCACACCTGCTATTTAAATTAGCATGTTTTTTTGATGGTATACTGGAAAGGTTTCATTCACTGGGCTTATCAATTTACCATTTTTCAAAGGCTAAAAATTACTTAATATATCTTTATCAAGGTTTTAGATTAAGAAAGATTGGCAATTACATTTGCTGAAGTTCCTGTTAACGCCTCCACCTTAAGTAACTGGAGTAGAGTAAATGCCATATGGAAGAAATCCAGTTTCTCTATATTATTAGAGTCCTTGGCTGGTTATTATGTAAACAACTTAATAAATACACATAATATGAATCACCCTGGCTTAGACGTTTGGCCAGACAGTAAAAGCACTATGGTAGTTTATATAGTCGTCACAGCTGTTGCTAAGCAAATTGGCAAAATCATGATGTTTAACCTCCAGCAGCCTGTCATACAAAATCACAGCAACATACTCTAACCTGATACATAAAAAACCCATACAATAGACTTCTAGTGTCTAGAGTTTCTGCTGGGTTGTCTGGGTGCAAGGAGGGAGGCTACAGCCGCAAACTGATTACATATATCTGACACCACGTTTTGTAACTCTCTCTCTCCAAGGAAAAGCTCACTCCAAAAAGAGCTGGTCGTCCCTGCCCTCAATCAGCCGGTTATCACAGAAGCCAGATACACCAAACAGGGAGTTTGTTTCCCCAGACACCGAGTCAGAGTTTTTTCAAAGTGCACTGAGGTCTGTAGGAGTAATAGTTTTAAGAATTCAGCAGGCTTCAAATAGGTCTTTTATCAACAATCTAATTAAGCTTATACACTTATTATCATGTAGAAAAGCCTCTGTTCATAATAGCACATTATAACTGGGGAAGTTGCACTTCTTAATTTATTCTTTAGGCTATTAGCTAGCAGCTAGGAAGAAATGTAGGAGTCGTAAACTTGAGTGGGACATAGGTTTTGTGTCTGAAAAAGTCTTTGAGATTTTAAAATACTAGTTTGGACTAGTATCTGTCTAAACTTTTTTACCTCTACACAATACCTGCCCCCCCCCCAAAAAAAAAAAAGAAAAAAGTGAAAGTTAATGTATAAAATAACACCTTTTTGATCAAATACCAACATCAGATACACCACAGTTAAAAAAAGTCCTTTAGCCCTTTTTAAACTCATGCCTCTCCTAAGAACTGTTTTGATAAGCCGTTTGCCAGAAAAAGCTGATTCACTCAGAAATTTGCTTCCATGTTTTAGCAGCCAACAAGTTCTCCTCAGACTACCATGGATCACAGCGTAAGAATTTCTGTTTTAAAAGCAACGCCCACCTGAACAAGAGAAGGGATTGTTAAGGCAAGGGAAGGCTTTACATATACCTGGTCAGGTAGAGTAGATGTGAGAATTCCCTGTCTGGAGAAGTATTATGTATCTCAGATTGGACTTGAGGATTTATCTCTTACATAGGTTTTTTTCCAGCACTGTGCTGTTCCTACTAGTACAGAAATAAATCTCCCTTTTCTCTCCCAGAGAGCCAGAGCCTCTCTTCAGCAGTATATTCTTTACTCTTGGAGACAATATAAGGGAATTACCTGAATGTTTCAGTCTTTTTACTTTAGGATGTGTAGATTACTTGGAAAATTGAAGGGAGCAATTCTTGGCTTTCTTGAGTATATCGAGCCCCTTGGTCTGTCTCCAGGATGGCCTGAATCTGTGAAAAAAACATGAGATTTAATAGAGAAAACCTTGAAGGACATTTTGCCCATATAAGTATAGTTTTCCTGTGTGTTTTTTGTAGTTCTACAATCCCCATGAGCAGCTGAATCCCAACTCCTAAACTACGAGCAAGGACTGAGCCAAGGCAAGAGTTGGTTGAAGGAACGTTATGGGAGTTGGGTGAAGAAACATTGTCTTCTGATACCTTCTGGCCCTTAAAAACAGACCATGGATAAAGCATGTCAGGAGTTCCATGGGACAAATGGACCTTTTACAGACCATCATAAATTAGTCCAGATCTTGTTCTTCTTGAACACAGTTAGTTCATCTTAGAAACAGGAGTCTTCATCCAAGGTTTTACCAAGCATAGCCTCCTGAGATAATGGTTTCACTAATTTAAAATAAAACTTTAAATGGGTGAATCCTCTATATTTAGAAAAAAAAAATTGTAATAAAAATGCTAATTTCAAATAGATTGTGTAAAATTCATTCTAATTTGGGATTAGACTGAAGTCACAATCTCACAACAGGAGGAGTCTCCACGTACAATTTAGCAATGAAAATGGGCCACAGAAAAGATGCAAATGTACGGATTATAATAGTGCAAAAGTTGACAATCTTCCCTCTAGTGAATTTTTCTGTGATCTCCTCTGAGGCTCACCTCTTTCGTAGCCTCTCAAAATAATTCCTTCCATGCCCATAATTAGCTGCTTCTTATTCCCTGTAATCCAGATTTCACCTCTCCCAAGAGAAAGAAATCATGTATAATAATTCAGGATTTCTGTTGTTCCAGTGCACTCTGAAATCTCTCTTCAAGACCACAGTTCAAATCCCTTCCCAGTCCTGTCCGTTGGCTTTTCCACATTGCTTCTACAACTAAAATTCCTGACAATTTCTGGTCTGTTTTGTCTTTGCACAATAGCTTTTTTCTCTTCTGTGTTAATGCCTCACAATTCTAATTTAGCCTGACTTTCCACCATTTACGAAATAAAACTAAACTGGGGAATTAAGCCAAAGTGCCTCAGCAGGCCCAGAAGCTGATCTTTGTTGGATTTAGTGAATAAATTAATTAATTAATTTGTACAAGGTGCAATGCTTTGAGATCATCTTATATAAGAATTTGCCTATATTCTTCCATGTGACTGCTAAACACTAGACAGACAATGTAATGAGTCTGTAGTTCTCTCTTACTCACCTATAAATAGAAAGAGGAAGAAAAGGGAGAATTAATATGCATCTTCTTTATCTTATATGCATCTATCTTTATACTTAGGTCTTTGTCATTCTCTCTTGCCTCCTACGAAGGGCAATTTTCTAATCAGTTCCCTACAGCTGCATTGACTTTTTTTTTTTTACATTTAGAAATAAAAGATCAAAACCTCCAACCACTGGTTGGTTTAACAAAGTTGAGGGCAAAGTGAATACCTTCCTAAATTATCTCAGCACAAAGGAAGCTGCTGTTCAGCAGTTTTTTTCCCACTGGCAGATGCTACTATTTCTGAGGGAAATATGTACACCATGCAGGAGTGTGGATGAA
The DNA here is from genome assembly GCF_028500815.1 of Rissa tridactyla. Classification (NCBI taxonomy): domain Eukaryota; kingdom Metazoa; phylum Chordata; class Aves; order Charadriiformes; family Laridae; genus Rissa; species Rissa tridactyla. Next base: position 26,076,136 of record NC_071473.1, read on the forward strand.
AAGCATGTAACTAGCCAGACAAAAACAGGACTCCAACTATCAAAAAGACATCCTGAAAAACCAAAATCAAATAAATGAACAAACAAAACCCAGTGTAAATTAAGACCTTGAAATTTTTTTTCTGTTTGGGAGGAAAGCAAGCTTAATCACACAATGCTTATTATTCTCCTTGTTGGATCCATTATAGAATGTTTCATAAGAATTAAAATTAAAATTTTCATCAGTGGAAGACCACTGAATATGACACTTTCTCAAAGGAGTTACAATAACTCTAAAAAAGGAAAAAATGATGTGGTGGAATGGAGAAATGGATATAAAGGCAAGAGAGTCTTCCGAGATTTAAAAAAAAAAAAAACAACAAAAAACCGGAAAATTACAATTATTTCCTATGGGGACCACAGAATGCACAATGCTGCATCCATGCTGTTTCCAAGATATTAAAGTAAATATAGTACATCTGCTGTACAGCATCAAGATAATATATCACAGTGTGAAGTTCCATGATGATTATGTGCATTCAGCTCTTCTTCTGTATATTCCAATTCCTCTTCTTCATTATCTTGCACACCACACAAGCTGCCATTAGGAAACAAGCAAAAAAAAAAAAGACAACTTTACTCAAGCCATCTATCCTGGTGCTATAATAAAGAAATTTGAAGAATTCTGGTTTGATGGTTTCCCACGTCCTGCTGTAAGATGACTAAATATTTGGGGTTTGTAAACATTCAGACCCTGTGTTCATTCCCAAATAACTCACCTACATGTGAGTTCATCCAAGTGCTAATGATTCTACCCAGTCTGAAAGGGAAAATGTTTGCTCACCTCTTTCAGTGGAAGAGTCATTCAGTGGGAGCACACAGGTGGGGAAAGGGTTATAATGGGTGTGTATACCCAAAGGTACAACAAAAGGCAAATGATTACAAGATTTTATGGAAATATGGTGTAGTTTTGTACTGTCATATAGTTTATGATGCTGTCACCTGACAAAGATTCAGATTTCCCATATGGGAATCATATTAAAAAGAACTGCTATTTCTCTCTCTATTTGAGTCAGTAAAGTTATGTATTGCCCAGTGCAATGTAAGACATCAGCTCAGTTAGATGGGGGAAAGGTGGGGGGAAAGGGAGAAGCAGAAAGGAAAAGAGAAACATTTCCTGATGAGTGATCTTACGAGATCTTTTTTATTGCTAGCTGTCTACTAAGTGAAAGAAAATCGCAACATGGTCACCAAAAGAATAGAGAATGGGATGTCGAAAGATTTTTCCCGTAAAGATTTTCCTCACAAGCCACACTAAATTCAAGAATTTCAAAACTTCCATTATCACAGGCAGAAGCTTATTATTAATGTGTTTTTCTTTTTCAGACCCTCTTCACTGAAATAGAATTCAAAACCCATGCTGTGACTCTGCAATATTGTTCACTGCAAGAAACTATTTTGTTCTGCCTCAGAGGCAATACATTTTTATGTTTAATTTTGCCCTGGGTATATACAACACTTGTTTATGTCCTTAAAATGTCTTTTAAAGAGATTGATTTCAACGCATCTCTACTAAATCCAGCTATGAAGATTTAATTCTCTCCCTCATGCAGCCAGACAACATTTACATTTGATTTTTGTAGCTCGTATTTCTACTAGGTAACGATGGACATAGTATCTGATCACATACATTGAGATATATGCATATATTAGTTTCATGTTCTCTGCATAGCTTTAATTATATAATTTTACTTAAAGTTTTATTACTAGCTTCAGCTCACTCTTCAGCCTCAAGCGCTGTTACCAAATTTATGTCTACAGCAAATTAGGTTCATGTAAATAAATGTTCTTCCTCTAAGAAAAATACCACTAAATGGTGTATGAACATTTCAGAAAGAATTTTATTTGACCTCGTGCTCCTTCGTTGGAAATGAATGTAATCCATGGTTTAACATATATGTGTAGGCATGACTCTGTGTCTGCAATTCTCTGTTTTCATTTCATATGGATGTGAGGAAAGCAGGAGATGGGTTTGATTCCTCTGCCCACTATGAACAACAGGGACCCTGAAGGCAAGCTGCAGGAGTTCATCAGCCCAGAGTATTTTGTGCAACATGAATGCTGCTTGTTGTAACATATTCTTTTGTAAAAACAAGGGAATTTCAAGGGAAAATAATGCCATTTTTATTTGAGTCTTTCTCAGTATTACTCTGCTTGTTTCTCCAGCCCTTCAAGCATTAGTGATTGACTTAATTCTTGTCATGTTCAGTATACTTGTAACAGAAGTTTCCCCCCTTACCGTATCAGGAAATCATTATCCGTTCCAAAATCTAAATCAAGTTTCATTCCAAACACACTGAGCGTGACCAAGTCACCCATCAACTTCAAGCAGTAAGTTGTATGTTAATGGCCCTATTTATTTAAGCATATTGGCTTAAATCAGCAGTCTATTTAAACCTCATTTTTTATTTATGTATAATCCATGGAGTTGCTTAATAGTCATGAAAAGAACATGAAAAAAGTTGTATAAAATATTGTCAAGCATAAATGACAATGTCTACTCTGCATTACTTGGCTTTCATGGTGAATGGATAGGAAAGAGCATCTTCAGAAATGTAATGAGTCTAGAAGGTAGAGCATAAATAGAAAAAATTGCAGGAAGATTATCAGCAAAGAAGTTTCTTACTTCAGTAGGCTTTCATTCTGGACAGAGATTATCTGCTAGTGAAACTCCCAATAAAGGAAAGTTTTGCTTGGATAGTTCCATTATTGAAGATAAGGCCCTGTAGCTGAAACTGCACATTTTAATTTTCCATTGCTAGGTTGCATCTCCAGTTATTGAAAGATGCAAGGAATTGCCATTTAATAAAAATAAATATATTTTTTCAATGAAAATTGAGAAAATAGTCACTCTAGCCTTAAAACCAGAGTTATGCTAATATGCATTTGTTTTCTTTGTCTTTTTCTACCCAAGCACATTTATTTATTTCTATATATATTGTGACCTGCAGACTGGAATTATTTTGCTATCAAAACTGTTACCCATCAGTGGATAAAATATATTTATCTGAAAGAAATGCAACTTTCAGCATACACCAAAACCAGAGCTGAATTGTACCATTATAAACTGATTTGAAATAGTTCTCCATGAGTAATTGTTATTTCAGGACCTGTCAATATAATTTGTTATCAAATTTCATTTTTTACACTCTTCTATATGCTCGCTAATTCATAAAACTGTTATGAAAGATTATTGTTCTTCTTATAAAAGGAATAATATCACTATCTAATATAAGATAATTACATTTGTTGTGTTTGAATTTTAAGCAGAATTTCTATTCCCTTGGACAAAATAGGTAAGCAGGAAACATTCTGTATCTCTGCAGAATTGTTCCCTATGCTCTCTGAATCATAAGTCCGACTTAACCCGTCACATTTTGCCTGTTAAATTTTCTGATACATTTTTATGTGATTGTGGCGTTTGGCAATTTAAACAACAATATTGAAATTCATTTTGAGTACAACAGAATTTACAGATTACATTAAGGTGGTGCGAGTAGTAAAAATTGGGGCCAAGGATTGCAGAAGGAATTGCTGAGAATGAATGACAGGATAATTAAGCTGCAGGTGAAATTCAATGTAAGTAAAAGTAAAGTAAAGCACATGGAGAGAAACAGTTTAACTTGACCAGTATAATGAAGGGCTGAAAGCTTATTGCTAGTACTCTGGAATGAGATCTTGAGTTGTATTAGGTAATTCCATTAAAAGTATCATGTCTGTGCACAATCTTTTTCAGAAAAGAAGTTGAAAAGTTCAAAATAATTAGCAGAGGAGTAAAGAGCAAAACATCATTAGGCCACTTAACAAATCCAAGAGGAACCCAATACCTTGTGAATACTGTGCCTGGATTTCTGATCTCTCCTCCAAGAAGACACATCTGGGAGTCATCCAAATGAGAGAACAAGAATGAATAAAGGTCTGTATAAGCAATCACTACATAGAGTAAGACCCAACAGCCTGCAAAACAAATGGTTCAGATGTAGTATTATAGAGCTCTACAGAAACATGAGCAGCTCAGAAAAGGTACACAATCATCCAATCATAGAATGGTTTGGGTTAGAAGGGACCTTCAAAGATTCTAGTCCAACTGCTCTACCATCGGCAAGGACATCTCTCCCTAGACCAGGTTGCTCAGAGCCCCGTACAATCTGACCTTGAACACCTCCAGGGATGGGGCATCCACAACTTCTCTGGGCAACCTGTTCCAGTGTCTCACCACCCTTATCATAAAAAAAGGTCTTCCTTATGTCCAATCTAAATCTGCCCTCTTTCAATTTAAAATCACCGTCTCTTGTCCTGTCACTAAAGACCCTGGTAAAAAGTCTTTCTCCATCTTTCTTATAAGCCCTCTTTATATACTGAAAGGTCTCCCCGAAACCTTCTGTTCTCCAGACTGAACAACCCCAACACCCTCAATCTTTCCTCACAGGAGAGGCGTTCCAGCCCTCTGATGATTTTTGTGGCCTTCCTCTGGACCTGCTCAAACAGGTCTGCTCGAACAGGTCCATGTCTTTCTTGTCTTGGGATCTCCAGAACTGAATGCAGTACTCCAGGTAGGGTGTCACAAGAACAGAGGTAAATAAGGAACGATTGTGCATGATCTTTTTGAACACCAGAACCAGGAGAACTAGGACACATCAAAAAAACCCCAGAAAATGGCAGCTTTGAAATAAAGAAAAAGAGGTGGCTCTTCATACAGGGTATAATTAAGTTGCAGAACTTCTTGAAACTTCTTGACAAAGGAAAAAGTGACAGAAGAAAAACACTTGAAAAACAGGACTTCTGATGCCGGAAGTCCTTTGTAGAAACAAAAAAAGTTTCTACAAATATATTAGCAATAAGAAGAGGACTAAGGATTATCTCTGTCCTCTAGTAGATGGGGCCGGCAACATAGTGACCAAGGATGAGGAAAAGGCTGAGGTACTTAATGCAGTCTTCGCCTCAGTCTTCAGCAGTAGGACCAGTTGTTCCCTGAGTACCCAGCCCCCTGAGCTAGAAGACAGGGATGGGGAGCAGAATGAAGCCCCTGTAATCCAAAGGGAAACGGTGAGGGACCTGCTTCAGCACCTGGAGGTGCACAAATCTATGGGGCTGGATGGGATCCACCCAAGGGTATTGAAAGAGCTGGCGGAAGTGCTCGCCAGGCCACTTTGCATCATTTATGAGCAGTCCTGGACAACCGGGGAGGTCCCAGCTGACTGGAGGCTAGCAAATGTGACACCCATCCACAAGAAGGGCCGGAAGGAGGATCCGGGGAACTACAGGCCAGTCAGTCTGACCTCGGTGCCTGGGAAGGTCATGGAACAGATCCTCCTCAGTGCCGTTACACGGCACATGCAGGAGAACAGGGTGATCAGGCCCAGTCAGCATGGGTTTGTGAAGGGCAGGTCTTGCCTATCAAACCTAATATCCTTCTATGATAAGGTGACCCACTTAGTGGATGAGGGAAAAGCTGTGGATGTTATCTACTTGGATTTTTGCAAAGCTTTTGACACTTTTTCCCACAGCATTCTCCTGGAGAAACTGGCTGCTCATGGCCTGGACAGGTGTACTCTTCGCTGGGTAAAAAACTGGCTGGATGGCCGTGCCCAGAGAGTGGTGGTAAATGGAGTTAAATCCAGTTGGTGTCCGGTCACAAGTGGTGTCCCCCACGGCTCGGTGCTGGGGCCGGTTCTCTTCAATATCTTTATCAATGATCTGGATGAAGGGATCGAATGCACCCTCAGCAAGTTCGCAGATGACACTAAACTGGGCGGGCGTGTTGATCTGCTTGAGGGTAGGTTGGCTCTGCAGAGGGATCTGGACAGGCTGGACCGATGGGCTGAGGCCAATGGTATGAGGTTCAACAAGGCCAAGTGCCAGGTCCTGCACTTGGGTCACAACAACCCCAAGCAGCGCTACAGGACTGGGGCAGAGTGGCTCGAAAGCTGCACAGCAGAAAAGGACCTGGGGGTGTTGGTTGACAGCCGGCTGAATATGAGCCAGCAGTGTGCCCAGGTGGCCAAGAAGGCCAACAGCATCCTAGCCTGTATCAGGAATAATGTGGTGAGCCGGACTAGGGAAGTGATCATCCCCCTGTACTCGGCACTGGTGAGGCCCCACGTCGAGTACTGCGTTCAGTTCTGGGCCCCTCACTACAAGAAGGACATTGAGGTGTTGGAGCGTGTCCAGAGAAGGGCTACAAAGCTGGTGAGGGGTCTGGAGGACAAACCTTATGAAGAACGACTGAGGGAGCTGGGCATGTTTAGCTTGGAGAAGAGGAGGCTGAGGGGAGACCTCATCACCTTCTACAACTACCTGAAAGGAGGTTGTAGAGAGATGGGGGCTGACCTCTTCTCCCTGGTGACAAGTGATAGGACGAGAGGAAACGGGTTCAAGTTATGTCAGGGGAGGTTTAGATTGGATATTAGGAAACATTTTTTCACTGAAAGGGTTATTAAACATTGGAATAGGCTGCCCAGGGAGGTGGTGGATTCACCATCCCTGGAGGTGTTTAAAAAAAGGGTAGATGGGGCACTTAGGGACATGGTTTAGAAGTGGCTTTTGTCAGGGTAGGTTAAAGGTTGGACTCCATGATCTTAAAGGTCCCTTCCAACCTCAGCAATTCTATGATTCTATGATTCTAAGTACTTAACCTACATATGAATTAAACTAATGTGTAGCATCATGGTTTCAGTTGGAATAGAGTTAAGTTTCTTACTAGCAGCTGGTATAGTGCTATGTTTTGGATTTGGGATGAAAGCGATGTTGATAGCACACTGATATTTTTGGTTGTTACTAAGCAGTCAAGGCCTTCTCTGCTCCTCATACTGCCCTGCCAGTGAGTAGGCCATGACGGCATAAGAAGTTGGGAGGAGACACAGCTGGGGCAGCAGACCCCAACTGACCAAAGGAATATTCCATGCCATATGACATCATGCTCAGTATGTAACACTGGGGAGAGAAGAAACGGGAGGACGTTGGAGTTACAGCATTTGTCTTCCCAAGTAACCATTACACATGATGGAGCCCTGCTTTCTTGGAGATGGCTGAGCACCTGGCTGAGCACCTGTGGCTGCCCATGGGGAGCCGCAAATGAATCCCTTGTTTTGCTTTGCTTGCGTGCACGGCTTTTGCTCAACCTGTTAAAATGTCTTAATCTCAACCCATGAGTTTTTCCTCACTTTTACTCTTCCGAGTCCAGAAGAAGCCAGGGAAAGCCCTGGAGACCATGGGCAGCGCGCGAAGACCGTGGGCAGCTCGCGCGAGGGTTGCTGAGGGGACGGGGCCAGCGCGGATGGCGCTGGACGTAAACGGGGTGTAACCGCCACCAACGGTCGCTCGCTGAGGGACGGCTCCGGTGCAGGATTCCCGGCGAAAAAAGACAAAACAAGGGCTTTTCCGGAGCTGGGGAAAGGCCGGGAGAGCGCAGGCAGCCCGGGAGAGCCGGCAGCTCGCAGGAGGGTTGCTGAGGGGCCGGGGCCAGCAGTAATGGCGCCCCCCAGAACTCCCAGAAAAGGCGGAAGGGCTGTACCAGCTTGACCAGGGAGCCATGGTATCCACCCGGTGGAAAGCCCAACTGGAACTTAACCTGGCTTTGGATGTTAAGAACAATAAGAAAATTTTCTATAAATACATTAGTAACAAAAGGAGGACTAGGAAGAATCTCCATCCTTTATCGGATGATATGTATACTGTATAAGCAGGCACCTCTTCAACTTTCACATAAGTTGAAGTTTTACTTTGCTTACTTTCAAGCAACCTTTGAAATCATGATTTCTAGAGTGGGCTTAGTGCAAAGGGGTTTTGGTTGTAACATATTTAGATTATCAGCTTTTGCAGCTAACAGCTTATTTGTTTTATATTCTGATATCCTTGGATATTTTGATGCAAATTATCCATAGAATGGTTGAAGAAGGAAGAAAAATAAAGCAGAAAATGTCAATGTCCCACTTTCTATTCATTACCCTACTGGAAACTGATGGAGTTACTTCTCAAGTCAATGAATTTACAGTGACATAAATTGATAATAATAGACCCTGATATGTAGGTTTTAATATTTGCTGATAAACATAAAAGCAAGAAATGTAGTTTATGTCTTTCTCACACGTGAAATATTCCTTTATATTCACTAACTTTCTACTGTAACAAGGTTGATATGTTAGAAAAAATGCCTTTGGGAATAAAGAGCTCTGTTAGTTTTCCTGTAGTTCGGTATTCTACTAACTGTGAGAATGCGATCTTTACCTATTAAATTTTAATTGCCAAATATTTTCAAGTTTACAAGTACTCTGTCTTTAAACTAATTTTGTGAAAAAAAAGCTGTTGAATGGTTATGGCAGTATAGGCTTTTATTCAAAGAGAGAAAACAAATGTTCCTGCCAATCTAGTAAATCCTCTGTATGTTGTAAAAATAATTATAGATAGTAAGCATGCTCTGAAGTAATATTTGCTAGCTATAAATCACTGACAAAATGTCTGTTAGTGTGATATGATACATAAACATACTGCAGTTTGAAGTTTACTTACAAATTCATTGATGCCTAAGTGGTTCCACCATTACTTTTGTGAAAAACATTAGTTACTTTGTTCTGCTATATATGTTTCATTTTAGAACTTTAGATCACATTTTAGAACTTTAGACTTAATAAATCTTTTCAACTTAGATGTTGTAAATTTTTCATTCTCACAAAATAAGGGGAAGACTTTCAGGGAAGTAATTAGTATTTTGGGCTGTCTCTTAAAGCTGTATGGATCAACATAACCCACAGAAATGAAAGGTCTGGCTAGAAAATAATCTGTTATGCTTTATGTATGCTGTTAAATGAAGAGGATAGGTAACTGAATAAAATAACATCTTACTGTTCCAGTTTAAGGCTCACTGAAGTCGAGCAGAAAACGGTTCGGTCTGCCTTCATCTTTCTGGATTTCTCCAGTCTTGAACCTGGGGTTTGACATTAAAAAAAAAGACAATATGGGCCAAACCACATAATACTGGCTCAGAAAGAGCAAAGTAGGGGGTTTGTCCTTTCAGGGTTTTGATCCATGTAATCCCTCAACACAGGCCAAATCCCAAAGTCCATAATTATCTCAGCTCCACTGTTAGCCTGGCAAAATTCCCACTGACTTCAAGTAAGATCTGAGTTAATACTTCAAATTTGTATCAGAATGAATGAAACTGAGAAGCCATCTCCGAATATCACAAATTCAGCATAGAACACATACATCAGTTGATTGGAACCTTTTTCTTCTGATTTGATTTTTTAATGGCACCCAGCCAATACAGTAGCTGAGGGACACATTCCTAAAATATTTCTGTTGATATATAAAATTAGACTCTAACCTATTAAAATGCTTAAACTGTGCTTTTCCCAAGGAGCTAGCAGTAGGTCATATCTTTGTTAACCTTTTGCCTAATAACTGATGTCATTAAAAACAGTGTGCCAAAAATCTATGGATTGTAGCTATCAACAGCAAAAGTGCACATTACACTTTGGCTTCGCAAGTTTATTGTTATGTTGCACTTAGAAGTGAGACATTTTCTCCCACAGAAAAGGATGTTAGTGGAGTAACACAAACCATCTCATTTAAAATTCCACAACAATATTTATTTCCTTACCAATTTAGTCAACCCTGAGTGCATCAGACTTCATTTATGATGTTTAATTGGAGCTGGATGCTTGGAAATAAAAATATGTATTGTTTACTTTCTTATTCCACATTACATTAAAACTCACAATAAAATGAAAGTTTTGAAATGAAAAGCCTTTAAAAACATGTTTGAGATTTTTAATTCCTTTCAGACAGTTTTCCAAGAAACCGCCTAACTTGGGAAATTAAGGTCTTGCTGTATGTTAGGCAACATCATCTTATAAACAGTATAATGATGTGTCGTAATTTGTAGTAGGTATACCTTTTCTTTGTGCAGAAAAAGAGGATATACCCTTTTTATATCTTACTGTAGATGAGGTGTACGTGTCATGCATAAAAATACACACTTGGGGAGGACTTAATGGCACTCTTGCAAATAAACTAATAATACTACTTTTCAACTAGGATACATTAAAAGTTACTGAGAGACCACCTCTTCCCCCCTCAATTAAATAAGCAAGTAGCATTGAATATTGTAGTTGTCCTTGAAAAGGAGTGTTCTGACAAAGGATATTAAAAAAATCTGGAAGCACTGGCATTAAAATTAAGCATTACATGTAGCTATTCCGCCATGGTTTTCTCTGAAAGGGAAAGATAGGTCTGTTTGGGACCCAAAGATGATTATTTCATTGTTAATTAAGACTTTATTTTTAAAAGAGCACAATCTCATGAAATCTGAGCTCAATATTTGTCAAGGCAATTTTAGCATAAGGCTTGGGAGAGGAAATTTTGAAAGGACCCATTTGGGCACAAATATTACCAGAATAGAACCATTGTGTAGGTAATGTTTTTCATAACTAAAACAAAACATAACCATGGGAGCGGCTAATTTTCTTCTGTTCAAGAGTCTCCCTTTTGTAAGTTAGGAGTCTATATTCCCTTTTTAAAAAAAACCCAAACAACTTTTTGGCTTTTGGTAGGGAGTCTAGGAGAAGCTGAGGCCAGATGAAAAAATGGGGAGAATATTTGCAAACAACCCACATCACTGGATTCTGTGGACGTAAAAAAACATATCTATCAGTCTGGCAATTCCTTCCTTCCGAAGGCTATTAATGACTTGAGCTAACAAGAGATGTAGAGTACTATTTATAGTAGTGATGTGCCTTCAGTTCTTCCTTTATAGCACTAATGAGGCATTTCTTATCTGCTGAAGGGAAGATATTTTAATTCTTCACTCTAAAATCATGGCTGTGCTCTGTACTGCAGATCCCAAGCATCTGGTAGATCATTTGCTAGCTGTCAGCAGCAGAGACAATTTTCTGGATCAAATCACCAGAATATCACAGCCCTTTAATTGGGGCTCCAAAAAAATAAAACTTGGAGGGTCATAAACTTTTATTCAGTTACAGTACAAAATAGGCTAAATGATATGCACATCCGTGCAAAATCAGGACAGTCTCTAATCCTTTCCTTCACTGATTAATAGGCTCATTTTCTGTTGCAGATTTAAGGCACTAGTGTAGGCAACTCCTGGAGCTATTGTGTGGCTTGAAAGACATTGCTTTTTCACACTGTTTTTTCAACTGTAAAAGTACTGTAAAACAGTCCATCTGATCATTGTCTGAAGACGCCGTAAAAATATCTGACTGCTCACTATTCTAACCCAAATCTAATGGAGAACTACAGAAAATTAATTATTTTCTCAGCTTTTTCCATGTTGAGTTTGCTTCTCCTCCCTTTTCTATCAACCAGCATCATTACCCTCTGTGTAATACGTTCATTATTTAGTTAAATGATCAATCATATTGTTTTTTAACCAATAATTCAGCTTTTATCTAACAGAATGCCATTAACACATATTCTATTACTTACTAATATCACATCACAATATCAACCAACTTAATTTTCCCACACAAATATTTAACGCAGCTTTTTATGCTTTTCATCTTCTGTTGGATTGGCCCACTGTCAGACACTGCTGATCACTACAGTAACTTCCACTACCAAACACATCAAAAAGGCTCAATTACAAAAGAAGGAAGTGCAGATCACACTCATAGACTTGTCGGTCACTGTGACAACAGGCAAAATAGCCTTGAACAAGGTCCTATCTCTGTGGTTAGCCAGCCTACCGGGAAGAATATTGCTTTGATTGCAAATCGGTAGATGGGGCTTGCTTTACTATTTAGAAAATGGATGGAAATCCATTGGATTTCAATCCAAATGGATGGAATAGAAAAATATCAATTTTGGTTTATTGTTAAATAATGGGCAATTTTGCCCGACTGTTCTTCTCTTTTAATTTATCTTGCAAAAGGCACCACCCTGTATCTGTCCCATCAGATTTCACACTTTGTACAGAAAAGTTATGTCTCATCGTCATTCTGTTGTGTTATTCCAATTTTGTGCCACAACTGGTCTTTCATCAAAATCACTCCTGTAATTTTTTGGTTTTGAACCAATTCTGTTCACCTTGTACTCCTGAAGCAGACCACATGTGATAATCTTTCTGAATGTCTGTCTCATTATCATCAGTCCATGTTATTTTTTCAGCAGGGATCTATTCACATGACAGATGACCATGTCAGTTTGATCTAAACCTCCTAGTCTCGGAACTGTGATGTGGCAAAGACAAATGACTCCTCTATTTCCATTTTCTATTGGGCAATGATTGTGTTTACTTCTGTACGGCCCTCAGCAAAATAAGGACCGCTGTCATGTTCATGGGGCCTGGGGTCTATCTCTGATGTAAGCAATAATACATGGGAAACACGAATAACAAAATATATTAATTGTGAGTGTCTCAACAAATAGAAATTAAAGAAGAGTCAGTATTCATTTCTTAGGTGGAGAGGATACTGCCACAAAGACAAATTATTCCATTTATGTTGAGTAGCAGTGATGAAGAATTCAAGCCAATCCGTGGAAACTTATTCCCAAGAAGCACACCATTGCAAACATGCACTCTGTAAATGTGCTGAAAAGAGGAACTAATTAGCAAATAAGTTGCTTCCACTGAGTTGAATGGGCATCAATCACATTCTGCAACTGGGGCAAATCGATGTCGGGCAGCCCTGCTCAGCTGCTGTTGTTTGGTGAATGTGCTCCCGAGGTGCCCAGCGAGCTACCAGCTGCAGCGCAGTGTAGAGGTAGCGTGCTGTTTGTCTTCCAGGACATGAGAGTATCTGATTTACTCCCTTTGTGTTTTGTTTGGTTTGTTTTTTTTTACTGCAGGAAGACAAGCTGCAGTTCCGTGACTAATATTGAATCTGTTGCACTTCCAAATCACCCAGCCATACAAATATGATTCGGATCAAAGTGCCTTTCTGTTAAATGAGCCACATCACCCAGTACAGGCTTTGTGTCGTGTTGATGCTCTTATTATGGCTTTGTGCCAGATGCTGCAGGACTGGTGATATCTGATCTGTCAGAGAATATGTTGGCAAAAAGTTGATCCATCAACATTTTTGAACAAATTCAAACCAATAGTGTTGAATTTATAGCATACCAATGTTTTATATCATGCGATCATGACCTTTTTCATCTCATAGCAAGGCCTTAGAGATGCCCTTACTATTTTCATAGAATCATAGAACGGTTCAGGTTAGAAGGGACAGTAAAGCCCATCCAGTCCCTCCCCCCTGCCCTGGGCAGGGACACCTCCCACCAGACCAGGCTGCTCCAAGCCCCATCCAGCCTGGCCTTGAACACCTCCAGGGATGGGGCAGCCACAGCTTCCCTGGGCAATGTGCCAAATGGCAGACTCTATTCTGCTCACCCTTTCACTGCAATGGCAAGAAGTTGTGATCAAGGAGCTGGCTGACAGCGTGAATGAAAAGGCATAACCCAACATGCCTGAAATTAATCCAGCATATGTCCACATATACCTCATTCACCATCAAACATTATTCTACATATATAATTGATTCAGTAGCTGAAAAGTAGTTCAGTCAACGGTCCTGTGTAGGTATTTCCCATGGAACTTAATATACTTTTCAAAAACTTGCTTCTGCTCCTACTAAAAACTCAACCACTTCAACAGGAGCAGAAGCAGGCCCTGCATATTAAAGATGCCCTGCTTTGTTTTCCAGTCTGAAAAGAATATATGAGAAAGAGTTACAATGAACCATAATGAGCCATAAAGTGGGATTAGAATAAAGAAGCGTATCTCATGAAGTACAGCAAAGTCTGTATGTGGGCAGGTGGGTGTTTTTGAGGTGGCACTTATTTCTCTGCTGCTGAATGGTTTCTTGCTCTATATTGTCATGCAAATTTCAGCTTGAGGTGGTGAAATGTCTAAATTGGCAGTAGAATATTTTTTGTGCATAGTCTCTGCTTTATTTTCATGAACACTGTCAGTGCCTGCTCACTCCATCACTGTTTTGTACTCACAAAAGAATGAAATCCTGTCAGTGTCTTGTCCAAATAGCAGTGCCAGCATTTCCAACTGAATAAAACATCTGCATTGTCTTCCAATTAGCCATTTTAAGATTGCATTTGCTAGAGTCCTATCCATAGCATCTATGGCTTAAGGGCAAACCTCCTTTTTTTCCAACCCATAATGAACCTCTCATCTGAAGTAAAAATCTCTGACACAGAGTCCACACCTATGCTTGCACAGGACTCCAGGTTTTACGTGAAATATTGACCATAGTCAGCTTCTGGGGAACTTGCTCACAAAGTGAGACTAATTCTGAACAGACAGCTCTTTTTTTTCTCATTGAAGTGGATCCGTGGGTTTCAGGCTGTTTTATTTTAAGTTTTTACAGAAACAGTTTATTGGCAACTAACACAAGACTGCTTCCCTCTTTACAGCTATATCACTGTTAAAGATATTCAGTGCTTTGTTTCATCCAAGTTAGGCAAAAACATAAAGCTTTAAAGGCATTTTTAAACAGTTACATTATAATTATTTTACTTTTTAGCAAAAGAAAAAAAGAAAACTTAGGGATTTCAAAAGATTTCTAGGGTCTTTTGTTATTTTGTTTCTCCCCATTGTTTCAACTTGCTAAACAAACAGCAAAGCATTAAATGGGGATCCAACATAAAAGTGCATGTTTCTGGTATGAAGTATAATGCATATGAAAGGTAGCAGACTCATAGCCTGGAAAAAATTACTTTCCAGCTATCCAACAGAAAAGGTATGGAGCAGACGTTGGTGACATGGATAACTTATGCCTGCAGCACCAGTGCTGCGTGCTTGAGATGGCACAACCAGTGAGTCAGGGACGCATGGGGTGGGTCAGAGGGCTGGGATCTGTGCAAAAGTACCAGCAGGCAGAAGGGCTCTCCCCCCAGTGCCGAGGGCACCCGCGAGTGTGTGCGTGCTTGTGAACCCAGGGACTGTCGTGTGTGTGCCTGTGCTAGAGACGTCCTGTCTGTGCCAGCCCCAGAGGAGGAGGGGATGTGACTGTTCATTACGGTGTGTGATCCGAGTCCTGTGTGTGGGTGCTGGTGATGGAAGCCCCTTGTCTGGGGCCAATCAGGAGGGAGTCCTGGGACGAAGTGGCTGGAGGAGACAGCTGCATCTTAAGACATAAGTGCCAGTCAGCATGCATTTATGAAAGGCAGGTCCTGCTTGATCTGATCTCCTTGTAGGACAAGGTGACACGCTTAGTGAATGAGGGAAAGACCGTGGATGTTGTCTACCTAGAATTTAGTAAAGCCTTTGACAACGTTTCCCACAGCATTCTCCTGAAGAAAGTGGCTTGGATGGGAGTACTCTTCACTGGGTTAAAAACTGGCTGATGGCAGGGCCTAAAGAGTTGTGGTGAATGGAGCTAAATTCAGTCAGTGGCCGGTTGCAAGTGGTGTTCCCCAGAGCTCAGTATTGGAGCCAGTTCTCTTTAATATGACCAATGACCTGGACGAAGGGATTGAGTGCACCCTCAGTAAGTTTGCAGACAATGCCAAGCTGGGCAGGAGTGTTGATCTGCTTGAGGACAGTAAGGCTCTACAGAGGGATCTGGACAGGCTGGATCAATGGGCAGAGGCCAGTTGTATGGGACAGAGTGGCTGGAAAGCTGTCTGGTGGAAAAGGACCCAGAGGTGTTCATTGACAGCCAGCTGAATATGAGCCATCAGTGTGCCCAGGTGGCCAAGAAGACCAGGAGCATCCTGGCCTGTATCAAAACTAGTGTGGCCAGCAGGACAAGGGAAGTGATTGTCCTCCTGTACTCACCAATGGTGAGGCTGCACCTCAAGAAATGGTCTCAAGTTGTGGCAGATAGGCTACCATAGGCAGAGGAATGTATTATGGGTGGACTAACAGAGCAAAATGAAAATTACGTGAGCCGAAACTTGCAAAGTTACCCACCAGATTTATTAATCCAATATATATTAAAGTTGAGTGATAAATAGAAAATCCAGTCCCTTAAGAAGTTTGGAAGATCCCATTGGTGGTATGCAATGATTGATAAGAATTCAGAAGTTGATACTATAATACTCCTCCACTGTGCTCACCTGAATATTGCATTCCTCTGGACAGATGAAAGACAGAACTGCTTGAAGTAACACCACTCTTTATGTTGTCTTTTCACTTAGGAAAAGAATTAAAGCTTATATGTCCAACAGGTTTCCCACATACATGGTTGAAAACCTTAAAATGCATAGAGGTGCTTATAGAAAATACCTAAAAATGGTCAAACAACCATCTCTGAATGGACTGTGCAGGGGAGCAATAAGAGTAGATAGATGTGCAGTTGCTGCATGTCTCATTATGTTGATGACTCGACAATATTTAGTTTTGTACAGCTCAGCTAAAAAGCACAACATTATTTCCTTAGTGGTATCTATAATTATCCATTTTAGCAAAACCTTTTAAGCAGTCTTTAAATTCGTATTTATTTCAACCAACTGATGTGTTAGTGATCCAAAATCAGACTTATCAGACTTGATTCTCAAACGTCTGTTAACGTACTGAAGTTAAGGTGAAGAAAAGGATGAAAAGAATATTCAATGAAACTTAGAAAATGTGCTTCCTTTTACAGTGTTTACAGAGATTAATATTATCAGCATCCTGTAAAAGTGAAGAGAAGAAAATAGCATTGCTAGACAAGACTACGATGTATGTCTGTGTGTATATATATATACACATACATACATGCATTTAGAATAAAATGTTGCTTTTAGAATACTATGAATTTCAGTGCATACCCTTAGCAAGATTAGTGATAAGCTGCCATTTAAAAATCAATGCCTGAAAAATCTTATTTTTGCTTCATGCACAAACTAATCTGTCTTCATGTCCTCTGACAGGTTGGGCAAAATTCAGAGATCGCTCAACAGAAGACAAAATGTTCAGTATTTCTTAGGTATGTAAGACTTTTTGATTTCCCATAAGGTACTACATAGTAAAAAAAAATTCCCTGAATTATCTAGCCCAGCTCTTTAGCAGAATAGTGAACGTGGCGCAATTTCTCTGTCTCCTTGGCTAAAATTTACATCCCCCAGAAGTGGGTAAATTGCCCCCAACCATGCTGGGTGATTGCAGGAGCCATCAATATCTATGACAAGAGTTCATAAACAACTGGTTTATGACAGTCATAAGGAACTATCACTGCATGTACAGGTACTTTATCTAATTTATAATATGGAAGTTTCAAATCAGTGCAGATTTTTATGTCATATATTGAGAATTCTGTATCTACATTTAGCAACACTTCTCATACCTTGGAAGTTTTAAATGTTTATAGTAATTTGGGTCAAAAAGACAGTGTTAAAGTACCAAAGTCCCTAGAGACAGAAATTCTGGATTTAATGCTACCTGGTACTTTAGGAAATACTTTAAAATCTCAAGTATAATCTAATTTGCAGGGATGCTGTTTGGGAAGGGCTTAGGAAAGGGGAAGAAGATGTTTCTTTTATCTTCTTATTTGAGACTTTCAGCCTATGCTGTTAAGATAGGATTTACTTTTCACCTTTCATCTTAAAAACCATAAATTGGAGAATGAATTTTCCCATTGTGGACCCTATCTGAAAGAGGTGCTTTCTGAACATTGAAATAATTGGAAATCTTTGATGTCTGGTGCTCTCCAAGGCCTTATGTTTTGCTGACACAGAGAAGTCTCTCGGGCTCCCGGTGCAAATCAAAACAGTGCCACAATTCAGGGCTTGCTTTGCCCTGGTCTTCAAAGCTCTGGAGAAATGGGCACCATTAACGGCATGTGCTTTGTCAGCGAACTGGGGTGCTTGCACTGTTTAACACTAACTCATCATTCCATTTTCACTCCAGACTTACTGAAGGAACTGAAAATTCAGTGCTTGCAAACAAATGCTTGATGTATACATTTCTGATTGCATGTATGTTTGCTGTACTTTTAATTAGACATTTTAAATAGAATGTTATGATGTGATTTTTGTTAATTTATTTTTCCTTAATTAATTAATGTATTATAAATAAAATACGTGTTCTGTGGTTTCCTGTGAAAAGAGATTGAAAAATAAACAGATACTTGTTAGTGTATGCCTTAATTTAGAAGCCAAATAATCAATAAAAGGGAAAACTAAATTAATCACAATTTAAAATACTCATGGCAAAGATATTCAATAGAAGAAATTGTCAGATTTCCCCAGCAGAAATTAGGCAATATTGTGTTCTGGCTCATAAAAATGTGTAGGATAAGCTTTGTGTGCAGACATTGGTGCAAACGTAATTTGAAAAAGTAGCAGCACATAAAATAATATGTCATTGTGCTTCCAACAGCAGAACCTCCATGGTCATCGTTGCGAGCAATGTGCATGCACGGAAGGAGATGATCCTCTCAGCCTGTCCCCTCTGATCTCTGGAGGTAAGTGGTCTGGTGTCTAGCCCTGGAGTGACTAAGGATGCACACAGTCTCATTTGCAAAATCTGGGAATGGGTGATCTACCTCCCTGGGAGTCAGGAGGAAAATAATGGGCTGCATTTTCCTGAAGCACGGTGCTAAAGCAGAGTTACTGAGAAGCTGTTCTTGATGGCTGTCGTGGCTTTTGAAAGGTGGCCCATCACAGGTATATTTTAGCGTAAGCCTGTAATCATGATTTTCTAACACAGGACTGATGATCTGAAGCAAAGTTTATTATATGTTCTATATTGCTGGTAGAGCAGCAAAGAACAAAAATGCACAAGTTTTGCTGCCCAACAAAAAAATGAAGGGATAGAAAGGTCCAGATAGATGCCTGGTGCCTGGTGAACTCAAATAGTCATCTACCTGCCTCACTTAGGGCCTACACAGTCAGAACTCGAAAGACTTAGCGGAGATTGTCAGAAATAACTTGGTCAAACGGCATGACTAACAGTATCACTGGCTTAACTGGAGTGAAAACCAGACTTGTATTTGGGAAATGGCATTAAAGGCAACACTGCATATTCTGAAGGTGAGGGAAGAAGTCCAAGCTACCAAATATATCTTGTAAATGTATGAATCACTTAAAAGTTACTCAAATCACTGGTAACCTCCTACAAAATGCCACAGATAAGCAAAAAATAGTAATAGAAATAAAATTAATCCTGGGGAACGGGATACTCAGATGGAGAAGATAATTAAGTAATGAATGGTTGCTTGGAAGGCTGAAGAGGTGATTTGGAGGTAGATTAAAGTTCAGAGCAGAAGGAAAAAGAGAAAAAGCATCGTTAATATTGTTTCTCTTCCCTCACTCATGCCTCTGAGAAACAGAGGTTTATAGTTCTTTAAACAAGGTTTTGTATCCCAGAATTTAAGATGATGGTGTCAGAAGTATAAGTATGTTGTTCGGTATGTGTAAACTCTAGAACTGTTTTCATATGGTGCATCATCTGAAAGGAATGATGTTCCATTTGGAATATTTTTTTTTTGGCCAAAGGAAAAATACATTTTCTTAAGAAAGAAAAGCCAAACCATAGAACGAGGTAATAAAATAACAGAATGATTCTGCACACTATATTCTGTTCTCCCTTCCTGCTTTAATGAGGACACTAAGTGAGAAACC
Source organism: Rissa tridactyla (assembly GCF_028500815.1). Lineage (NCBI taxonomy): Eukaryota > Metazoa > Chordata > Aves > Charadriiformes > Laridae > Rissa > Rissa tridactyla. The sequence continues at coordinate 26,095,692 of NC_071473.1, forward strand.
TGGGAGGATTATGGTAATTTGTATACATGCATCATATTTTTTAACATTTTTTTTACCCTGTGGATTTGAATCTATAAGGAAACTTTAATTATTGCTTTCAACTTTTTATATAGGTTTATTCTGCGGGTAGCATTCAGCTGTATTTCTCTAACATTTGCAACTGTCCTCTAACTGCCACTTTTAGAGTTTGTTTTGTACTGCATCCTTCAGAAGGAAAATAGGACAAAAATAGCATGGTCTTTTTCTGGCGTTGACTGTGTGCTGCTGCTCACAATGTTCTTACCAAATTCAGAGTTTACATGTTACTGAAATTCTAACACTACAAATCTTAGCAGACTGATCACAGGACAAAATAATGTGTCTGACTTCTTTCAAAACAAGAAAGTGTTCTCTTTACAGTTTAATTTTTGCTGACAGTATGTATTCTCTTAACGAAATTTCAATATAGTTCATGCAAAATGCACCCTTATGGAGAGCTAGAAAGTTTCATGCAGGTAAATATAGATGCAGTATTTTAAAGTGGAGTTAGTGTTAAGCTTGTTGCATATAATAGAATTGATGGCCATTCTCTTGGCAGAATTTGAAGTTCATTAACTGCTGTGGGAAAATAATGAGTGTCAGTATAATTTCTAATGTATTGGTAAAAGAACTAATGTAGACATCTCATACCTGATAAATGAATGATAGAAAAAAAAAGAGTTGTGCAGAGGAGATTAACATTCACAGTATTCCTATAGAGAAAAATGCAAAAAAAAAAAGAACAAAAATTTATTAGAGCCCCGTGGCGTGTTAAGTTACACACATAAGTATCTGAGTAGACCAGGATTAATGCGCAGGTACCGTCACAGTTTCTTAAATCCAGAGTGGCTGCTTGAACATGACAATATGTAACAGCTTCACTGTGAGATGACCAAGTAGATAAATTTAGCAGCAGCAGGTGTTCATTTCCCCCAGGAAACGGCTACAAGTGCTTAAAACCAGTGGGTTATCTATTTAACCTTGTTCTCAAGGACGTATCAGAAAACGAAATAAGTGCTTTCTGTTGAACTATTGGGAAATGTTATATAAAAAAAATTTAAGACACATGCTGCTTATTATAACTTAGCCCTCCTTTTAAAACTGCAAGATATCACCGAGGCCAAGAGCTCTGCAGAATTTAGAAATCAATTGGATAATTATAGTGATCCATGAGTTGTCATAGTAAAGACTAAACAAAGACTAATTTCCTCTGCCTCAATTAATAAACAAATGCACACCTTGGAAAGGATAATAAATTTTCAACCTTCAGGGCATAAGCAGCCTCTAACTAATAGGGTTTTGGAAGAAATACTCAGGAAGATATACTGTACCGAAAACAGACTTAATGGCTACTGGCTTAATGTAAGAATTACAAGTTGCTCAGACATTAGGAAATCAGAGTTTGTAGCGGTACCTAGTGGCGTCTGCAACACTCCGTGGACTGCCTGGTCACTGATTGCCTTGCACAGAATTTCTTTACCTTCCTGGTAAAGAGAAAATTCCATTACCTTTTTACCTTCTCAGCTAGGGCCCTTCCCAGACAGCATTTTTCTCCCTCCTGCACGGAGGAGCTGTATGAATCAGCTCCAGCACACTGTGGAGGGACAGAAACCAGGTCATTAATTAAAGTGAATTAGCATTTCAGTGTCTGTGTAAAAAATGAGATTCTCTTTGACCGCAATATCTGCTGAAAGGCAGGGAAGACTGATACAACCCTTGTAGATACGGAGATAAGACTGCTTCTGCTAGCATGCAGAGGCTCAAATCCTGAAGTTAAAAGGCACTTAGCAACAGATTTAAGATTAGTGAAAACTTTGTGTAAGCAAATCTAGAAAAAGAAGAATCAGAAGAACCTAATTCACAACATTTCAAAACTTATTTATAGATTTCATCTCACCCCAGGCCAACATGAATCTCAGACTCCCCCTGAGCACTTTGGTGCTCCAGGGAGCTGCAGCTCCCAGGTTTCATGTACCTTCCTCCAAGGGAGATCTGCCAGGCTGGCGGCATCTTCTGTGAGCTCAGAATACCCTATTTAGACTTTTTTTTAATTCCCCCCCCTAAGTGAATGCATAGGATTGGAAATGTCCAAATGTCCTTCTATATCATCAACCCAGTCCCCTCATCTCATAGGAAACCACTTCAGTTAATCTTTTTCAAAAAAGAAACAATCTCTGTTTATATCGTAGAAAACAGTCAAATTTATTCCTCCACAAACTCCTCTTGGAATTCTGTCCTTTCCACTTCCCCACCCCAGTTCTAATTAAAATGTATATATGCAATGATAGAGGCAATAAGTATTTTCAATATATGTGCATGTGTGTGTGTGCAAACATATGTTTGCAGATCTATACACATATGTGCGTGTGTGTACACTATATATGCAGGGTTTAGAATGATAATTGACAGTGGAGGTGTGGTCTGCTATTATCGTTTCCAAATCCCCTTGCTTTCATCCTCGAAAATCTGAATGTTGCTATGATCTGGCCTACTGACAGCAGTAGGAATGTGTGGTACGTGGTGCTCAAAGAGAGAGCAATCCTAGGATGTGATTCATACCCGCAACGTACCAGGTTGGCTGCTTAAACTACAGTAAGGCTGCAAATGCATTTGGGAGAGGAAAGAATACAGGATATACACAACTTTTTTTGCTTCCCATTTGTGACTACTTCTCCAAAGAAGTGGGTCACCCCTCAGGTGTATCCAGGAAATCAGTAAGATATATTGTTCCTAATAACCTCATGGCAGCCTGTGCTCCTGCAGTGTGAGAACATCGTTTCTGTTACTTCAGTGAAACCTGAAAAATTAGCACCAAATGCCCCCTTTCAGAAGGCGGACTTCCCATTTATGTATGGGGCCATTAAAATTAATTACCTGAGAACCAGTTCGTAATGTCTACAGATATGGAAATAATAAAAAGTAATTGACTGAAAGTATTCATAAAATATTTTGAGCAAAGGTCATTAATCTATGCTAGCTGAAACCTAGGACTGCATGCTTGAATTACCAAAATGCATGAGCAATAAGACAAATAATAGGTACTTAAAAAATAGCTATATATTTTCTGGGTTTTGGATCCCGGTTCTAGGAGGGGCAGGAATGCAGGAGGCTGGTTACCTTGACAGTCTCTGTGAAAGGTATTCCCCAGGGGAATAAACCACCAGGTCAGTGCTATGACCTGAGCTGTTCAGGAGACAAACGGCCACTTGCGGGCTACAAAATAGGAGGTTTTGTGGAACAAGCCACCCACTCTGAAGCCTCTCTGGGATCTGTGTTGCAGAAAATTTCTCAGATGCCTGAAGTAATCACTCTGCCGATCAATTGATCTCTGAGTTACAGGTGAAATTGCAAGAAAATGTCATAGGATGTCTAGTAGGATCTGAGAGGGACTCTTTGTCTTGGTCAGACTCATTGCTTAAGAGAAAAAGAAGACAAGAAATTGGTCATTACAACACCTGCAGCTAGAATATTATTAAAGAATAAAGCATAAAGGAAAGGATGAATTCTCTATTTCTTTTCCGATATTCAAACAAAACTGTACTACTATCAGGAAGAGCTATGTTTGCGGATTGAATTTTCTGAAGAGACATTTTTTGATACTAAATAAGACCTATTAAATGAACAATTAGCAATGTAACTTCTTTTTGAAGAAGCAGATTGTATTCTGATGTAATTTCTCAAGTCTAATGGAGGCAGATATCTACCAAACTGGTGGAAAAAGATATTTTTTAATAATTTCCACTTCACTGATGATGTTTCATTTTTGTGAAATAAGAAGAGTAGGATCTAATTTTAGATACTGACACCTGAAAATTTTCTGGATCTTGTTGCTGGTTTTTTTTCTGTTGTAATTGGCAAAATATACAAATTTATAGCCATTGTCCTACTCCAATAATGCAACTACAAAACAATATTTTTTCCCATGGGAGAATATCCTTTTGTACTATATGTCTGCTCAGGTTGTTTATAAGTAATGATAATTATATAATTTCTGCCTTGTTATTAATTAATTTCACTCTTGTTCCCCAGTAGTCTGTATTTATACCTCCAAGAACCTAAACCCAATTTTGATAAGAGTGGTTAGTCCCAACTTCAAACCCAATGTAGTTAGGCATTGCACTCTATACTGAGCTAAATAGAATGAGAACCTATGATTTTTGAAAGCATTTATGGCTTTCACATAGTGAATGTGGTCTTAAAGCATTAGTATGGTCTGGATTCACACTGTCACCACCTGATGTTTTCAGACAACGATTTATACAATCAATTTCAGGACACCAATTGCAGTACCTGTGAGGTAAAATATTTAATCATGGCCACTGGAATAAGTGGCATAAGTATGCGTCTTGATAAACTTTATGAATGTAATAATTAATGGGAAATGCAAGCCTTTGACCACAGTGGCATTGAAACACTAAATAAATCCCAACATTATCATTGGATGAATCATCAGAGGTTGATTATAGATCTTCTCTGAAGATGAAATATCCCTGTAGTTGAGATTCTAGACTGGAACCAGTACAATCTGTGGGATGATTGTAGACAAGTCACATTATTTATCTTATTTTTCTTTTGTTAGAATACTCGTTTTACCCCTTCACGCAGTGAGGTTCTGTTTATAAAGAATTTTGTATAGGAATTATGTATTATTATTATTCTTTTAATATTATTGTTTATCAATAATATACTTTGAGAGCACAGTAATTGCTTTAGAGTGCTACATTGACGATACAAAAGAGAATTATTTGGAGATTATTTCTTTTGTATGCAGTACAATAATTGCATGTAATTGGGACCAAAACCACAGCAAAAGTCTGAATGGACTGTTTGTACTTCCAATGTTCAGATTTGCAATTACCAAAAATAGAAGCATGTCTTGTCTTCAATTTTCTTCTTTCTAATTTACTGCTTTTCTTTCCTAGTAACTAAATATATGTAATTTTAAAACAATTATACTGTTGTGGGTTGTATATTTGGAAAACAGAACTTTAAAGAATCCGTTCCTGAAAGACAATCGTATACTAATAAGATCTATCCATTTAACATTTTCATGTTGCATTTCTCCATTGTGTATCATCATAGCTGGATTTGTGGATCTGTGTAATAAGCTGCTCCTTTACTATATCACTATTTCTTTTCTAAAGGAGTGATATGAATATCCCTTTCCTTTTTCAGTTCTTCTGTACATACCTTCTCTCTAAAGAACCCCCACAATCTCTTCCTTATTTCCTCTTATGTTCCTTTCAGTTATTGAAGGGATAACACATTTTCTTGAAGCTTTATCTGGCTTTAGTGATTTTTAACTTAACCAAGTCTTCTTCTGACACGATATCCTTTCACTTGTGCAGTTGGAAAATATGGTTGCATTTATTTATACTATTTCACCTCATATTCCCCTCATGAATACTAAAAAGTGCAAAACTCATCTCATTTTCCCACTATATCCTGTTCACTTCGTATTAAGTTTCTCCCTAATCCCTTAGTGGGCTAATTATTTCAGTTTTCAACCTTTTATCTCTTTCTCTTTGTATATTTAAAGAATCTTATATTGTTTTTAGTCACTCCCAAGGTAATAATTCCCTTTTTATTATATTTTTACGTTGCAACATTTTTGAGGCACTGACATCCATCCTCCTCTACTTCTTTTATTAATTTTCAGGGACGTTCATTTACACAGCTCAGATGATACGTTTTCTGCTGTTATCGCTCTCTTTCTCCAGTGCCTCCTCCCTCTGGGACAGCCTCTTTTGAAAAGTTGGCCCAGAGCAATTACAATACAATTAGAGGGGAGCCGACTTCAGTAAAATTTTAATTTCCCCAAAATATCGCCTTCCTTCCAAATCTCTGGCAGAGATTTTTTTCTCTCTTAGTCAGGAGAAGAGAGATCAAAATACTGAGTTACAGGATTTCCAGGGCGTGTAGTCCCAGAAATAGCCCTGTGTCAAGCAGGTACATGCTGGTTTTAAGTCCAATACCACTCCTGGGATCACTCCATTCCACAAAAAAAACCACTTTTCATGTACAATCTTGCATATGCCACACCTCTTGTCTGCCTTCCAAGCAGTACAGTTTAGGTTTCTCATGGCCACAGATGTAATGTGCTCAGCGTGCTACTTTTGCTTGCAATACAAAAATTGGCCCAATAAAATATAAAATAAAGTAACTATATGAGGTAAATTTTCTCTTTTACTTTGATCAGTCAAATTCAAAATTTCATACTAAGTATGTTTCCAAAGAGATAAAAGTAATATGCTTAAAGCCTATATGTGTCTCTGAAAATATTTCTCTGCATATGTTTATAATCTTATAACCATATAATTAGGTATGTATCATAGGCATAGTTTTTTCATAATTTTATGTGTGCCTTCACTGAAGTTAGGTATGAACTTTGTATTTCAGAAAGCTGAACAGCAATATGAACAAATAATACATTCCTGATACACTTTTTCCTTTTCTGTATTTCAGCATGTCAAACACAATTTATATTGTAGGTGGCTCAAGTCTGTCTTGCTAACTCAGCTCCACTGTTAATCACCAACTCGTCCCGTTCCACCCAAAAAGTACACATAGTAAAGCCAGGAAACCGTGTTTGGGTTTTTTGTTTATTTGTTTTGGTTTTAGTAATGCCGTCTTTCCTAGGGTTTTCAAATTTTGTTGGCTGCATAGTTTGAGTTTGAAAGGAATTAGAGCAGGCATTTTTTTTAGACGGAGCAAAGCCTTTGAGTGATTTTGTAGATTAACATTAATTAGTCTAGGTGGCATCCAATTGCTTCCTTAATCTCTAAATGAGGGAGTGTTGTTTGGAGCACTACCAACATTCTTTATATGCAGATATTTTCAATACTTTTATACCCTTTAGCTCATCCAAATTAGAACAAAAATAATCTTAACCTCTGTTTATCAAGACTAATAACTATTCCTTAAAATACAGATTTGATTTCCCCAGTTTATTCAGTGTAGAGCCCTAAGAATTTTTAATATTCATCACTGTTCAAGGCAGGTAATTGGTATAGCAAAGGAAAAGATCCCTGCAGGCTTACTGCGCTTAATACCTGTATGATGCACTCGTCATTCAGGGCTTAGGCTCCATATCCAGCACATGGCAGAGAAAAAGCATGGGAAAAGAGATGAGATGAAAGCATTATCACTTCTATCTCCTTTCATGTTCATGCATGATTCTAGGGTTTCAGATTTTGCACGAAGCTAATAAGTACGCTATTTATTTATTTACATTTACTGTAACACATTCAAGTGTTTCAGCAGATGGACTTACAACCCATTTAAGAAATATAAAGGTCTGTTTCTAAGCTATTCAATCTCACTCAGTTACCTAGCACAGGCAAGGCCGTTCTGATTGGAAGTGTCATGGGTGAAAAATACTGTCTGAACCCTTTTTACAGAGGGAAAAGAAAGAGATAAACAACCCTGTCTCGTAATGCTTTCCAAAACACTATCATCGTGTTTGGAATTGGCTTACAAAAAGATTTTAGGACTGTTTCAGGAAGGACTTGATTTAGGTTGCCGATTTAATTTGCACCCTGAGAACCAGGTTTTGACTGTATAAAACAAAGGCAAAGCAAAGAACTGGGAGATGGCTTTGTCCATGATCTGAAACATGTTGCCAAACAGATATGCGCATACCATCAAAACTGGAGCAAGTCAAAACCATACAATTTGGGATGAGTGTGAGATGTACTCTGTTTTCAGTATTTGGTTTTTCAGTGATGAGAAAGAGTGCTGAGTTCACTTCTGGAAGGAGGCCAAGTTCATGAGACTGATATGTTATTTGAGTTATTGAGTATATTAATCCAGTGGGTAAACCAGTGTCACAGTTACATATGATAATATATATTCTTTCGTTTAGAACTGTTTTCACACATAAAAGCATAACTTCTATTAATTTATGTTTATTTTTCCTGAGTAATTCTCTGGATGCCATCCCATTGGATGTCAAGAAAGGAAGTTTCAATCTGAATCCTTGGAGTAAATAGAGAAACACAGCTCAGCCAGAACTCACAAGAGGAGTCTTAGTACAACCAAGAGTCCTAATGAACACAGCCTCCCTGGGATACATTTCCCCAAATAAGATATACATTACTATTTGAGGATTTCTAATGGTTGATTTTTGAAGTGAGTAATGGTAGAAGGGCTTGAGTGACATGTGACCTTTAAGAAATCTCATAGCGAATGTTTAGAATTCTGTATTTTTGCAGGAGTGTCTAAATTGGTAGTAGAGATAAAAAAATAATATATTTAAATTGGAAAAAAATTATCTACGTTAGAGTTGCTGGCAGGACTGTCACACGCAACTGTGTTTTTGTGGATTCCAAAGACAGTTTCACTTATGGGAGAAGTGTAGAAACTGGCTCATTTACTGGAAGAAAATAAAATAATTTCTAGATACATTGGTGAAAGAAGATTACAAATGAACTTGGTAGGTAACATAATGTAAAATTCTACCTGTTTAAATTATACAAGTGGCAAAAAGGAGACTTTCTATGTGATTCTAAAGAAACAAGTCCTCTCTAAGTCTACGTTTATAGAACATCCTGGTGGATGAAACTGGAAGTTTGCCCTAGGTCAATATGTAATTTGGAAACACCAGAAGGTTGTGCATTTTAATTAACTTTCTGCTCTTTCTCTGGTGCCTTTCCCCTCTCTTTCCTTTCTGCTCATAATGATTAAAAGACAAAATCCTGCCCCAGCTCCATGCTCAGGAATGCTTCCTGATTTGTTTTCATTAACTTCTACAACGCAAACATGTTTAATTATTTATCTGCTTATTTTCACAGAAAATCCTACAGAGATATAAGTCTTGTTTGTAGGGATGTCATGTCAGCAGGAGCTGGAAAATCCAATCATCCATTGTTAAGGGAACAGAAGTAATGCATTCTCCAATTTGTTTACTGGTAAAGGAAGAATATTTCAGTTTAGGTTAGAATTTGATTGTCAGAGACATACTGAATCAGCTGGTAACTCTAGTACAAGCTTGACAGTTTGCTCTTTGGGGAGTTGGAAACTACCCCTTTAAATATTGTGAAAGAAGAATGTTGCTATAGTGCATGGATGTAGTTGTCTGTGTTCAGGTTCACGCATGGGATATAAATCACATACAACAGGCCTGTTGTATCGGCCAAGCAATCTGGATCCTGGTGGTTAGTGTGGCAGCCTGCCTTATCTAATGACTCATGAAAACAAATTTTCTCTACACAAAAAGACACTCACTGTCTCTGTGAATGATTTCCTTACCACCTCTGCAGTACTAGTGGGACAGGGAAAAGATGTAAGGATGCTGCAAGTGATAAGGTCTTTGGGAAGCTGCGAGCCAGCACAAATATATGGTTTGTCACCAGAAGAGTGTTTGGGATTCGAGTCTTGAGGCACTCCATATCACATACTTAATTAAAAGCCAGCTGAATTCAATGGGAATCTCTTTAGTTCTGTCTATAGGACTTTGGCTTCTGGGCCTTGAGTTTAGGTTTGAGTTCACAGAGCCAGGTGGTTTAAGACATCACATCCACACTGCCCCACTGTACAAGGTTACTCCTCCCATGTCCCGGTTCAGTTTTCCTGTGCCTGAGCTTTACTGTTTAGAGAGTGACTTGGTCCACTCCAATTAAAAGCCAACATTTGAGTCAAATCCTGGCTCTGTTGACAGTCAAGGAGTTTGGCTTGGGCTGCAGGAGCACGGAAGTATCAGGTGAAGACAGTAGTGGATTCAGGTGGCCCTGGTCAAGCTGCACAAAGGTTGGTTTGTCAACATTTGGTAAATGTATGCCTTTGATGCTGACAAATCACTTTGTGATTTTGTTTCTTAGCCACTTTGTTACAATTGCTATTGACAGAAACCAGTACAACACCTGTTGCTTTTGCAGCTCTGCCTTTGCTGTGTCTTTCCTCACAGAAGTTGCAGAGATAGTCAGGATGAGATATAAGTAAACTATCCTATCCTCGTAGGCTTCAGAAAGAGGTGAGATACCTATAAGGATAATTTATAACATTAAGATTCATTCATAAGAATGCTAAATGTCTGGGATTCAAAGCTTCATGATAAAGACCTTTATCTAATAGACAGGACTGGAAAAAAACAGCAGTCTTGCGGCTTATCATCCCATCCCACCATGGGATATCAAGTTTCATCATGTCCTAGCCATTGTCAGAGAGATCCTGTGCGATGCTAATTGACTGTTCTGTGCTGCTCTGGAAAACAGTGAAATTCCCTCTTCATTTTGTTTCAGCTTCTTTGCATTTCTGTGTCCTGCGTACCATTCATCCAAAATACACCAAATGCAGTATGCCTACAGCTCTTCTTCCTGCCCTGCCTATATTCCCAGCTCTGGTTCTGACCCAAGCCAGGACATTGAATATGTGGAATATCGTCATCGACAAAGGAAGCTCACCATCCCTCTCCAAATTCAAGAGAGATCCTGGTCCAAGTTTCAAATAATTATTCAGGCAGCGCTCTTGAAGTACTTTATCCTAATCATATAATCAATTGTAATTAAAACCTGCAGTAGGCTTTTTAGTCAGTTGCTGTGTTTGTATGATGAGGCTTAACTGAAGATTCCTTTCACAATTAAAAATGCAAAAAATATATAGAGGTTCCTCGAAACTTAACTGCAGTAGTGTATATGGATTAGATCTGGGTCAGGCTATCAGAGTGCAGACAAAGCCAGCTGCACCTAACAGCCTGTAACTCATATATTGGCATTCCGAATTAAGTTGGAAATTAGTTGCAGGAAAAAGCTGTTTAGTGATTCTGCATTAGGACACGCCCAGGAGGAAATTGAGTTGGTTCTTTGGGAGTAAATATAATGAGAGAAAGAAAATGAAAACCAGACTTAGACTACCAAACTGATGGTCATCTATCCCAACACCAACAGTGTACTTAAAATTATTTCCAAAATGGAATGAGAGAAAAAAGAAAGATTAAATTCTCTGCAGTGTGTAGTATTGACTTTTTTGTGTGTGTGCTGCGAACCTTTATTAAAGCAACATCTGCTCCCATTTGTATGTTAATTTTTTTTGGCATTTAAAATTTGGCTTTTAAAAATCATTCTCTCTCTTTTCCCTCAGAGTGAGAAGCTGAGATATAAAGCAGGTGCAGCACAGAACTATGAGAGCATCTGAGTTAAATTAGAAATAAAATTATCTCAAAGGAATAACTTCAGTAATCATAGAAAGTGAGTGTCAAATGCCAAGCTAGGGTATGCTAATATAATTTGGACCTATATTGCCAGATTAAATATATTTGTCTTAATTTTGTTTATATATTATTTTTCAGATTAGTCTGTCTCTTCCATTCTCCTTCTCCTGTTCTATTTTCCCTCCCAAGGCAGCCATTTCAGAGGCAGAGAAAAGATCTGATTCCTCCATTCATATTGCTGATAACCCCAGCACCTGAGACACAGAGCTGGAGTCTTTAAATAGAAAATATATTAGATTTTCTCTCTTCGTGTTTTCAGCTTTGTTAAAATGAAATGTCTGCAGTGTCTTTACAGGACTTGTTTCCATGAGTTCATAAGTATCATAAGATCACAGAGAAAATGTAAGTTCAAAGGGAGGCCTTGTCTTGTTGAGTTTTGGAAACCTTCAAAGGTAGAGATTCCACAGTCTCTGGGAAACTGGAGTTTGACCACTAACACGGTGATTTTTGTTCCCCCTATCTAATCAGACTTTCCCATGCTTGTGCCCATTGCCTTTTCGGAGTCATCAGCTGTTGGAATATAATGTTCCCATTCACACTGCTAAAAAATCAAGTTCATCCAGTTTCAGAATATCTGCTTTTTTTTAAGAGATTCCAAATTTCCGCAGAATGAGATTATACCCTCAAGAAACGAGGGTCTTTAAAGAGTAAAAGACTTGTGCAGAGGACAGAGGTGCTTCTCTTGTGTGTGTAGAATTAGGCCCACAGTATAAGGACACTAACTTAATTACTAAACCTTTCAGAAGGTGTTTCTTTAGATGTGTTTTCCCATTTTTTATTTTTCTTTTTTTTAAATCTCTGGCCATCTTGCCCTTTGCCAGACTGGTAGCCTCTTGGCTATTCCCAGGTAAATTTGAGGAAAACCAACAAAGTCCCATAGCAATCTCTGGCTCTTCTTAGCACTACACTTTGGTCCCAGTGCCTGCTTCTGATCCCTCTTACCTTGAACCTCTCACGTTTATTCAAGTCATGAGAACTTTATAATTTCTTCATGATATAGTGAAATTTCGTCGCCAGAAAAGGAGAGGTGCAAGGTTTGACATAACTTTAATAAATGCCATAGTCAAGTGGCGTTGATCATAAAAATTTGTGTCAGTTGTGTGGATGTGTGTGGGGGTGATACACTAGTGGGAAATAGAATTATAGTGGAAATCTTAGGTAGATAGATGTAGATTCAGCTATTCTACTCTGACCTCCTTTCACAGCTTTGGGTTATCCTTCCAAGGCTTTCATCTTGCTTCCAGGACTCTACTGTAATTTAATAGAAGCAAAATTCCCTGTTTAAGCACTTCAGATTCACAGAATCCCTTCGAACTTACATTTTTTCACAATGGGAACAACCAGCCATTGGAATAATCTCCCTGAGGACGTGGTGGATTCCCCATCATTGCACACTTCTAAGGTTCAGCAGAACAGGGTGCTGGGCCATCTTGTCTAGACCGTATTTTTGCCAAGAAAGGTTGGACCAGATTATCCTTGAGTTGCCTTCCAACCTGGTATTCTGTGATTCTACAATTCTACAATTTTTAATCAATATTATACAGTGAAATGTTGAAGTATTTCTTCAGAAGAAATTTCCTGCAAATTTCCTGTGAAATGTCATTTGTTTTCAAATAAAAAAAAACCAACAAACCACCAAACTAAAACTCCCCTCCTATCTTATCCATTAACTATGTTAAATAAAAATGAACCCTGGCAGTTCTCCCAAAATGAAAATTACTTTGGAAGACTATGCTCTGAATTCTAAGTGCTAAGGATGGTGCTGAACAGTTTGTGATCCATGTCTCTTTAGAAAATCAACATTTTTCAGGCTGATGTAAACAGACACTTCAGAGGAAATACGGTTTATCTCCTTCATTTCCTTTAAAATGAATGTGCTGAGTTACAACAAACCCAAATGTCTGATATTTTTTGATTAAATTGATATAGTTTGAAGCTATTAGACCTAATGTTGTGTTCTATATATATAAAAAAGTACCTTTTTGCTATCTCCAGAGACAACACACTATATCAAGCCTAATAGTTAATTTTTTACAGAACGACAAAAGCATACAGCACAGCAGAAGCTGGCTTACATTTAACTCTTTCTGAGGACTGGTCAAGGTTTGAGATCTGTGTATAAAAGTCAATAATGATTTCCATGAAATGCTTCCTAAGACAACCACTGCATTTCTATGGAGGGCCTGAACCCTTGGAGGAATGTGTTGAGCAATTGTTACGCCCAATAACTGCAGTAGGTGTATAGTGGGTGGCCTGCTTTTGATTGGAAATGCACGGTTCATTCATACTCCACACCATGTATCATCATTCACCTCTACACTGAATGCCTGTGGCATGCCACTGTTGTGTTTGGCTGGTGATACAGGCCACTGAGAGCTTGGCAGATTAGCAACTCTAATGTTTTGGGGACTAATATCAAAGAACAAGCCTCTCTGAGATTTTAGGAGCTATAATTTTCCCTTTCTAACTTAAGTGCAGAGACAGTGAGCTCATTGACTGGCTAAACAGTTCTACTTTTACATTTAGAAACCAGGTCTTTAATAGATTAATTAATTTAGCATGCTGGGCAAACACCAACTCAGGGTTCCCTCTTACTTCACTCTGTTTACATCTTTGGGACAAGAGGTAATGGGCACAAACTTGAGCATAGGAAGTTCCACGTAAACATGAGGAGGAACTTCTTTCCTTTGAGGGTGGCAGAGCCCTGGCACAGGCTGCCCAGAGACATGGTGGAGTTTCCATCTCTGGAGACATTCCAAACCTGCCTGGACGTGTTCCTGTGCCACCTGCTCTGGGTGACCCTGCTCTGGCAGGGGCTTGGACGAGATGATCTCCAGAGGTCCCTTCCAACCCTATGGTTCTATGATTCTATGGTTCTATGATTCTATGATTCAAGATATCTATCTCAGGCATCTTTGAGATTATTGCTCATCACTTGGACCTCTCAAAACAGAACTTGTTTTAGCTCTTTCTGTGAAAGGCCATAAAGATCAGGAAGAACACGTTGCATACAGTAGATCAAGGTCTATTTGGTGACCTCTCAGTATTTTCAGCACAAACCCCAAAATACGGGAAAACCACTGGGCTTGTATGTTCTAACTTGTAACTGAGAGCTCAGAATTGAGAAGTTTTAAATACTCATCTTCAGGCCCTGTAATGTTTGTTCTTAATTGCATTCTCTTGCTCAATGAGGGGCATGCATGTGCATATTTAGCATAGTATTGTGCTGAAAACGGAGCTGGGTAATAATTAGGGCAGACTCAAACTGTACTTAAAGTGTCTCACCATGCTTTGCTTTATGTCTGTTTTATACCCTGCAGGTCTAATCTAAAGATTAAAATGAATTTTATAAAAGCAGAGTTAGCACAAAACAACAAACTCCTATATTCCTGATTGCTTGTTGATTATAAGTTCAGATTCAAAAACAACGTAATAAGTCTTGGGGGGATGTTTTTTGGAATTTGTGGGTTTGCCATAGCTGCTTTTACATCAGTCCTTCACTGCTTCTAAAAAAAATAAAATTGCAGTGTTGTCCAGAACTATCTAATGAGTGTGAAACTGCTGAAGTATGTCATCAACATAATACTGCAGACCCCAGGCTGCTGTGCTTTATCTAGACTATTGGGGTGCTTTAGGGCTAATGGAAAACATCCATTAATTGTGAGATTTGCTTTATGGTGATGTGCTCTGAAAGTAGCAACTTATTTCATTTTAATTTACTTCTGGTGTTTGATCTGTTAAGACTCACATTTTCCAACTTTCATCTGCTGCCCTGAGGGATATAAGTGCGTTTTAAACCGAAATGATGACTGAATTTTTTTCTGCAAACCACGAGGCCAGGTTTCAATTAAAAAATGTGAAGTAGCTTGAGACTAAGAATAAAATCATAGGCATTGGTAAAACAGACTGCCATCTGTCAGCCCAGGGACAGTGACACATATAATGACCCTGGCGCATCTTTCTACTGGGGTTGTGTGGCAAGGTTTTGGCAGAAGCGGGGGTGTAGGGGTTGCCCCTGTGAGAAGAGATCAGGGCTCCCCGTGATGAACACAGCTGGTTCCAGCCAGCTCCAATGGCCTGTCACTGGCCAAAGTTGAGCCCATCGGTGATGCTGGTGGCACCTCTGTGGTAACCTATTTAAGAAAGGGTAAGAAATGCCTCACAGCAGCTATGAGAAAAAGAAGGAGAAAATGTGAGAGAAAGAGACCTGCAGACACCAAGTCAGTGAAGAAGGAGGGGGAGGAGATGTTCCAGGTGCTAGAGCAGAGATTCCCCTGCAACCTGTGCTGAAGACCATGGTGAAGCAGGTTGTGCCCCTGCAGCCCACGGTGGACCGTGGCTGAGCAGATGTCTGCACTGCAGCCTGTGGAGGACCCCATGCTGCAGCAGGTGGAGATGCCCTGAAGGAAGCTGCAGCCTGTGGAGACCACACAGGACCACATATAAGTGTGTTTTAAACTGAAATGATGACTGAATTTTTTTATGCAAACCACGAGGCCAGGTTTCAATTAAAAAATGTGAAGTAGCTTGAGACTAAGAATAAAATCAAAGGCATTGGTCAGACAGACTGCCACCTGGCAGCTCAGGGACAGTGACACATATAATGACCCTGGCGCATCTTTCTACTGGGGTTGTGTGGCAAGGAGCTATGGCCCATGGAGAGGAGCCCATGCAGGAGCAGGGCACCTGGGAGGACCTTTGGCCTGTGGGGGGGACACACTGGAGCAGTCTGTTCCTGAAGGACTGTATCCCATGGGAAGAACCTCATGCTGGCACAGGGGAAGATTGTGTGGAGGAAGGAATGGCAGAGATGAAGTGTTGTGAACTGACCACAACCTTCATTTGCCACCGCCTGTGCTCCTCAAGGGAGGAGGCAGAAGAGTCAGGAGTGAAGTGGAGCCTGGAAAGAAGGGAGGGGTGTGGGGAAAGTGTTTTTAGTTTTGTTTTTATTTCTCACTATCCTACTCTGTTAATACCTGGCAGTAAATTAAGTTGATTTTCCCCAAGTAGAGTCTTTTTTGCTGGGTAATTGGTAAGTGATCTCCCTCTCCATATCTTGACTCACGAGCTTTTTCAAGAAATCTTCTCTGCTGTCCTGTTGAGGAGGATCAGTGAGAGAACAGCTGGGTGGGTGTCTGGCAGCAAGCCAAGGCCAACCTACCACAATCTTCTATTTTCTGTTTCTTAGGAGTGACAAGATTTAATCTCACTGAGCATCTGGTTGGAATTATACACGTGACTGTAGCTGTGCATGGTAGTATGTGCTTCCTTTCTTATTTTCCCTTGATGTTGCCTTTCTTGAGCTAGGGCCTTTTCTTGCAGACATGATGTGGCCATCATGTAAGGTTGAGTCACTTGCCAAGAGGGTTTTGCTAATGGTTGGGATTTTTTATGATTTTCTGTATTACATAGCAACTGTCAGCTGGGTTATGTCACCCATTGCTAATTTTCTTTTCATTTAATTAACTGCACATATGTCCTAAAGGTGTAAAGACTGGTACCTCTGAATGAACCCACCTTGCTCATTGTGGTTAAATTGCCCACCAAGAAGAAACAGTCATCCTTCCAAATATGTCTTTGTCTGTGAGCTGTTGATATAAATTTTTAATTTTTTTTTACAAAGTGATTTAAAGTCAACATATTTATGACCTAAATTAATACTGTACCCACCTGTATGCTGCCCATATACCATTTTTTTCTAAACACTAGCAGGTACTTTTTTGAACTACTGTCTATTTCCATTTTCAGAGCTATAAATGAGACAATGTTTTTGCTACAGTATTGAACAGAGTGCTTAAATTAAAGGAGGTTGCTGAGAAATCAATCTGTATGCCGTCTGATGATTTTTTCTAGCTTTCACTTATCAGTTGATGCTCACAATTCTCCTCTAATGTCAGTAAATGACACCGTGTAGCTTCCTTAAGAAGTGATCTATACCTTCATCTCAAGATAGTGGAATTTAATGCTTTTAATTAGTTTAACTACTCACTCAAAAAGCTTCTTTCTTTCCAAGCTTTTTTTCTTTACAGCAAAACAAAAAATGAAATAGGAGAACCAACTTTGCATTTTAATTATATCAATAACATGCAATTTTCTGGTCTTTTCTCCTTCCCTGAAGTTTAATTAATTTTGAGCAAGTAATAAATTGTCATAGCTTTCAGTTCAGTTCCTAGATTCAAAATGAATACACTTCATTTGCTGAAATTAGATTTGAGATCTGTTATCATCTCCATGAGCTCCAGTTCCTGGCTAGAAATAAAAGTGCAAATATTTCACAAGGAAAACAGTTCAATACTCTGTGTTAATGGTGATCAATGTGGCCTGTGATACTGCTACAGTTGGACACATTCTACTCATACCATGATTCATACCATATCTTTCCAATTCTGTTACTACCATGATATTGTCCTATTCCCCTGCAGGGAATAGTCCTCTCTCCTTCTTGCAGTTGTGTCTGGGAGAACTCAACCAACATAAGCCTTTGTTCTTCAGAACAGCTAAACTGACTAAATTGTGGTGACCAGTCCAGAAGATCTGAGGTAGAGTGCACTTTTCCGTGCCAGAAGGTCATCCAGAGATGAAATACACATGCCAACAGCAACTGGAGGTTTATTGTTTCCTGCTTAAAAGCCACCCTTGAGCAGTTTCCAACTGCAAGAGACATTGAGATTTTTCCCTGGAGAGGGACAGACAGATGGGAAACTATAGCAGAAGTTGTGAGAGGATATTTCCCAGAGTCTCCCATACTTTAATGGGTGTCTCAGGATGATGTTTCAAAGGAGCTATTCTGTCACCACCTTTTGTTTCAAAAGCCCCTTTTGCTAGGGTTGCCAGCCACAAGCTTGAAGAAGCTTCATGGGTGCAAGCTCTTCATGTTTTTTTCATTATTGCAGAAAAAAAAGCATTTTGCAGGATAAGTTCATGTGAAATACATGTTAATCTTATTGGTAGCGAAACCTCTCCCCACCATTTCCTCTCCCTTATATGCCTAATTCTATAATGGTCACCAGTTTCAATGGAGCAAGTGTTTCACACATTCAGAAATCTATTCAGTCCCTCAAACCTTTAATAAAATGATTGGAAGATGTTGTTACATTCTTAGAGATGCAAATCTATCATCTTCTATTAGACACTACTTCACTTAAGAGAAAGCAAACCAATGAATATCTAGCTGTTCTGTAGCAAGCATGTAGCAAAAAATACAATTTCCAAAAAAAAGAAATAACCATGCATTGATCTCCAGTGCAGATGACACTGCACTAAGTTTATCAAGTTTTGTATTTAACTTTGTTGCATGTAAGAAGATCAAAGTTTGTTAATGTTTTTTGACTTGAAATATTTTTCAAGTTTTACTGACATAGGCTTCTCTTGCCATATGTTATTCCTAGCAAGAGGGATTCAGGAAGTCTTACAAAAATGGAGTACTGTTATTTTTAATAAGCACGAACTCCCAGAACTCTAGTCCCTGACTGGGAAAGTCTGCAGCTATACTTTTAATAAGCCAAGAGATCGTTTTATATGCTGAGAGCCAAGGAAGATCTTTTTACACCTAGAAAGAAGAGTCATTAAATTGGAGGTGTAAAGCTTGGAATGTCAATGTATTCATTTTGTGAAAATTTTTATTCTCTTCATAAACTTTATCAGAATAGATTAATTTTTGCTCATCTCGTGTGCTGGGAAAAAATAATAAGTCGTTGTCCCAAATAAGAAGAGCAGCAATTGTAATAACGTAAAAGATTATTTTGACCTTTTCAATATTCAAAATTTTGTTTGAGTGACGATACCTTTTCTGCTAAAAAAATTACTGTAACTGGTGCATATGAGTCCTGGTATAGTGTATCAGGTTTTTATTTGTGTAAAAACATTAAATATGTTATTAATACTACAATACTGAAGTATAATGGCATAAGGCCACTCAATTATAGCTTCTGCTGCTTTAAGTCTTATCTTACATATTTTTTCTAGTTTAGAAGCCTGACCCTGTCAAGGTCTGAGCATTTTGCTCTGGCCCAGCAAGAGTCTTGGGCAGGCATGTAAGTCTGTACTAATACAATCTAATAAGACATGCATAACTAGATTTGCACTTGGAGATCATTACTTCCAATGGTGGCATCATTTAAAAAAAAAAAAAAAAAGAGAGAGATAAGAGAAAAATCTGTTAAACTGTGCTGCCTCAGTAGGTTGGAGACTCTCAACGTACTGAGTATAACAATGTATAACATTAGCGGGCCAAGATGTAAGACATAATGAATCCTAATTGCAAAGACTGTAAGACTACTGAATTTAAAATTAGAATATTTTATTCCAGTCAGTAGCATCCTCTAGTTTTCCCCATGCTTAAGATATATAAATGTCCATGCAGTTCGCAAGGGAAGTGTAATTGTCATTATTACAATACTATCAGTATTGATTTATTATAAATGCCATCCAATACTACAAATAGAAAAAAGGTAGAGATGTGAAGTGAAAAGCCTGGAGCGTGGCTGCAGCAGCCAGGTTGAACGCCATGCCTTTCACCTTGCATTGCTGCGGCAATCAAGCTTCTGTGGGAGAAGAAATGTCCATCCTGGGTCAAACTTGCAGCCTAGTGCACTTTCTAGCATCAGATATTTCTTTCCAGCAGGGCTCCAACACTAGTTGTACAGCTCTGAATTTTACCGTTTGACTGATAATGAGACAATTTGTAACAGTGAAATGAATAACATTGCAGCCTGTCAAAGTTCTGAAACTGGAATGAAAACTACTTTACTGAATAGTTGTGCTTCTATACTAAAGAAAATCTATTCTGTTCAGAACATGTTGCAAACGTATTTTGTTCATGTTTTTGTTCTCTCACAGTAAGATTGTAGGCAAACACCATTTTCTTGTAAATGGAGTTACATAGCATAGTTTTTTTTCTTCTCCCTTGCTTCTGTCATTCCTCATTTGCACCAGAAATCTTATTTCCATTTCTTTCCATCCAGCAGAACAGTGTTATTTATTATTTTGCTTCCTGCCGATTATTGATTCCACTCTGCAGAATAGATTACAGTTGCTGGCTGAATTATTTTTTCCTCTGGGAACAGAGAAAATCTTTGTAAATAGAAAGTGTTTAGTAAGCTTATCTGCTGCTCCTTTCAGTGTTGAGATTCAGGCAAGACCTAGGTGGAAATTCCAGGCTCTTCTTGTTGGGCTTTATTTCCAGTAAATGTACTGATAGCTGAGTCAGGTGTGCACTTCATCCATGAGGTAATGTATATCTTTATGTAGCTCTCTGAAAGAATTTATGATTTTGAGTATTTTATCCTCAGTCACAGAAATTTTTCAGAGATTAGCACATCTTTTTTTTTAAGAAAGATTTTCTTCAGCATCGTTTTTGGAACAGAGAAGCACAATTATGTCAATTTTTTTTTTCCACTTTCAGGTTGTAACCCAGGAGATAAAAATCGTGAACTCCAGTTAAAAAGCTTTGGAAATTGTAAGTTAGGAGCCAGCTGTGCTACGTCTGTGGAGGTAGTGTATTGCGGGCCGATCTTGTGAAAAGAGGCTCGAATACCTGAGGTTAATGCAGGATTCACCTCAGTGTGCAGGGATAGGAAGAAAGCTGCCGTTATCAAAGATTTACGTCATATATCCAATTTTGTTGTAACTATCAGCTACCTGGGTGTAATTCAGCTCTGCTTAGGGTTAAGATTTGAGGGAAGATGTGGAAGACACATTTTCTATTAGATTCTCCTTAGCTAACAGAGATAGAGAAGAGGTTATCATAGGGAGTCACTGCCTTAAGTTGCATCGTGCTGAAGGTGCTGCCTATGTAGTTGTAATTATAGCTTTGATTTTGTACCCTGATCGTGGCTAGATGCTGCAGGGCTCTGAAATTAGGAAAAGGTTCAGGGGACCTAAGCCTTGTCACATCTTTCAATGTATGGGTACATAATCGCTGGCTAAAATAAAGGCCAGGACTTGGGTTATAGGAGGGCTGAGGTTTCCAGCAGTTAAGGAACCCACTTCATTGCTGGGCACCTGTAGGCTCTTCAGTTAGTAAATTGTCTTGTCATCTCAGTTGACGTCTACATTGTTTTTTCCATTTATTTTCTAGATATTACCATTTACTATATTGATGTGATACTGGTTAGGGTTACAATGAAGGTAAGATTAGAGCAGCTAAGTACAGAGGAATCAATTTACACTGTTGGATGCTGCATGACCAGGAGAATTACAAACAGACTGGATGAAAATCCAATCCTATTTTTCACTACATTGATGAAGTTGTTGGCTCTACATTTTTTATGGCAAGGGTTTTAGAATTTAAAGACTGAGGATTCCATGCTATTTGTGGATTCTGCAAAGCCCTCAGTGTTTGGATAAGTCCTGCATTTCGGTCACAACAACCCCAAGCAACACTACAGGCTTGGGGAAGGGTGGCTGGAAAGCTGCCCAGCAGAAAAGGACCTGGGGGTGCTGGTGGACGGCCAGCTTAACATGAGCCAGCAGTGTGCCCAGGTGGCCAAGAAGGCCAACAGCATTCTGGCTTGTATCAGGAACAGCGTGGCCAGCAGGAGTAGGGAAGTCATCGTGCCTCTGTACTCGGCACTGGTGAGGCCTCACCTCGAGTACTGTGTTCAGTTCTGGGCCCCTCTGTACAAGAGGGACATAGAAGTGCTGGAGCGTGTCCAGAGGAGAGCTACCAGGCTGGTGAGGGGTCTGGAGACCAGGTCATATGAGGAGAGGCTGAGGGAGCTGGGCACATTTAGCTTGGAGAAGAGGGGGCTGAGGGGAGACCTCATTGCCCTCTACAACTACCTGAAAGGAGGTTGGAGAGAGGTGGGTATTGGCCTCTTCTCCCAGGTGAATAATGACAGGACCAGAGGAAATGGTTTGAAGTTGCAGCAGGGGAGGTTTAGATTAGATATTAGGAAGAATTACTTTACTGAAAGAGTGGTCAGGCACTGGAACAGCCTCCCCAGGGAGGTGGTTGAGTCACCGTCCCTAGAGGTATTTAAGAAACATCTAGATCTGGCACTTCAGGGCATGCTCTAGTGGCAGAGATTGTAGGAGTTTGTTTGGGGTTTTTTTGTGTGTGTGTATGGTTGGACTCAATGATCTCAAAGGTCCTTTCCAACCATGAAGATTCTATGATTCTATGATTCTAAGTCCTCTCATGGATTTAGGAAAAGTTCTAGTATAGGTATACAGATCTGGACTATGATACAAAATTGTGTTAAGCATTAGGGCTAAGAAAGAATAAGGCTCTGTAGCCCAGTTTCTTCCTATGTGCTTCCAAATTCCCCAAGGTTGGAAAAGGATTAGTAGAGAGGGCAATGATGCCTCTCAGATTCGATCAGCATTAAGATTAGATTAAGCAAAATCAAAGATTGAAGTTTTATTGCAGCCTTCTCCAAGGGCTTCAGTGTTAGAGAGAGAGCTGTAGGGGCCAAAATGTTTTTTTCTACTAGAGCAAAGTGGCCTAAAATTTCAGATTGAGGGTTAGGGGTCTGGCTGGTATAGTTTTAGGACAAAATCTTATCCTACATTTCATTTTATTGATAAAGATAAGGAATTTAGGTTTTGGACTTAAAATTGTTCAGTCAGAAAAAACCTCATAGGCAGAAGAAAGACTCATTATCATCAAAGTCTTATATTTCTACTATAGAATGCTAGACTAAGACATTAGACAATATTGTCCATATTTAGGAGCACTTTTTTTTTTACCAGATACCATTGGGCCCTGAAAGTGATGAAATGGGCTGTGCCAAAAATGGGTAATGCTTTATGTTGCCTTTTATTGTAAGTTAATATCACCTGAATGTAATTCTAGGTAGACTAGGGTTTGGCAATCTATCACTGCAGAGTTCCATTTATTATTGAATTTTTTACACCCACAGAAAACTGGTTTCAATAAAGAATAAATTACCCTGGTGTAAAATAACTTTAGGTTTTGGATTTGAGTTAGATTTTCAGATTTAGAGCTGGCTTATTTTTGCATTCTTCTGAACCCATCGAATGAGGAAGTAGATTGCTATTTGTACTGGCCAGTGCCTAATTGTTGCTTTTTAACCTCATCCCATGTTGCCTATGTAAGATTATATAGTGAACCTTGTTTTTAGTGTTTCAAAACAAAACATCCAAGAACCCAGCCCATGACTGCATTCTCCAAGGCCTACGAAACGAGGAGGTGAGCAGAGGCCAAAAAAATGCAATTTTTTTTTTTTGAGCCTTCAGTATAGGGAAAGGTTTCTCGCATTTTGACTGGGTAGGGATTAACAACTGGAAAGGTGAAAACTCAGGAGCCCAGCTTGCTTTTGGATTGCCCAGTGACCGAAGAGGCAGAAAGAAGGCTAGTTTCTGCAGAGGCTTTATATTCTCTACTTGTTCTCTAGTTACAACATAGATTAGGTTACAGCTGGGTTTGGGAAATTAAAGCTCTAAAGAGCTCAGTTTATTACTTGATTTTGTACTTCCCACCCACTGACTTAGATGGAGAGCTTATACTGGGAGTGTTGGACTGAAGCCTTTGGGAAACAAGTTTAAAGAAGTGAAATTGTTCAATTTTGTTCAATTCAATTTTGTGTCATTGCGAGAGACAAGATGAGGCCTATTAGAGCCGGTGGTGTCTACTGACATAAAGCCTTATGGTGCCTTTTAGTGTTACAGCCAATGTGATAATTTTAATTAAAGTTATGGTTTGGGAATCTAAACCTAGCTATTCTACAGGACCAAAAGAATAAAGAAGAGGGCCAATAAAAGCATGTACTTTATGTGATCTTTTTGTTGAATATAATGAAGGTTACTGATAGCATTCTGGTCAGCAACAGGGCTGGGGAGCTTAAAGGTATTACAAGCCACTCTCTTACTGGATTCTCCAAGTCCCTCAGTGTTTTAGTAAGAGAGAACAGCTTAGCTTTCCTTACAGCAGTATCTGGAACCCTGAAATCAGAGCACCTGTAACTGAGATTTAGGAAGAGGCTTAGCCTGGGTTGCTGTCACATTGTCCTCCTGTGATGATGCAACATAAGGTCGCTTGTGTTTGACCTTCCTGCAAATATTTTTGCCTTAACTGTGATGCAATTGGGGATTGCGACTAGTGTTAAGGCCTTTTTGAACAACATTCTAATGCGAATCACCAGTGTGGGAAAAGACTTGCTTTTATTCGCTCCTGTTTTACATTTAACTATCTGCAGTCCCCAGTCCAAGAACTTATGAAATAAGGTTATCCACAGTATAATTTAAGCTAAAAATTATTTTCTAGTAGTTTCACCATATGCCATTAGAGTTAAATGAAAACACTATGTCTTTACATGAAATCTCTTTGACTCTATAATATTTCTTAAAAACCCAGGAGACGTAAAAATGTATAATAAGATTATCCTAATTCATCCACAGTGCATATTTCCATAATATCAATTAGTACTATGAATGGTGTTTAGTTAGGTGTAAAAGAAAGGTTAGAATATTTGGGTTTATGCCATTGTCTCTGACTATGCTATATTGAAGGGTCAGACAGTGACCTGAAAAACTGATCACAAGAATGTACCCAGTAGAAGATGTCCTTCCTTGACTACTGGTGTGATAGATGATAGATGCCCACAATAAAATGGTACTACATTACCACCAACTATCTCATGGCTTCTTATTTTCAGGAAAGCAATTGTATCCAGGATGGTTCCCCCTAAAGGCAGAAGATATGTCTGAGAACCCCACAAAGAGTGGGAGAGTGCTTTGAGGAATGCGAGCCCTATTTTCAAATGCTCCCATGGGCATCCACTAATGGCCGTTTTCAGCAACAAGACAGGTATTGAAGCAGGAAAACCTTTGATCTAACCTAGAGGGTATATGGCAGTTCTTATACTCACAGACTCTTATGGTTAGGAAGCAAATTTGTAGCTGCTATCCAGCTGAGTTGAAGGTACAGGGGAGAAAAACCCAGGTATTGACCCTGAGTAGGAAGAAAGAGTGAAATGAAAGTCTAAGAATCAAAATGAACTTACTCTAGAATAGGGTGATTATAGTTAGGGCCAGTAAATAGAAGCAACAATGCTGCAACTATCTCCAATTAGTTTCTGTTCTAAACAGGGCATTGTTTGGGGTTCCTTTTGCCATTTGTTGTTGCTAGAAGTATTTGAGTGTATGAGGAAGGAGTGAAGGTCTGCAGCGTCTCTTGTATTCTGTTGGGAAGGGAGGATCACAATCTACCCTCGGATTTCAGAAAGAAGAAAATCTTTTTACCCACTTCTTCCTCCCTTTTTTCCTCATCTTCTGTGTTTGTACCTCAGGTTTCTTTCTCTGCCTGATCCAGTAAGGTGAATAGTGAATTGATGATCCTCAATTAGCTCGGAAGCACTTGCAGGATGCGAATAATATCAACACAGATATAAGGAAAGCACAAGGTCCTGGCTCCAGATGCTTAGGTGGTTTACTCATAAAGATAGTAGTTGATCTGAAACACTGCTTTCTTTTCTTCCTCTGCTGCTTTAATTTATTTTTCCTGCTGTGCTGCATACTGAGGAGTAGCAGATACTCTCTAAACTCTTGTACACCCTGCTTTAAATCTCCATTTAGCTGCTATGCTCATAAAATCATGCACAATACCATTATGAAATAATGTATCTTTGAATAAAGGATGGCAAGATTAAATGAATTGGAAAGGATTTTTAAGGTGAAGCTTTTCCAAAATTATGTTTTAATTAGTTGCAAATCTACACTCTTGCATAGGGTCTTCTATCTCACAGGTGTACACTAAATCTACCATCTTGTACTATTTTGTCAACTGAGCTGGAGATGTTTGTCTTTTTTACTAAATCAAAAATTCAGAATATCTATTGTGCATTAGAATGAACACTGGCTATATATTTCCTAGAAACTCCTACTCATTAAATGTTTTTCACGAGTACAGAATGCAAACTCTCTCCAAATCAGCATATTTGAATTTATATCCTCACTCTGGCTCTTCTTTTAGTCCTTTGACTTCTTGTCTAAAAATATAACCTGCACGTAGTTAACATGACCAAGGAGGACTGCAGGAGCACTTGTCTGAAATTACACAGGGGACATTTCCTTAAGCACATTTTGGCTTACGGTTTACATTCTGTGTTCAAATCTTTCAAAATACATATTGAGGCTTTTATTTTGCATGTGTCGCTCTTTGCAGCTGCAGTGAGCCGTTAACTTTGTGAACATTTGGCTTCTCTCAGGTTTTCTAACATGTTCATGAGTACTTTGGGGACCGCAAATCATCCCTGTGTGTGGCAGACACAGGGAACAGCCATCAGCCCGTGTGCACACATATGCATGCTGTCTTTTTTGTGTTGTCAAAAAGTCACCGTCTTTTACTGTCTATACATAGACTGGAAACCTTATAGAGTTCAAGTAAAAAGAGTCTAAAATTCCTAAACTGTGTGCCACTGCTCTTTGCAATTCATTGTACCTGAAATTTTTTGAGGTTATTGTCCAAATTTATTGTCAAGTTTTCTTTCACTACTTACTATGCTGACCTTCTGGCTTAGGAAGGGTTGAGAGACCTTTTTTTTGAGGAAAAGTAGTTCACTCTATCTTTCCAGTGCTACATTGGTAATACATTTATATTGTAAGGTGACAAAGTAATGCACCTAATATTTTTGTGTTATTTATTGTGGCCTATTGAAAAAATATTAGTCTCTCAATTGACTGAAATAAAAGAAAAAATAAAATTTTTTTATGGAGGGGGAGCAACAAGGAACATAGTACATTGTAATGAGAATCCACTAAGGCATATTTTACGTTTTCCTAAGTAATAGCAAAAAAGTTTTGTGAAACAAGTTTTGTGTAATTTTTAAAAATTTGTATAATTTTTTAAAAGGCAAGAACTTCAGTGCCAGATGCTGGGTGGTAATTTTAGTGCCTCTCGACACCACAGTCAGAAGTTCAAAGTCTTCCCGTAGAACAAAATTTTGCAAGTTACATAACTGTAAAAAATCAGATATTTAACTTGTACAAAATAGACTTGTAGTCAGTGTTTGTATAAAATAGGAAAAAAAGAAAAAAAAAGTGTTATTCTTGGAGTGAAAATTAAATTTTAATAACATCATCCCCTTCTGCTTTCTCTTTATATGTTAGATCCACCTGTCCATTGACCTGCTACACCGCAACATTGTTCCTCTAGACATAACCTTGAAGGAATAGCAGCTCTTCAAGGAACTGATTACAGTGCAGTAAAAGCACGGCATTCACTCCTGTCTGTGGTTTCTTGTTAAGCAGGTAGCAATGTATTTCGTTTATCCCTGGGTCAGTAGGCTCAAGTCTTGTCACTTTTGAGAGAGGTCATCAATATCTGTAGTTCTTAGCTGTGAGTTCATGATATAGAAATGACATTTAGAAATTAAACTGGATGTCTGACTCCACTTCTTAACCTGTTAACTTTCTCAGTGGTTCAGTGCGAGGAACACCGCTAGGTGAAAAGTCTTTTCAGCCTGCACTTCTCTTCTTTTCTCAATGTGTACTGCACTGCCTGCAACTCAAGGGTCTGGTATTTTGGTTGATTGAATACAGAGCCTGAGATATGCTTTGAAAGCTTGCTAGGCGTCAGTCCCTAACCTAATTGTATTTAAGTCTTCTTATCAAAGTACCTATTGTTTTCTTTGGCTTTGTGCAGCAAGAACCCCACAATCTTGAAGTGTAAACGTTACTGAGATGTTCACTTTTTTTGTACTTTCTCATCCTGGCAGTTTTTAAAAACCTACAAAGTACAGAAGACATTTCCTTTTACTGAGGGAGTGAGGGCACTTTCCTAACGTATGTAGCACACTTAGCTCCTTTCTTTTTCTTGCTGCCAGATTAATAGAAAGTTTCCCCCTTTGTTATTGGAATATGGATAAATGGAAAGTGTTGTTTACTGCAAAAAAGGAGAACTGCAGTATGTAGGTGGTATAGCAGTCATAGGAAATGGTCAGGAAAGGACAACAATTCAGTTCCATCAGACTGGGATCCTGGTGAAATCCATTGGTCCCATTGTATTGCCTTGGCCACTGGCAGCCAAATACTCCTTTATGAACAGATTTAGTATTAAGCTTCAACGAAAATTCTGCTATAAATAAATGAGGATTTTGTGTGTGTGTTTTGTATGTGTCTTTCCCCCCCTTGAATAAACAAATAGGAGAGCATAAATACGGAATACAGTATTTACCAGTTAAAATCGAACTACTGCTAGGGTAGCCTGAAGCTCGCTAGACGTCTTCTGTTGCCCCTCTGAAACCACGTAGAAATTGCAGACTTTGCAAATTTTAGTGGGAAAGCATCTTTGCTGAAATATTAGATGGAAATCCATGCCAATTAGAAGGGAGAAGGAACGTAAAGGCATATAAAATTTAAAGATGAACATGGCAGAGTGGGAGAAGAAGATCGGTCTGGTATTCTCAGGGATCTGCAAAAGTCATTTGCAAAGTTATTTTGCTCATATGAAACATTACAGATTGTGAGGTGCTGAGATACTGATAGTCTGGGCTATAATAGCATGGGGAAGTTTGCACTACTGCAGTCTGATAAAATGGGAGAAATTTTTTATCTAGAAAATTGTAATTTGTAATGAGATGAGCATCTCATGTCCCGACTCGGAGAGAAAAGAGAAAAAAATGTGAATAAATACATCTCACACCTTTCACCGGCACTAACAGCTCATTTAAAAATAATTTTGAAAAATTCATTTTGAGGAAAGATTAAAGATCAACTCAAGCACTTTTACAGACACTAAGGCACTTCACTCTGGAATGATATTACCTCACACAGGCAGACACTTGGCAAGGAAATGAAATATATTGGGATCAACAGAGCTCCAACAAGCCGACAGAACCACAAAATTATGTTCTTAAAATGACAGCTAAAATGGGAACTGGTATATTACCAGTTACAATCATTCTCATCTTCTACTCTTATTAAAACCTTCATTACAGGCATGAAACATTAGCATTTTAATGCCTATTTAAAAGATAACTTTTTCTTTTCATTTGCTTTCCTTTGGACTTTTTTTAATTATAAGATAATAACTGACTAGCCTAAATATTTTGTTAAGCATATCTTCTGGAAAGTGCTTTATGTTTTTCTTGCTATTATTTCCTTCGTTGCCCATCTCATGCCATTTCAGTGGTTAGGTCACTTTGCCTAGTTCCTCAGGACCTTCCTTAGGACCTTTACCCTAAGTAGTGGTGTGCTGTACTATCAACAACGTACAGGAATTTTGCTCTACATATATATGTTCAATACTATACATATTACAGTATGCATACCACATGAGAAACCTGCCTTGTAAAATAGGAAAAAAGACACTGGGCTGTCAGAAAACAGTCCTCCTGTGACATGGCAGTAGCTAAAGCCTAGGCCTAGACTCATGTCACACACTAAATGCCTCCAATCCATTAAACATGCTGGTGTTTCCATTTAGGATGAGCCAACCTGAAGCAAAAAGGTTCGTTTATATTATTGGGGAGTTTGTCTTCCCAAGTAATGGTTACACGTGATGGAGCCCTGCTTTCCTGGAGATGGCTGAACACCTGCCTGCCCATGGGAAGCAGTGAATGAATTCCTTGTTTCGCTTTCCTTGCATGCGCGGCTTTTACTTTACTTATTGTCTTTATATCAACCCACGAGTTTTCTCACTTTCACTCTTCTGATTCTCTTCCCTATCCCAACCAGGGATGCGAGCGAGCAGCTGCATGGTCCTAGCTGCCAGCTGGGGTTAAACCATGCCAAAGAGCTAGCACAAAGATGTTTGTTGAGGTATCTAAGCCATGCCATAAATGGCTGAGGCACTGCAGGCACAGACCTTTGCAGACCGAGAACACATAATCCATCCTCATATCTTGTAATGAAGTTGCCTCCAAGGGAGAGGAAAGGTGCGGATTCTGCTCCAAAGCTCATTCAGGTTTTCAGTTATTCTTAAAAGCAGTTCATCTTTCTCTATGACCCCTGACTGGTTTGGTAGAAGATCTGGTTGCAACAGTGTGTAGCTGTTGTTTCACCCAGCTCCTGCCAACTCATCACCTACTGAATCGCCAGATGTGCCTTGCACCACCTGGGTGGCAGCTGACCCCAGGGGTGGAAGGCATCACAACAGCGTGTAATTGTTCACGCAACAATAGCATTATTATTCTTCTTCTCTGTTAGTGCTTGCAGCTTCGTGCTCCCTTTCTAATCTCTGCCATGCACTAGCTTCTCTTTGTCACTGGCCCTACAATTATCAAAGTTATTCATATTGTTGTGCTGTTGCAGGAGATAAGCTAGACCTAGACTGCTGCAGAGAGAAATTCCAAAATGTAGCTGAAACATGATGATCTAATGCAACGGAAAAATCAAATACACGCAGAGAATAAAATAAATACAGTCAGTCTGTCTGTGAAAACCCTGTAAAATACAACCAGCCTCTAAATAGTTTGTGAGTATATTGATTTAATAAGAATTTAATGAACATCATTTCACCTACTCAAATGCTTAATGGTGTAATTGTATGTTCTTCCAGATGGGACAACTTGGAATTTATACACTAATTAAATGCACCCCATTTTAAGTAGCACCCCTTTTTTTAAAATAAATATCGCACTAATAATCAGGTAATTTCCTTAATCCCTTTTTCAGCATAATTTGTCCACTAATTATCAGTTATTCTTTCTTGTTCTGTTACACCCACTTCAAGCTAACAGTAGATTATCTCTGGAGGAAAAAGAATTGGTCATAACTGTGGCCCTGATTTAGAGGCAGAGAGAAGTTTTTCAATTCATGTTATTGCGTTTGATGGCTTACAGCTTCCCTGCACCCTAGTAATAAAAAGCCATTGGCAGAGGCACTTAAAAAGCAAAAAAACCCCCCAAAATTAGCAGGCAAATAAGGGAGCTGTAATTGAGCTAAATCCTTATTTTCAGCTCAGGAATCTTTCCTGAGGGTGGCCTGTCAACTCCTCAAGATGTGGAGCGGGAGTATAAGGACATAGATCAGCCCTCTGGGAAAGAGCTTCAATTAGACGTTGCCATGGATTGAGGCAGGATGTTGGCCTGAGAAACCTTTTCCAAATGGTAATGGGACAGAGAGGTCAATATGAACAAGGATCTGGGAGGGAATGGCTATTAAAAAATGGTATGCAGCAAGAGGAAATGTTAACGAGTCAGAAATTGCTACTAACAGACATCAGAACTCTGTTTTCCTTCTGGCAAAGTAGAAAGGTCCCTTCTGAGGTCCCCAAGTGTAATGAGCGTGTGTTGAGAAGAAAGGTGCGCTGTGAAAAATGAAATGCTGTTATACTCTTAAAGATCATTTTGTAATGTGCAAATATACAAGGCGCTTATCCAGGGTTGCCTTGCCAACTTAGATTTTAGATCTTTAAAATATGCTTTCTGGTATGTCATTAGTTATCTGTTTATCCATTACAGAGTAGGAGGAAAAAGTCTCTCAATAGCATGCTGCATTTAGAGTTATTATCTGAGAAAACAATACCTGCCTTGCAAAGTTCATAATAGGCAGGACGTGAGCCGTGTTTGCAGTTAACAGTTCTGCATTTCAAAAGCACCTTCCTTTTGTTTACTTGTCAGCTCCCTTGTCTCCGCAGGATCCTTCCAGAGACAAAAGAACAAATGTCATCCTGTAAACAATGGGGGAGTACAAAACCCAGCTAAGTTGGCAGCCAGAGCTTTAGCATAAGTGATAAGGTTTTCTTGTTACTGCAACTCAGAAATTCAAGGGAATGTCAAAAGGGAGCAGCATGTTTACTATTAATGATATTGACACTTATTTACTATACTTTCTTTGAAAGGAGGTTAATATTTCAAATAATATAAATTAAAATTAATGGGAGTGTCATTCCTCAGCTCAGTTATGAAGCGTGCTAAAATGGCCAACAGGTTTCTCGTACGTCATTGGTTAGGGAATGTGGGCTCCAGAAAGGAGAGAGAAAATGTCAACAGCAGGTTTCTGTAGTGAATAATTTAACCCTACGCCTATTTGGCTTCTGACCAGGTGTGTGGCTTGTGACAGGTATGTCAGGTACTTTATATTGCCTGGAGTAGAGACACACCACCCAAAAATGGCATTTTACTACAAGCGGGGGACAGACGAAATACCATAGGCTGACAAAGTCTCTTTACTACTTTTTGTTTTAGAGCTCACTATTTTCTTACAACTCTCTGAGGAGTGTATTTTCTTGGGTGTATTATAAATGCCTTGGCCAGATCACTAGGACTGTAATATTATTCAAGCTTTCCGAGAAAGGGTGAAACAAATGCTTTCAGTGAATGCTTGAAAGATCATGTACAGTTTGGAGGACATCTTCAAAGGCCAGCAACTACTTATGTTCAGCTTTAATTCACCTTTGTACAACAGTTGCAAACATGTTATGTACCTTGAAATACACAATTTGGGAATCTGACTACAATTGATGAAGTTCTGATTAAAATGTCTATGTTTTGTAGCTTACGAGGAGAGTGCAGGTTTATTAAACTACTTTTGAAATTGTTTAACATTATTGCAAAACACAAATACCTGATGTGCAGAGATTTATTAGCTACTTGTGTTAAAAATTGAAAATTGAAACTCTTCAAAAGAAATAATCCCAGGCAATACAAAGACCAGATAAACATAGAATGTAGTAAAAAGTGAAATGAGAGGTAAATAAAACATTTTCTTCCTGAGATATTCCCGCCTGATATAAAAGATATAAAATAAGGATAAACAAGTGAAGAATAACTTAACATCCCAGCAAGTCAGCGCTAGAAAGGACCTACTAGAACTGAATTCCCCAAATGAGTGAATGTGGAAAATCAATCTACCTCTCATATTTTCTTATCAGTCTTCGTGTTTGGGTGGTTGCCCTTGAATTGTCTGCCATTGTGTTGTAGGTAACTCCCTTTACAAAATATTGAACACTAAATCATTACAGAATTTTAAAAGATGCACATAGGATGAAAATGGAACTTATCTTTAACCATGGTATAAATACTCCAAGAGTTCATGCTATAAATATTCCAATAGTTAAAAGAAACAGCTAGACTTGATCTAAACTTGCCTCATAATGTGCATTTCTTTGTGAAAAAAGTTTAATATGCTTTACTAAACTTGACAAAGGGAAATATTGTGGACTACTAAGGACAGCGTCATCAGTGGATCATTAAACCTGGAAAGACAGATGTTAATGTGTCTGTTAACGGAGAGTTTCCTCAATGCATTAGTATTTGGAAGGAGAAGGTCTCCAGCATCTTCCAGCTATCGTGGAACAGGCACAAGGCTCCTCAGAAGCATTGACTGTTTTGCTGTTTTTCAACCTTTCAGCACTAAAATTTATTTTTGTAGACAAGATTCACTCAAGATTACATGCAAGAGAGGGATATTGTAAGGGAGTAAAACTCTAGAAGAAGAAAGGCCGAGAAATCAGATGTGTTTCAGGGAGCTATGAGAGATTAGTGTCACTTTGGCTGGCTGAGGAGCTTTAGAACAGAGAATAGAGAAGGTGGATAAACAGCACTTTAAGAGGTTTTGAAATTTTTGAAGTGTACCATCAAGGACATTCCAAACCCGCCTGGACGTGTTCCTGTCCAGCCTGCTCTAGGGGATACCTGCTGTGGCAGGGGGTGGACTAGATGATCTCCAGAGGTCCCTTCTGACCCCTACCATTCTGTCATTCTGTGATTCTGTGCCCTGCAAATGCACTTTGAACACCTAAACTGGAATTCCCTTCTGGGCGGTATTTTTTTGACTGTTCACAGGTTAAGCCTAGAAAGACTGAGCACCCTCCTCCTCACACTACTCCTGAGATAGATAGTAAAACATTTTGAGCAGTGCAACAAAGCACACATACCCTGTTAATTTAAAAATTGTCTTCTGTTAGTCTGCTAAAACCAAGTTTAACACTGTTCATTTATGAAAGCAGAGAGACCTTTTTTCCCCAATGTGCTAATTCGCAACAACCTATTAAGTTGCACCACAGGCTCCGTTGTGTGCTTAGACACAAATTGCTGAGAGAAAATGTTTCAGAGCATTTCATTTCCGTGCATTCAGTCACAATATATTTACAATTCTGTGGATTGTGAGGTAGATGTAAATAAGTTTCCCCCTTGTATATAAGTAAGCACTTTGTGGTGTATTTCCTTGCTGATTGAAAATAAATGGATAGCAACATTTCAGTGCTGTAAAATCATAATTTGTGTCTGGCTTCTTGGATCATCAATTTCAAAATATATCAGAACATATTGTTATAGAATAAACAGTATGACTCAGTTTGAGGCTTTCTTGCTCCTTCAGGTGTTGGAAGTACTGTGAAGTGCTCCAGAATTCAGTCAGTTGCCTCCCGTCAGAGGAGCTAATAAACCGAGGTTCTTTCTCCCTGTCTCTGGGATTAAGCTAAATCCAATTGCATCTTTCAAAACAAATACAGCTGCTGGTTAAACATCCTGTCTGATGTAAGAAAAGAGTAAGAGAGTCGAATTCTTCATGTCTGATCAAATCCCGTTAAAACACAGGTGCCTTCAAAGTCTCTAATCTTATACCCTTACACATACAGAAAACGCCTAAAAAAGGCAGAAACCGATTTCTGACATATAATGCGGGCCCTTCCCCCTCCCCTTTTAAATGTAATCAGTGTTAAGGAAAGTTCTTTTCTAGGTCATTTTAATCACTAAACCAAGAGCAATGAAAATTATAATTCAATTGATCTGCTCTTGTCATCTCTAAGTATTTGCATTACTGACTTTCTTTTCAGCTTAAGCTGAATCAAGATCATCCCTGGTCAATCTTGTTGACATACACTCCTCAGCTAATCATATTTAATGAAAATTGCAGGGATATTAAAATCATATATAAGATACAGTGGAAAAAAAGAGTCGTCCTCACCAAGCACCAAGGACAAAACATGACAAATCCAGGAGGCATTGACTATACCGCCTATAAAACCAACAGATTTTTAAAGCTTATTTTGTCTCTGCAGGGTGCGTAATGAATAATCACAATTGAAAGTATGTCAGATTCAAAGAAAGATGTGGGCCAAATTATTATACGCATAATAAGGAACACATAATATATAGGAAATACTCAGATGTTGTTGTTTATGGCATAATTTTACACATTGTTTCTCAGAAGTATATTTTTTACAGGGAACAGTCAGACATTCTCATTAAACCCAGTGGGCTCCTATGATTCTGATTACAGATAAGGAAAAGTTCTTGCCATGTGGGTGGTCAAACACTGGCACAGATTTCTCAGAGACATTATGGAATTTCCATCCTTGGAGACAGTCAAAACTCAACTGGAAAATACCCTGAACAACCTTCTGTAACTGTACCTGTTTTCACTGACAGATTGGACTAGGTGACCTCTGGAGATCCCTTCTAACCTATAATATTACTCCCTGTCTCCAAGATATGGCAGCATACTTGGTACATGTTATCATTTTTCCTGGATGGAGTAGAAAAGAAAGGAGAAAAGGGAAATTTGTTGTAAGC
Source organism: Rissa tridactyla (assembly GCF_028500815.1). NCBI lineage: Eukaryota > Metazoa > Chordata > Aves > Charadriiformes > Laridae > Rissa > Rissa tridactyla. Next base: position 26,131,338 of record NC_071473.1, read on the forward strand.
CACATATGTCTGGGTTACCAGTGCTTTGACATTACCTTTCAATCATTAGCCAGAGGCCATTATTTCTGCTTGTCTGAGTACCCTTGATGTGTATTAGGAAAAAAAAAAGAATAAAGTGTCTAAAGTGTTTTTCCAATGAGAAAATTTGATGATAGAATGTCTCCTCAAACTGTCCTTGTCCTGTTTTCTCATTCTTGTGAAGTTTATAACTTCGCTTGTTTCGTGTTTTAAAATATCTGTGACTTTGTCCAGTGTGCATCCAAATTAGACAGAAGAATAAGCTGTTTTTAAGCTGTATCTTGTCAAACTACTGCAAGATCATTAAAAACAAGGGAAAGACTGTTGTCTTTTCTCCTTTCTTATATGATTCAGAGCAACACAGGAACTCTTGCATAACAACTATAGCAAAGCCATGCCTTGATGAGAGAGGCCAGAGCCTTTGGAAGAGAGACGAAAAATTCAGTAACTAGATCTAAAACTGAAAAAAACCAGCTGAAAAAAGTATTCCAAGGAAAGGTAAGTTCATAAATATGTTGTAAACTTTCTCTAATCTTGATTAAGGACCTGAAAGTACCTAACTTTATTTAACATCCTGCCAACTTCCATCTGTCTTTCACTCTTCTAAGCAACTGCCTGTACCAGAATCATACTCTCTGTCCCTGGAAAATGCATATTAACCCTATTAGGAGAACAAAAAGGAAAAGCTAAAGTTAAAAGTTCTTCTCCCTTGATGTGCACATATACCTTGAAAGCTGCTGACATGTTTGGATGAGAGCGTAAGTCTAAAGCATATTGAAACTACACATCTGGCATTTTTAATGAGAGTGTTTCAGGTGACTTGATTAACTCTGAATGACGGCTTTGAATATTTGCCTAAAGGGAAGTTGATGGGAAAATTAGTCTCTTTAAACCTGACAGAAATGACCAAAACTCTAAGTTAGCAGGAGTTTTTACAACTGTATTTACTATGTTGCATGAATGTGTGTGGAACAGCCTGTGAGGCAACTCTTCTCATTTTCTTTTAGGTGAGCTAATTTTTTTAAGATTAATTATCTATTTACTGGTGACTCTAAGTGTTCTAACAATTTGCTTCTACATACAAAACCATTGTCCCGCATCCCGTGGATGGATAGGAGGCCTTCTCAGAACGCTTTTCAGGAGCTTTATTATCCCTTTACTGAACACACGTATCTCTATAATAAAGCCCACAGTGGCTTGTGATGGCTTAGTGCATCCATGTGGAGCTCTAGTACTCCCATGGAAAGACAGTTTCTGACATTGAGTTCACTCAGCCAGAGCTATCATGGCCACCTGTTCACTGTAGCACATATCCAATGAAGCAAGACTTGCAGACAGTGGAAAGCTAAAGTTTTTAGCCAGCTTTACACTTCCCTTATCTTAGTGTTTTCTGAGTTTTTAAGAAGTTCCCAGTCTGTGAATGAGTCTTTGATTCCTAGCATGCAATTCTTACTGGAGGGAAGTAGGACATCCTCAAGACATAGTCTTACAGCTGTCTGCTACAATAACAGCAACAAAGGAATTACCAGTTAGATCTGGAGCTCACAAAACCCTTTTAAAATAACTTTTGTTTAACTTTTTTTTTTATTTAAATGATGGTTAAGATGGAGCAAAGATGAGGACCTTGCCACATTTTCAGATCTTCCACTTTACTTCTCCTACCTCTTAACTACTTTGCTGGCCATGCAGCAGCCGTATAAACATACCGCACCTACAAAGTCAGTGAGAAAACAGCTCCATGGGAATCTGCGGAATGCTCAGCTGAAAAACTGTTTCCTAATGACTTACAGAACAAAAGTAGTATGGAAGGAATTGTCTAAACTGTTTTGAGGCCAAGAATGATCCTGTTGTCCTGACCTAGCAATAATACATAACTGTAGATAAGCCAAATTCATGGTGACAAAACACACATACCTGAAAAGCATTATTAATTTGAAAAATATCATGTATCAATAGCTAAGGAAATTTTTTTTAATCATAGTCTATATCTATGAAGCAGGGAAATTGAGAGTTCTCTCAGTTAAGTCAAATACAGGGTTTAATACAGGTTCACACAACATTCATGGTATTTCCCACTGTACCACTCTCCCACTCCAAGAAACAATAACAACAATACTCTGACAAGTTCCAATCTTTAAAACATAATTTAAGGTTAAGATAAAACTTAATCCCTCATGTTTTCATAGATTTCACATGCCTATTTATTAAATTCACTGAGAAATACAGTTATGGTTTCCACGGTACCCATTTCCATGAAAATGATATGCTGATCACAGAGTGATTATACATGTGAATACAAATTAATAATCCCAAAACTACTAAAGTTCAAGTCATTTTGGACTTCTTGCAGCTGCTTCACATCACAACAAAGATGAGCATAGAAAAGAGGCCATCATGCTGTTTCTTCTAGCACATTTTCAAGTGCTTTTGTCTAGTCTTGTATTTTTTTATGCAAGTACAGAATTGTAGGATAAGCACAAGCAGTATTAACACATGCTTGATGTCTTCTTAAAAGCATGTTAGTACTAAATTCCAGGTGCCTTCATCACTGCCAAACTCATCCATCAATTGTATTTTTTTTTCTGCTAAGTGCTTTCATACAGGGATGAATGCATGAGGAGGTGGAGGGGTCTGCAAGTGTATAACTGTTCTTTAAATTATACTTATATCTGTGCTTAAACACTTGGTAGTTCCATTCTCTGAAAGTACTACGGCATAGAGAAGTGCCCACACACACACTTTATTTATCTTCCTTCTCTACACTGCAGTGTCTCACAGACAAAATGGTTTTTACAGAGTGTATATATAAATTATTTTATCCTTTATGGAAAGAATGTCTAGTCATAGCCCATCTTATAAGGTAGTAGAGAATGCCATTAAAGAGTGACACTAAAATGCAATGTAATTTTGTAGAGGATAATAGCTAAAAGAAATATTAAGGGAATGTGTTCCTTTTTTGTATTTCTGTGGCAGTAACTCAGAAATTTCACCACCACTGGCCAAAAAAATAGAGCATTTTTTTTATTTTTCAAAGTGAGGGGAGCAAAATTGAAACTGTAGAAATATGGAGATTAAAATCACAAACACGAATTTCATAGTTGTTGATATTTTGCAGATGCACTGACTTTTTTTTCATTTTTCATTGAATTTGAGTAAAAAGTTTCTGTTTCCAAAAATGCCTGCATTTTTTTATAACACATAAGAATGAAGGACTCTGAATTTAAAATGTGGTGCTAAAAATACCATGTGTAGATAAAACCACATGTTTGTATATATCAGTAGGTATATTTTCATCTTGTCTCTGCCTTGTGTAACCTCACACATCTTTTTTCCATGTAACCAAAGTTTTTAGAGTTGCCATAAGGAATGTGTGACAAAATGCTTTGGGAATTGGAGAGAGAAGCCATCCACAAGACAGTCTTCATCTACACCACAGAAGTGTTTGCAGTATGGTAGGTAGAAATGTGTAAACACAGCTGAGATAGCTGGAAGAGATTTCATATTGTGCTTCTCTATCTGCAGAATAAATCTGCCATTACGTCTTTGGCATACCTTGTGCTGTCTTTACATCTGTAGCCCTGAGATTAGAAAACACGTAATTATGGAATGATTGCTCTTCTGCCTAGGGAGTGAGTGGGAGATTGTCCAGAAATTGCCAAGAAGGTTGAAAGATGGAAAGAGGAAATTCTTCTGTACACACACACACACAAAGTAAAATTTGTGTTTTGTTTTTTGTTTTAATATAACAGTCTGCTGGAGTACATAAATTGGCAAGTACTTGTACTGCTTTATATACAAATGGCTGTTGTCTACTTTAATATACCAGTAAGTATACCACTAAGGATACCAATAAAGCTGGTGTACCTAGTCTCTTCTTAGATTGATGTAAACAACAAGAATACACTGACTTTCTCCTGCATGCTGTGATTAAATGGCTTTTTAAAGCTATTTATATATGTCTACATGGAAGCAAAGAAACAAAAAAAAGAATTAAAGAAGTCATCCCACCCACCCCACCGCCTTTCTTTTAGTTATTTCCAAGGAAAGCTAAGGATGGAATATTGCATTTTCCCCAGAAATATTCTCCTGAATGTAAAAGAAAGCCTGTTTTTTTAAACAGGCCATAGATATATTTTTTAATAGAATCTTAAATTATAATCCTATTTTCATTTGAGACATCCTGTGTGTATGTGTATATTTAGGTATGTGCAAAATATACAAAGAAAAAGCTATCCATAAATAAAATATGTATGTAGGAGCCATACACAATAAATATATAATTTGTACTCACTCTGAATTTACTTATTACTGTAGTCTGATAAATGGTAATGCATTAACATTTATGCAGATTTTCATGGAACTCTTCATTTGCAATTTCCACAAATTAACCCTAGCATTCCTTCAAAATATGTGAATGATGTCAAACACCTATGAAGCTTATTACAATGGAAATTTGTTTTTGTTGAGGTGTCTTCCCTCTTGTAAAAGGATAATGAAGTCTACCTGCTATGGGTGAGAGTTCAACTTTGTCTGTCACTGAACTTCACCCGGCTGAATATAGGGTTTTGGTAGACTTAGGCGCAGCTGGACTACTCACTGTAGAGATGCAAGTTGTTTGGAGCATGACAAAAAACATGGGATTTTATGGGGTAGAAACCTGGGAATCTAGGGAACATGGAGGAATACGTCCAAGACTGGAGACAGTATCTGGATGAGTCCTAACGAGCGCTGAAGAGAGAGGGATAATTACCACCCCGCTGTCGTATTCCAGAAAACATTCTGGATAAGCATTTCGTTGCATTCATTCATCATTGAATTCCATGTAATTTAAGATTTTCTTAAAAATCCTAGTATTTTCTAGATTACAGCAATACTTTATAAAAATTGTCTCATAAAGACTTTCTGACTAACTTCCATATTCCCTTTCCCTGATACATAGACCCTGAAGCACCTAATTAACTTCTGAAAGGGGGAGTTAGGCCTCTTTGGAAAATATTATCCCAGGATTAATAACATCCTCATCCTCGTTGGAAGTATCTCAGTGTTTGAACAGGTTTATCCTGACTATTTAAGTTATGAAAGCAAGCTGCTCTGTTATTCAACTTTAGACACAAGTGACATCTTACAAAAGCTCTTGTGAGCTTTCAAACGCTGGTACAACAGGTAGTTTTCCCATCATCTTTGTGAATATATATCATATTAGATCCCTTTAAAAATCTGTATGTAATGATTTATTTCACCTGAGTACATTTACCATTTTCCCTTCTTTCCACCACAGGGATGTGAATTACTTGTTTTGTTAGAAAACATGCTGTTCCTCGTAAGAAGTCAATGGTTCATAAATAAAAAGAAAAGATAAAATCTCACATAATCTAATAAAATCTGACAAGTTGTTAAAAATATATTAGGTTTGTTAACTATGGTTTTCCTGTGCTAATGGAGGCTTTGCCATTAAAGGATATTAACAGGACATGCATTTAAGCTGTTTCTGTAATCAATTGCTCAGTAGTAGACAATGACAATCTTACCCAATTAGAACATCGGCAAGTATGTAATTATTGGATTTTCAATGGATAAAGAACCTATCCCTTAGTAAATTCAAATTTATGCTGTGAAACACCAATTAAGTATATTTATTGAAAAAATGCTAGTAAGAAACTTAAATGTATTCTCGAATGACTAAACATTTGTAGAAATAAAATTTTCAGTTGTGAAAATACTGGTATAACAAGGTCATTAAATCATGAGGGGGCATATATTTTGCAAGCTTTCAATGCAGAAGTAATATTCTGGTTTTGTTTCTTTGCTATCACTTATTGTTAATTCTACCATTATAAGCCTTTTTTCCATGTCTGCAACTTTCTAATTATTACTGATCCTTGCTGCCTTGTCATCAGAACTGATATTTCTGTTGAGACTGACGAAACAAGGGATTGTCTTCCTGCCATTGGGTTTGGGTTTTTTTAATGAACAGATAGATATAGGTAGCACAAGCTGAAAGAAAATCCTTCCTTTATTTGCAAATTAGCTTATTTTCATTTCAACAGGAAGCCAGCAAATATTTTATAATGTGGAAATGTGCTTTGTGTGGGGAATATTCACCAAAACCTAGAAAAATAATACCTTTCTGAACTGCACATCAACTCACATAGCAACAGATTTTTACCAAAAAAAACCCTAAAAATTAAATTTAAAACCACACCATTAGCTAATTGCACAAAGTCTCAACAATAAAGATGGATTGCAAAGTACTAAGACCCAAATTCACTCACTGGCTCAAGAAGTCTCCAGTTCTGCGTATGACGTTTGAAGGTCATTTCCAGCACCAGCAGTTTCATGACATTAGTCTTTCTTTTCTTTGCCTTCCTTATCAAGGAGAGAAAGAATATTCCTTTGGGCAGTATGGTGCATTATTTACAGCCACAGTCTGTCTTAGAGGGGTTGATTGCTAGTGTTTCATTTCACCAGTACAAATAAATACATTTTAATTGGGTACCCTCAAAATCTGCTTCAGAAGCTGCTTAAAAATTATCAAATAATTACATAAATATTTATATTATTAAATGAGGCTCTCAGGTACGGACAATCAATAAAAATCCACTTTTCTTTGCTATGCCCCAAAAACCAGTTTTCTCATAAACCTTGACCTTAGAACCTTTGAGCCTTGCCCTTAGAACTTCTGAAATCGAGCCAAAGAGTAACAAGCTCTTTCAGGAAAGCAGGAGAAATCCAACATAATGACCTTGCAATTTTCACAGTCTCAGCTAACCTAACCCTTGAAACCTGCTGCACTGAAATGAATAAAGCAGATTGTAAAAAATGCTGACATTGAACATAGTAGCGGGTGCACTCCTATAGCCGAAACAGCCATTGCACCATAAGGCTGACCCACATGAGGGTAAAACAGAAAAAAAAAAAAAAACAAACAAAAAAACCCCACAAAACCCCATTTATTTTACTTTGAAATCCAAGAGTTCTCCCAACCGCTGAAGCTTGTCTCATTCTCAACACTCAGTTTCTACAGTAATTAACATTCTCATTAAAACAATAGTTTGCCAGACCTTAAAGAAGCGCTTTTTCTGAAAGTTTAAGGATTAATCCTTTTTGCTATTACTTGCAATGTTCCTTAAAAAGACACCCATATATGACATTTATAAATGTGTGTACACTACACATTAATTCAAATTAAGCCCTGCAGTGAATAATGCTAAAGCCCTTGAATTAAGCTATTTAATTCCTTTCCTCATCTAATTGCTGAGACTATTATTTAATGTCTCTTGTTTTTCACTCTATTAATCTATTTGCTTTACTAAATTGCATTCAGTTTTTTTCAAGTCAGAAATCGCACAAGTGCGAGGTAAAGTAAAGGTTTGAAATAAAGGAGTAATGCATCTATTTGGAAGAAGTAAAAGACAACTGATTATAGGGTACCTGTCACAAGTGGCCATCTGTAAATCAGGGAAGAGCTGTGAAGGGTCAGTGAGGTGAGAGGACTATTAATAAGGTGAAGAAAGACAACCATGGACCTGAGCTGCAGTTGTAGCTGTGGTTGGTGTTGGACCCCGCTGCCTTGGGACAGCAGCTCTGGCCAGGGTTGAAGTTGCTGGGTCCAGCCCAACGGCTGGACTGGAGCTGACAAAGATGAACTGCAGAAGCCAATACGACAAAATACCGCACTCAGTTTCATTTTCAGCACGATTGTGTCAGCAGGCTTTTCATATGCTATTGTAACTAGTGGTTATGATCACAGACTGCGACAGAGAAAGCTCTAAAAAGCTTCTCCCTCTCGGTGTCATCTGCCCAGGTCATTCAGTTTGTGAATTATTGCTAGCATTTACCATACCGTAGTTGTTTTTTTTTCTTATTATTTTCCTTTCTCTTGAAGGAAAGAAGCAGAGCAGAAATGTTATGTGGAAGAAAGACATGGTCCCTGTTCATCCAGTAGCTTTCTAGTGTAGCTCCAATGCTGTTGATACCCCATTGTATCAGTGTGTCTCAGAAAACGCAGCAGACTGCTGATGGGGACTGCAGAGACCCAACAAACACTTCAGACAGGACAGATAGCTCTTCCGAAACAGGGATAAGGTATGATACCTTTAAATTGGCCTGATTTGTCACCTTACATTAGACTCCGTGCCAGTCCGAGAAGACTGGACTCCTAAGAATGCACAACAGGAAAGGTTTGTTCCTATGACCCATGTACCTCATAAGTTTGTAAGACTTTCCCATGACAGTGATACATTATAAATATAAAATTACAAATTTTTGTAAAAAGCAATTCATCCAAGAAAACAACGATTAAATAAATTAAGCCTAATTTTACTATAGTAGTAATGGCTTTAATGTAGTCTGCAAGGCCTGATTTCAATATGATATCAATGTTTCCCTCAAAATTTTCACATCTTGTTCTCAATAATAACAAAGTTCTTTTGCAGGTCAAAAATCCTCTCAAGATTAGTTACCTGCCACACCAAGAATTGCTTTTTCTCCCTGAGCATCATCCTCTTCACCCTAAAATATTCGGGTGTGGGACAGAGTTCTGCTTCCCAGTGGCATTAAAAATCGAGAAGATAATCATCTCTGAAGTATGAGCTATGCAGTGGGGAACGGGGACATCCTGCAATCTCTTACTTCTTGGTCTCTCTCCAAGCAGTCTATTACTTTCAAAGGTTTCTGTTTGCATAACTCTCACCAGACCTCAGCTTTGCTTTAGAGAGGTAAACTGGTTGCCTCTTGTTTGAGCTATGATCTTCTCTATATTCTTCAGTGATAATAGTAATAGATTAATCTTGTAGCCAGAACCAATCCTTTACAAGCAGAAGACTACACTTACAAGCAAAAGCTTTTGGTTTAGGATCTCAGAGCTTTGCTTGATGAGGTCTACTAAATTTTTTCTTCACATTTGCTATTCACCTCATGAATTTTCCTCTGAAGCATCCTCTGTTGTCTCTGATACTATACAAGATAGTGTCTCTGATGGCCACTAATCTGAAAGAGTAATTGTGTCTTAGATTTTTGTTTTGTTTTGTTCCTGTTTTTCTCTCCTATACCTAGCTGGTAAATCTTTAGTTGGAATCAATGTGATTACAGAAAAGACAAATCTGGTCCACTGTATCCTAAAGCGTGCTGTGCTTGCAAAGTGAAAACCTTATGAAATGAAGTTACAAGCTGGCTGAATGTCTGTCAACTAGAACTACACTGTTTCTTTAAACTCAGTTAATTCATTTCAGCAAAACTCAGTCACTGAGTTTATCGGAGTGACAGAGAAGGGCTTTATTACTGTTGACTTCAGTTAAGAGAAAGCGCAATGAGATTCTTAAAATTAGTTGAATGTGTTTGGACAGCTAATGTCTCAAAAAGTCTATTATCTGTATTGACTAGAACATTACAGAATGTTATAAAATTAATTATATTCTTCATAGCTTAACAATGATTGCCTCAATTAGAAATATAATTACCTATCATTGAGGTTTTCAGCCAGAAGGGGTTTTTTTAGCAGTGTTGTTACTTGGTTTGCCAGGATTCATTTAAATCCCTTGGCTCCTTCTCTTTTCTTCTCTTTGTAAGAGTTTGATATTTTAGGTGACCTTTTTTTTTTTTTTAATACCAAAGTTTTATTCCAGGTATTTAATGTCATTATACACAAAGGACAGACTGACACTAAAATAGCAGCCTGGCTAATAAAACAAGAAACCAACAAATGACAGCATGTTATGGGATGCTCTGTAATATAACAGGGTAGTGTGAGCGATGTCCTCATCCTTAAGATTTAAAAGCAGTACAAACTATTATTCAGGAACAAAAATTGTGATCCGTCTCCTAAATGGGTCATTCAAAGAGACGAAAATAATAAAATTAATAACCTGAAGATCTTTTTCCCCAATTTCCCAAGAAAACTGTTTCAAGGATTTTTGTTCCAGTTTAAAATTATTTTAGAGAAACACAAATATAGTTCCCACAGACAAATCTAAAACAAAACCACTGGATTTATTCTGATATAAACCATAATTTCTATGTGCCATTACAGTGCATTGGTAGATAAAGTAATTGCTAAGCACTGTCAAGCATAATTAGATAGCGTCCATCTTTCGTGGACTAGTCAGTTGTCCAAATCATGGCAACCCTGCCAACTTGGTCACAGGTTTATACCTCCTCAGCCAGTGAAGAAACAAGGAGTTGAGAAATATTGAAGAAACGCAGAGAATATACTTTGTTACTATTATTTTTCCTGTAGGCATTATTCTTTCTGCTTGATAGTATCAGAGATCACCCTTCTCCAGAGCTATTAATCTGGCATGTGTATTGACATTGTGTGATTGTAAAAGATGCTATTTATTTCCTGCTGCCTTACAGCTCAAATAGAAAAGAAATATTGAGATGCCCCAAACCTTAGGAACAAAATAAGAAGAGAGGAAAATGATGAAGTGCGATAATTTAAGTGCAAAGAGATCCCATCGTAATACTCATGACATGTTTTTTTTCTTAAAAACTACAGATTTTTTTCTTCAAGTTTAGCTTTAAATTAGAATTTGGATGTTTGGATTGAAGCCAATTAAGTAGGTAAGATTCTGCTTTGTTCCAAAATATTTTTTTAATAAAACACACTGCTAAATTTGGTGAGTCAATAAAACACATAGAATGAGCGCAATGCTTCTGTGGCTTTACATTCCCTCTCATGGGTGTAGGTGAATATGTAAAATTCAGCTGTAAAATGAACACAGGCTGGTTATTACATGGACACAGTAGCTAAAAACAAATGCCATTAATCCTTGTCTCAGAGTAGGGCTTTTTAGCACAACCCCTTAAATCCATTATAAAATACGACACTGTATATAGATATAACTTTATATACATTGCTGATTACTTTCACAATCGCAGTGTCTAAATATATACTTACATTCAATATTTTAATACATGAACTATAACACCTGTAGAACACTTTACTTGAGTATTTGTGAAATTACTCTCCCTGGGGCTGGGAGACCTCTGGATTTGGCTGCAGCAGAAAGGAAACCCCCCCAGGGTACCAAAGTCTGCTGGACTTGTCTACTTCTAATACTGGAGCATAGCCAGCTCTGTGTCTGTCCAGTGAGAGAAAATGAGATGTGTTGGTAGCTTTGCCTTTGGAAATGCCAGTAGTCAGGTCTAAAGATCACCTAGACAGGAATTTTGGGGAATCTGTATGACACCCATCTGGAAATCTAGCTTTAGGAGAGTTCGATTTTTCTTGGCCTTTTTTGTAACCTTCTGTAAAGTTACTAGCAAAACTGTGCTGCCAAGCTCTCCCAAATGAATGTCTCACTGCAGTAAATTGAGGATTGTCTCTATGCAGAGCAGAACAAAGTCTATGCTGTTGAGAGGAGTATTTCAGAAGGGTTGTGACGTGCATCTCTAAAGGAAACGTAGGAAAGGATTCATTCTATGTACTAAGGGATTACAAATGCCTAAACATGTTCACATAGTTAATCCTCATCCTTTTACTTGTCAAAGTGCAGGGAACCTTGGGCGACTGCATTTCCACTTCACAAGAATTAGAAAACATCCAGAATCCCCATCCAGGGGGCATGGTACAAGACCTCCCCATCTCAAGCAAGAGATTTCCTCCAAGCACTGCTCAGTGTACTGGACCATTTTAAAACAGACTTCTAGCTTTGAAAGTAAACTCTTCAAGATTTTATGTTCCTGCAAAATTAAATTCTTAATTTCACACTTTGAAACTTTTCAGCTCCTGTGCTTCTGGGACGATAGAGGAAGCTTATGATCTCCATCTCACTGATGTAAATTTGCAGTAATACAGCTGAAATAACTCGAAATATATTTCTGTAGAAGTAATAAGTACCTTATCAACATCTTAGTTACTCAGACTGCTGTATCTTTGGGGAAACTTTTTCAGCTATTCATTATAGAGCAATGTATGGTTGAACATTTAAAACACTCATAGGTATTATGGTTCATGTCAATCGATGCAATCCCTCATTTGGGTGGCATTAGACTAAGCAATGAAGGAAGTTTGATGGAAAAAAGGAAAAGACATTCCTTTGTCTTGAACTGAATTCTTTTTTCATGTGAATTCCTTCACCTCTGAAAAGAAAATACAGTACTGAAGGTCCCTGAAACTGGTCCTCAGGTTCCCCCAATCTGAAACATCACATGAAGTAAAGATAGTATACAGTCTGGAGCATGATGGAATGAAATAATTGAATATGTATATAATTTAAATATCTTTTAAATATTCGGTAAGAAAATACCGAAAAGCCTGCACTGTGCACAGCTAATAGTTCTGGCTGGCACATATGAGTTTATTGCATCATGCAGCTTTGCACTGCCGCCTTCTGGGTAGCCTACAGCACCGAACCTTCTAGGACTAGCTTTTTTCCTACCTTGCAAGTTTTGCACTCTTTTGGTACACCAAGCACGCTTGCCTATCTGCTCCCTATACTCTCCCAATGGAATAAAAAATTAAAAATAAAAAAAAAAAAAGGAAAAAGCATGGTTTCAAACTTTTGAATTCAGATGACGCTTCTTGCCACCTGGTTTTATCAAAGAGATATCAGAAAGTTCCCAAATCATGTCAGCATTTGTTCTGCTTCATGGATTTGTTTGCAACTGGTCTTATTGTTTAGCAATAATTTTTCATTTTATTGCAGAAACACCAAAACTTTCAGTCCTGGCCTGAAATTTATTCTTTCAGTAAATACGTAAGTAAAGACAAATAAATTAACTTTAAGAAGGTAAAATATGAAATGGTAATTCAAGGATCTTTCTCTTTTTTTTCTTTTTTTCTTTATAAACACAAATATTTCACTACCTTACGCATCTGCATTCATATCAGGAAAGTCTGTCATGCTGATGGGGACTCCTCCAGATACACACAAAGAGCCTATAGTTATTACTGAGCAGCAAACTTTAGACTGTACCACAGTTCTTAAGCTCAAAGCCTGGCCTTTCTTCTGTCCTTTGTGACACAGGGTGGCTACTCTGCTTGTAGACAACAGAGCACTTGAGGGCGTATAAAATTACCCAAATTCTTTCCTTGTCTTTTTGGAATAGCAGATTATTTGTTTTTTGAAGTATTTAGTGGAAGCTCAGTGCTCTTGCCTTGCAGTCATAGCACATAGTCATTATCCTGGGGCACAGAGTTTTTATATGATGCTGGAGAGGTAGATTACTTATGTTTAACTATTTTCCTCTGAACAAACACATATGTATGCCTGCACACACAATCATCCACTCATTTAATGTTATAAGGAAATTACTCAAACACCTGTTGCAGTTCTAAAAACAAAGGCTTCTCGTTACAAACCATTGAACGAGAAAGCAAACTCTAGAAATAATGACTGTATCTGAAGCTTATCACCTCGAGTCCTGCAAGCACCGTGAAGGTATAGGGTTGTTCCAAAAAAAAAGGGAAATGAACAAAGATAAAAGATCTCAAGATGTGCAGAAGCAGCATTGTTAGTGTTATGTGAACTGAATTCAGATTTAATACTCTCCCAAAGTAACGAAAAAGGAAACTTTTTTTAAGAATTCCACACAATGCAAGAAAAAGAAGTAATTTAATCTTGGATCAATATTTGAAAGTGGTAAGTGGAAACTGCAGCTCAGTAAGGGTTTTGGCTTGCACAAATCCGTTTCATTTCGCTTTCATGCGGTGCGAGTCTGGGATAACATTCCAAATGTTGGATTGTACAGAAGGAAAAGAAATACTTGCACTACTTACTCTCTGCTCTATGTTAATATATAACATTTATGTACCATATACCATATATTATATGTGATACATCATCTATACCTATAAAATATATGGTAATTGTTTAATATAGAAAGATTCTTGGAGCAGCCTGGTCTACTGGGAGGTGTCCCTGCCCAGGGCAGGGGGGTGGAACTAGATGATCTTTAAGGTGCCTTTCAACCTGAACCATTCTATGATTCTGTGATTCCAGACCATGGATTCACCTGTGAAATAGAGCAGAGCACAAGCTCAGCTGGTGCCAGATTTGTTTTGCCAGTTGATGAATATGAATTTCATCCTTATATATATACACACACATACATATACATATAACTGTGTAGGTTGTTGGCAGTTATCCCCTGGTATAAAAGCAGCCTGGGCTCAGTGCTGCTGCCTGTGTTGCGCTGCTACAGGCAGAGATAGATTTCTGAGGCCAGGGAGGGGTCAATCTTAATTACTCAAGTTAAAAGAGCTGAAGTTCTCTCTCATGGAGGATGTGGTAACAGCCCAGCTGTACGCAGTGTTCTGCAGAGACTGGATTTGCTCCAGCTTGCTTTAGCCTCTTGTGCATTACTGGCAACCATCTGACTCCTGAGTAGGGAGTTGCCCCCCCCCGCCAAGTCTACATAGCCTTCCTCTTCAGAAACTGAATTGCAGCTCATCAGGGTTGGTGGGCTGAGCCTACTGGTTGCACTGGGTTTTAGAGAGGCTTTGAGGGAATCTATAAGATTTTTAAAATAATCTGTAAAACAAACCAAAAGGAGGCAGTGTCTCCTAACTGGCAATGCCATGGATGGAGACCAGGACATTCCCATCTGCTGCTGTGTGTCCCTGGTTTCACTTCACCTTCCCTCCTTCTCTCCCACCCTTTGTCTGACCTGTGCACGTATGCTGTGAGATTTTCAATTTAACAGTGATTTTTAAAAATACACTGCTTATTCTTTCATAGGAAGAGATTCTGATAGAGACTGAACTCTGATTCTGAAGTGAGATTCTGGTACTGGTTATAGGCAACAGTGCTTTGAAAATAACAACAATAATAATAATTACAATTATAATTAGAACAATAATATCTATTAAGTAGAAATATAAAAGAGGTGTGGTTTGGGTTTGGGTTTTGTTGTTGTTGTTTTCGTTTGGGGGTTTATTGTACTCGTGGCAGTTATGACAGGGAAGTAAATAAAAAGCAGATTAATGGTTGGTTTGACTCACTTTGCCCCTGACTTCCTTTGTCTCTTGGTTTAGAAAAAAAAGGAAGACAGTAGTAGATACAACAGGACCAGCACGCAACAGGAAAAAATCCAAAGGTGAAAGTACAGGAAATTTACCTTGTACCAGCTACAACACGCGGAGGTGTCAGAGCTGTGCCAGCAGCGGAAGAATTTGCTTAACGAAAATGTTCCCCAGGCATCCAATAATGTCGCTTGTGATTTCCACTGAAGATTACCCATCAGTTAGCACAAATTTGCTTTTTAATTGGCCTGTATTGCACCTGCCACATTTTGACTCCCCAGCCTCTGAAGCATTGGCAAGAGAAGCAAGGTGGCTATCTGCGGGGATTTAATCATAATACATTACAGGAAGGGCATGCAGAGTAACAATTAATGTTTAAAAGACAAAAATAATGTGCACTAGCTTGAAGTGATGAGGAAGAGGGAATGGGACCTGGGGAGTTTCTAATGAACAAGATTAATTAGCCACAGCAGAAAGATCTAAAGCTCTAGTGAATTCAGTGGGAAGCTTTAATTCTGTTGACTTTTGTTGGTCTGGGGAACAGCCCAAGGAGGCCAGAAGTAGAAAATCCAGCAGCAAGGCTGTCTTTACCCAAGGTAAGGTAAAAAGGCTTCTTTTTAAAAGAATGCCAAAGTCAGTGTGTGCTGAAGGCAAACTGTGAACAGCTGACTGAAGGGCAGCACGAAGCTGACGAGCACGTGGCATGGCAGCACCAACCAGCCCAAGTATGCGGGGAGGCAGAACGACTCCATGCGCTATTTGACTGTAACCCAACTACTTGCTTTTGTTGCTTATGGTGGCGTTGCTGTTATTGGCTTGCTTTGAGAGAAAGGGAAAGAAAGAAAATACTTAAACTGAGAATAGGGAATGTTTTCACCTTGACTTGCAATGGTGTGGAGGCTCTGCCTCACATCAGGTCGGATGTGCTGCAGAGTGTACAAACACTCAGTAACAGGTATTTTCCAATCTGGGAGGCTTATATCTGAACAAAGGGAAGCAAGGCTGAAACAGAAACAGGGCCACACCAACTTGGTGGAGCTCAGAAGAAGGCTTCCAGGAATCCAGGTACAGGTCACCCTTCCAGGTACAGGATGCTCCAGGTCACCCGTTGCCCATCTCAGAAGGAGCTGACTTCACATTGCTGGGTGCTACCTGCCATGCTGGCTTTCTGCAAGGTCAACCCAGAGCAAAGGCAAGAAGGTTGATAACTGGACACCTCATGACAGCAGTGGATGAGGGCAAAGAAGGTGACAGTGGGGACCCAGGAGCCAGGGAGAGGGGAACAAGGCTCCAGGAGAACAAGAAGCCAGTAGTTTTGAGCTTATCCTTCTGTCTCCTGCACACTGCTCCTTTAGTTGCATCCTCTCCCTTGTTTCCTTGGGGTGGTTAAAATTACCCTGCAGATGTCTAGTGAGTCGCACAAGTAGGTGGAAAGCAATGTTTTTCCCCTCCCGAGTTAAATTTCCGTCGGGTCAGTGAACGGATCTGCCTCACTGGGTTCAAGAAAGTGTGAGATGGTGGTGGGAAGAGATGGCTGCAGGCAGAAGGGTGGCAAGATTGCCCCCAGATTTCGTGTGATTTTACACGCTTTTACACTGATCATGCACACAGTATTTATTCCTTATTGTTCTTCTGCTTCCCCCTCTTCCCCTTTCCCCAGGTGGATGCTCTCCTTGCCTGTAGCTGTTTATTGAGTTCTTGGTTTATTTGCAGGAGAAATAAAGTTATTCAATAAAGATATTAAAAATAAAGATATTCAGATAGTAGCTGTACAAGTATGTATATTTGAGATTTTATCTTTGCAGTGCTAGTCTGTGTTGTAATATCTATGATATATTGCTGTTCCCTTTACGTTATAACAGATTGTCTATTATAGAGGCAAAATTTAATAAGGGCATGTACATTAACATTATGGCATAATTTCCTGGCTGCCAGACAGGAGATATTTTGAATGTTAAACTGTGTTTGATATGTTAATATATGATGTAAGTACCAAATGGGGGTCTATTAACATCTCTTGCTTAAACATTTTCCAATTTTCCTGTTAAGTCAGAGTTGGGGGAAAAAAAGGTACTTGGTTCAAAGCAAAGAAATTGGGAGCTATTTGATATACGTTAATAGCAGCCCAGTTGTTACAGTTAGTAGCTATCTGCGTGAAAATCAAGCAAGTAGGAGAACACATCTTGTTAATGGTGTAAGTACCAGGAGTGATGAGTCCACGCACAGCAGCTTTCTACTCGACAGAATAAAATGAAAAATAATTGTCATCATGCACTTGTTCAGCTGTCAGAGTCATCATTTAGCAACAGATGGGCTCTACGAGGCAACTACTCCACCTTGCCTCTTGAATTTACGATTCCAAGTTATCTGCATATTTCCTTTTTATGTAACATGTACAATGTGCTATTTCAAGGAACTGCAAAAGATTTAGGAAAATTGAGAAGCTCTGCAGTTGCATAAATCAACAGCCCTAGAGGCAAATTCCACCTCTACCAGTGACCTTCGTTTTGACTAGGGGCAAATTACTTCTCTTTTTCCTCCACTATCATCTATTTTGTTTCTATACCACTTTGAAACCCTTTGGTATCTCTTATTTTGGGTTGGTAAAATACAGACATGATGAATCTATGAGCATCTAGTCCCCTTTGGGGTCTGAGATGGTACCAATATGGAAATACTACTACTACTACTAAAATAATAATAATAGATGTGTAATTGCAAATATAACTGTTTAGATAAGCATAGAAAATAGTAGCTTTTACTGGACTAGATTAAGGCAGTTTCTTAAATTTTTATAAATCTATAGGTTAACCAGCTAAAGGGCATCTGCCTTCTAGTTCAAAGAAGAACAAACACTATAACACCTGAAAAGACACTGAGTAAACCTTTAAATCAGTCCTCACTATGCCTGAATACCAGGTACAGTTCAATGGTGGCTGTATCTTCTCTCCATCCCTCACATTACTGCTTGTAAGTATAAAAGTATATATGTATGTATATATGTATATTGTATGCTTGGCTAATATAATGGCTAAAATACCTATGTATGATTAAGATATAGCACTATATATATATATTTATATACACACACACAGAGATATATATATATATGGCACACAATTAGAAATATTGTGGCCAGCAGGACTAGGGAAGTGATTGTACCTTTGTACTCCGCACTAGTGAGGCCCCACTTGACTACTGTGTCCAGTTTTGGGCCCCTCACTACAGGAGGGACATTGAGGTGCTGGAGCATGTCCAGAGAAGGGCAAAAAAGCTGGTTAGGGGTCAAGAGAACAAGTCTTATGAGCAGCGGCTGAGGGAGCTGGGATTATTTAGTCTGGAGAAAAGGAGGCCTTTTCACTCTCTGCGACTCCCTGAAAGAAGGGTGTAGAGAGGTGGGTGTAGCTCTCTTTTCCCAGGTAACAAGCATTAGAACAAGAGGAAATGGCCTCAAGTTGCACCAGGGGAGGTTTAGACTGGATATTAGTAAAAATCTTCACCAAAAAGGTTATTAAGCATTGGAACAGGCTGCCCAGGGAAGTGGTGGAGTCGCCATCCCTGGAGGTATTTAAAATGCATGTAGATGTAGCACCGAGGGACACGGTTTAGTGGTAACTTTGCAGTGTTGGGTTGATGGTTGGACTTGATGATCCTAAAGGCCTTTTCCAACCTAAACGACTCTGTGATTCGATTATTCTAATCTTTATACAGTGTGCCTTCAGAAGAGTTAATGTCCAGGATCTGAGCCTCTGTGCAGGGCTGATGCTGAAATACTGCAAACTAGAGATTTGTCTTTGTCAATCAGATGTGACATTTAAACTCATTTCGCACCTTCATACTTTATTCTTCATTTGGTGCAACACCTGGTAATGTCAGCAGCAGAGCACAGATGTTGTTTAAAATCAAAAAGGCAGACGGATTTGCCTTCTGCCCAGAGTCATTGAACTAATTATTTCCCTTTCTGCTTTGTGAATTGTTTGGAGATACCTTGAAAAGAACTAAGCAAAACCTTAAATCTATTCCTGCTTTAGTTAAGGCAACAACATAACCCACCCTATCTGCTGGTGTCAAAATTGCCTTACTAAAATCAGTGAGAAAACTTCATGGTTTGTGTTTGTTTGGTTTTTTTTACTTTGTTTGGGTTTTTTGCTTTTTTGTGTTTTTTATTTATTTATTTATTTATATATATATTTTAGTTGTGTGGTTTTGGTTTTGTTTTTTATAGAGGGTTTTATAAGGCTCTTCCTGTTCTAACTGCAGTTTTAGGAGACCCTTTTCAATCACAAATACATGTCAGAGATTTAAGACCAATAAGAGCATCAACAATTGCAAAGGGCAGTCAAATCTGATCTTTATTTTAGAAGTACTTTAGGGATTTGCAGATCCAGAGTCCTCAGCTGGTCTGTCCTAGGCAATAAAACAACCTGCACGTTTCCCATTATTTCTGAAGGAGTAAGATTTGATTCCGCGAAATCATTAAGAGGAATGTTAAGGTGGTGACAGGGAGGGGGGCAAAAAAGCAAAGGATGAAGTGTTCTCAATTATATGCATTCAGGAATCGCTCTGAATCCAGAGATATATAAATGCAGATGTGAATGCTGTGCTTCGGCAAAGGAAGGAAAGCTATAACAGACAGCAGAAAAAAACGACCAACATACCTATTTTTTTCACGATGCTAAGCCTATGAGGATTCAAATAGCTGATACAATAGTAATTTTGCTAGCTGTGCACACTACAACTTACTCTACTCCTTTCCAGTCCTATGACCTTCATATTCTTCGTGCACCACCCATAAGGAAAGGATGTCCTAGGACTGCCACCGTAAGGACAAATTCCGTCAGAACAGTGAGACTTTCAGATGCTCAAGTTAGCGAAGTGCACTGCTGTCCCTTACAGGCAGGTGGTGGCTGATGAACCAGCAGTGGTCACCATTCCCACAGGGATAGGGCTGCCTTGGTGAGTATGGACATTTCCAAAGGTCACCATCAATGTTTTCATGTTTGTGGAGATAAGGGCTTTGGGGGCTTTGTTTGTTTCTTTTGCCTTTCCATTTTCTCCAACTTCAGCTGAACATGTCCACTTCCATCCTCATTGCTTCAAATGCTGTGGTATCATGTTCAAAGGAAACTCAGTGCTTCAGAAAACTCTGAAGATACGCCTAATTTCTTTTTCCCACATTTATCAGTGTAATAAAACAGCTGCAAGCTGCCTCCATAGAGATTTGTTTGTTTGGTTTTTTGGGGGTTTCTTTTATAAACATGCCAGGTGATTTATTTAAGAGTTTTCCTATCAGGTTCACCTGACAGAACATTGCTGTAATAATTTGCAATTTGTTTCCATTCATGTGTTCTTTTTAGCACATCCTGACAACAGAAGACTGCTAATAAATAGGAGATGAATTCTATTAATCCTTTCTGTCATTATAGAAATAGGTTTTTTCCCCCTCCATATTTCATCTCTGTCCCTAGTCATATCATTCTTTGCCGAGTTATAACAATGTGGAAAAAAAAGTCTTTTTAGAAGTAGTAGTGATATTCTACTACTTCTCACAGGGACACCAAACATCTGGTTTCAAAGATAATGGCAGTAACAATTATTTGCATCGTAGCCTGAGCTAACTTGATAGCTGAAAGCAGCTGTTGTTATCTCTCAGCCTCCTAACCTGGCTCCAGCTAGACAACGATGTATGAAATGCTCTGCCATTTCTCTCTGTCATACTAAACTTTATGAAATGCACGTGACCTGACACTGAGGAAAACTGGCTGCAAGGTTGCCTTTTGTGTTTGTTTTACATACACAAATGAACCATGCAGGCTGAATCTAAATAAATAAATTTTAAAAAGCAAATATTTAAATGTTGCTCCTCAAAAGAGAAATGCAAACTCATAATAAATTCCCTTCACAGACTGTCAGCTGCTCAGAGGCGTTGCCTGCGGAGGGAAAATGTTACCTCAGAAGAACAGAGGTAATAATGACTCAAGTTGTTCTCTCTCATTATCATGAGAAGCATCTGCAGGGTGAACACCTCAGACGTGCAGTTTATCCAAGTCACACTTCTGCCCCTTTTATTAATATGGTCACATGTAAGACATTTAGTGGGTGGTAGCTGGACCAGTGCTACTTCCCAATGCAAGCAAGAGCTGCTGCCAGGCATGCTGGCGCTCCAGCCACGTCGTGTGTCCTGCTGGGCTCCACTGACCCCTCTGAGCATCTCTCACCCTGCGCCAGCCTTCGCCTGGGGGTGGGAGACACCCACGGTTACAGAGCACTGAGGGAGGGACGAGGTGCTTCAAAGCCTCCCTCGCCGCCCGTTTTCTTCTAAGCCCTGTGGTGCTCCTTCAATTTCCATGAAAAGGTGAGGAAGTCAAACAGGTTAGAAAACATCAAAAGGTCTGATTTTCAAACTCCGCACTTTCAGTGCTGCATTTGTCTAAGTTATAATACATTAATCTAGAAAAGGTTATATAGGCAGGAAATGGAAGTGGTAAGATCCAGATGGGACAAACAACTATTTTTAGTCTTGTCTCCTGACCTTTCCATTGCCTTCCTGAAAAATTTCAGTCCTAATACAGTGCTTTGTCAAACAGCTACCAAAACCCATACAGAATGTAGTTTTTGTGAGTTTCACCACCAAAAATTACTGCCGTCATTTTTTTAGACTGATGCTGGGTGCCCCTTCTTTAAATCCTGCAAGACTGTTTCATCAATGTGGCAATCACATGCACACGGATTGGTGCCTCTGTGTTCGCGTGTGTGTGCGCATACTGTCTCCAAGTGGCATTTTTTAAACAAAAATATCTTGCTCTGTAAAAGGAGCAATTTGGCATGGACAAAAGCTACATTTCCCCATACTGTTATCAACACTAAATAGCTCCATCGCTACCAAGGCTTTCACATTGTCAGCTGTTATAACACCAGTGTACATATCCAGGGCAAAGCATTCTGTCAGACTTTTATTATATATATCCGTGCTCGGGTATATCTCAGCCATATCTCTCAGTACTCCCTTATTTCTGATACAGATTTATCTCTGTCCCCTCAGAGCTGTCGTTTGCTCCCTTTTATTACCGTGAAATATTCGCAGGGTGATAGCTGAATCATAAAACACAGGTCAGGGAACAGTACCCTGTGTTCACAACATGCAAATCCAGTTCCCCTCCTTCCCCATCCTTTCCAGCTTTGTGGATTTACAATGTCTTGTTTTGCTTTTTCTGAGCCCTTGTGACTTGTGGTATTTCTCATATTTAGAGCCCGGGAGGATGAGAAATGCGATCTTGGTTCTAGCAACAGACTGCAGCGTCTTCGCACAAATACCTACAAAGATGCAAATATACTGAAAGTGCTCATTATCTGAGAAACCCGTAGCTCTTCAAAAGCAAAAAACCCTCTTTTTTTGTCTCCCCTTCTTCCCATTGCATTATGCTTTCATTTGAAAATAAGGCAAGAATATAATTTTAGAAATGCTTTCCATGCTTTACAAAAATACAGCAAGCTCACAGTCTTTAATTCCTCTTCTAAACACCCCATAAATCTTATGCAATCCCAAAATGCTCGTCCCCTGCACCGCTAACGCATCCCATGCCCCCAGGCAGTGATGGGTCCATCTGTGAGATGACCCGAGGAGCGGTGACACACAGCAATGGTACCAGCCAGCCCATGGGGCAGGTGGCCTCCCAGTACAGCCCGGTCAGGGACTGGGCTACTGGGGTTCATCCCATCCCTCCCTCCCCCACCTTGTTCCCCTGTGCTCCTTAGTGCGTGCAGAGATCAGCCTTTTATCACACAACTTAACAATGGTTGACCACAATATCCAGGTTTGGAGGGGTTTTTTTTGTGTATCGTCCTGAAAACGTTACTGAAGGTATTTCGCATAATCAACACTCTTGATTTCAGAAGAATGCAGAACCCCATTTGGAATAGAAGAGCTGAAAAAAAATCCATTCACTAACCAGAATATAAATAATATGAAGGCTGTCTAGGGGTGAAAGGACCGACAATTTGAGAGATGGCTGATGCTGTTTTCGTGGCCCTGTGCTCTACTAAACAGAGAAAAGAAGTATCCAGCCATGCACCAAAGAGCAGACAAAGCAGAAGCAGAGATCTTAGGAGAGCAACCCAAAACTTCCATAGATCTTATTTTTAGAGTATAACACAGACAGGAAACTGAGGCTAAAATGCTCTTAATGTCTCTAGGGCACGATTAAAATCTTTGAATCCCCTGTGATTTTTCAAGTGCAAGTTGAACTGAGCTGAAAGGATGCTAAGCAAGTACGGAAGAATGAAGCTCAGAACCGGGACCAGACCCAAAATTTGGTCTGCTGACAACCTTTGTCAGAACTGCTAACACAATCTAAGTCACGTGAGCGTCTTAGTGTCACTAGAGGAAATAGGACATACTGTGAATGTTCTTCTTGCCCTATTTTCTTATTTTGTTCTCCATACAAGATGATCAAAGATGAAAAGGAAACAGCCATTAGGAACTGAAATTAGCATTAACAACATTAGACTTTCTGCCAGAATATAGCTCTTTGGGAGTAAGACTTCAGGTATTTAGCCAAATATTTCATTTCAAAGTATCTGAGACATGAAACGGACTCGACAAAAAGAAATTCTTTGAGAAAAATGAGGATCAATGTGACAGCACCATTGTGCATCCTGGTTTCCAAACGATTTGAGTCTGGGGATGATTTTCCTAGCCTTTGGCATGCACAGAAATAAGTGTTTCTTTTTAGGATAAAAGCTGACAGGTATTTATAATGCAGCAGAAGGCTCTTTCCTTCAGCTTTACCAGGACACTTCCGTGAGTTACATAATTTTTCTGCTGGCTCAAGAGTAGACTTATAGGCACCAGATGCAGAAAAATGGTAAGCAACCATTTTTTCCCTGTGAGAGTTCCCACAAAGCTAAACAGTCGAGACCAAACATGGCCTCAGCACAGGTAGATGCAGTGCTGGTAAAGCATGACTTAGTTTTTAAAATGAAATGCATCCAGGCACATGCAGAGACTCATTCATAGAAATGACACTGTGCATGCTGCCATCTGCATGAGGGTAGCTTAACAAATACTTGGCACAGGTCTAGGGGAGCAGTGGTCGCTTTATTTTCGAAGTTTTCTTACCCACATCCAAACTCCTGAGGGAACTTCAAAGCCAGTAATGGAGAGGAAACCCATGCAGGAGGGACTCGTGACCAGGTGGCACATTAAAGCTGCTGCAGAGGTGTCTAACGACACTAATTTTCTAACTACTCTTTTCTTTACTATTTGCAAAACCAAATAGTATGTTCTAGCAGTGACTAGAGGTTAAAGAGAGGGTAAGCAGAATGCATGTAGCACACGGAATAAGCAAGGGCAGTTAGAGATGTGCGCACGCCTGCAGGGCTATGATCTTATTGGTGTCACGGATGTGTGGTGGGATGGCTGCTATGAGTGGTGTGGTGGAACGGAAGGATACAGGCTCTTCAGGAAGGACAGGCAGGAGAGACGAGGAGGGGGTGTCACCCTCTATGCCAAGGACCAGCTGGAGTGCATGGAGCTCCTCCTGGGATGGATGAGGAGCTGACCACCAGGTTATGGTTCAGGATTAAAGGGAGGGCAGGGACAGGTGACATTACAGTGGGGGTTGGCTACAGGCTATCTGACCAGGAAGACTGAGTGGATGAGGCCCTCCATGGACAGATAGGAGCAGCCTCATGTTCACAAGCCCTGGTCAACATGGGGGACTTCAACTGCCTCAATATCTGCTGGAGAGACAGCACAGCAGGGTACAAGCAATCCAGAAGATTCCTGGAATGTGTTGATGATAGCTTCCTTCTCCAAGTGACAGAGGAGCCAACGAGGAGCTGTGCCATGCCGGACCTTGTTCTCATCAACAAGGAGAAGCTGGTGAGGAATGTGAAGCTCAAGGGCAGAACTGGCTGCAGTGACCATGAGATGGTGGAGTTCAAGATCCTTAGGGGGGTGAGGAGGGCACACAGTAAGCTCGCTACCCTGGACTTCAGGAGAGCAGACTTTGGCCTCTTCAGGCACCTGCTCGGCAGAGTACCGTGGGATAAAGCTCTAGAGGGAAGAGGGGCCCAAGAAAGCTGGCTAATATTCAAGGACCACCTCTTCCAAGCTCAGAAGCAATGCATTCCCACAAAGAGGAAGTCAGGAAAAACACTGGGAAGCATGCATGGATACACAAGGAGCGCTTGGGAAAACCCAAACCGAAAAAGGAAGCCTAGACAGGGTGGAAGCAAAGACAGGGAGCCCTTACACATCCTTTCTCACTGAAGACATGCTTTCAAAACAGAAAATAACAGCATAAAATACTTTAACAAAAACCATCACTCTGCTTTATGCTCTCTGGAAAATCATGTATACACGTATCTTTTATAACATCTTTTCCCTCACTGTTTTGAGTATTTATTTCTTAATTCAGAAATAGATAATGAGAAATACTTGTAAGCATTATACAGCATAGCAAATAAATGCCCTTATGAAGTATTGTGAGTTTTGTAACATTCCTTCCTTCCCATTTGAACTAAACATGAAAAGAATATGTTTTGCCACAGGGAAAAACCAAAATGATCAAAAATTTTCATTTAGACAAAATTAAAATTCTGATTTTAAATGCTAATGATATCAAAGTTTCAAAGCAAGAATTGTTTTCACAGGAAAAAACAACACAAACACAAGCCATATAAAATATCATTCAAGATTGTCAATTCTTATTTTTGTAGTCCTTCATTACTTCTAAAATTAAGGTTAGATAATTGAAATCCCACCAAAAACAAAGAGAAAGATAAACAGTGTAGGCAAACTGAACAAAGGTACTTGCTGAGGGCTGGATGTGAAAACTGTGCCAGATTTGGTAATCTCACATGGAAAGAGATCCACAGCAGAAAAGAGATGGCTTTTAAACCATTAAGCCTTTTCTTCCCCTATATTTGGTCTTTGCTTTTTACTTCTGCATTTTGTTGGATGAATACTTTATTTTCTTTTTATTGCAACATTATACACAAGAATAGATTGATAACTCTGGTTTTAGCTATTGTTAAAGAAAGGAAGTGTCATGCTGCAATGCATGTTCAGAAGTGACGGCAAGAGTTAGAATTTTCAATTCTGTAACACTGAGGATCCCTTAGGACATTTTAAGTCCCTCGGCATGATGTTTTACTAGTCTTTTTTTAATTATTTTTTAATGCAGCCTATTCATCCTATACCTTGTACTATATCCTGCTTATTATGTGCCATTTCCATCTGCCAAAATGGTTCCAGATGTTTGATTTCAGATTGCATCCAGAACCATGCCTATGAGATAAATTATTGCCTGCCCTTTACAGGTACAAAAGACTTCTCTCCCCCAGTCTCTGGTTTTGTTCTCAGGTAGAGGTATTAACCCTCCCGCAGAAAATATAACCTCCATCACTAAAGGTGAATACAAATGAGCAATTAACCAAAGCCATATACTTTTAGCACTGGTTTTCTACCACCTGATTCTCTAATGGGGCTTTGACTTGATGATATATACGTCTTCACCCTGTATGGAGCAGAATTTTAAACTGAGTTGTAACAACTGGGAACAATATGAGAGCTTTCTCAGAAAGTAAATGGCAGGGAAAACTACATGCCACTACCTGAAAGGCCATTAATGTCTGTCAGAGAAAGAAAGGTTATTTAATGCCAGAGGAATTGATACTGTACTTAGGCCAGCCCAAATGCTTATCCCACTGGTGAGATAACTTTCTGTTCTGTGAATTAATTTAAGAATCGTCTTTGAAGATGGAAAACTTCTCCAATTACTGTTTGTAGCTGAGCACCAGCAAACATCCTCTCATTTGAGAAGCTGGCAAGTTACCATGACTAAGATACACATTGAGTAGCCAACATATATAAGAAGGAGAAAAGATAAGTCTGCTACCAACAGAAAAGTTCTTGGTATTTAAACCTTTTTCAAAGACTACTGAAGGCAACAGGAGTTTGCCCCCGTCATAACCTAGGTTTATCGATACAAATCATACTTGGCCAAAATTACTTGTGTTTGTATAAGGCTTTAATGTGTGTTAGTGGAAATTATTGTATCTATTATGCTGTCTTTTCCTTCCTTTATGTGCCCACCTGGGAAATATGGAGGATGTAAAACTCTGCTAAGATCAACTTTCCTTGGCAGAAATATTTTTATTATCCCTCTATTTCTTAATACCCAGCACAAATGTTGAGGAAAACTAGTTCCACATAAAGAAACTAATTTGCCTCCTCATCATTATATTCGCAGGGATTGCATTTCAGCAGTCGGAAAGAAGTAAGGGAATATTAAAATCTTTAGATAACTGTCAACAATTATGTGAGTCTGGAAATATTGCCTATAAAGGGAGGAGGTCTCTCACGCCGCATTGTTTGTGACTGTCCAAACAGCAATAAGCAGGTGGAATGCCTGAGTCTGGATTCCCTCATCAGTACGCACATGATCAAAATTCAGCAGAAAATCACTGTAGCATATTAGGTACCACTAGTCTCAATTAAGGACAATTAGCGGTGCCACTGTGCATATGAGTGAGACAGATTATTGTGGCACCAGAGACAAAATACACTCAGAACAGGAAACAGAATATGGCTTTTAACATCCTTAAGTGTTGTTTATGGCAATTCATAAATGTTTCACACCATGTTTATCTGAAATTTATGGTGTTCTGAAGCAAAAACTGAAACTTGCCAAAAAGAAAAAAATGAAGTATCGAGAGAGAAAAAGAGAAATATACCAACAAATATAGCCAAAAATCCTTCTGCTTAATCAGGTTATTACAAAATCTACCTTTCCAGAAAACAAATGAGAGCTGATTGAAGCTACCAAAGCTAAAACACAACTGTCTGTCTCCTACTCATTTCGTACACAATAGAAAGCCATGTAAAATTACTTTGATAGTGAATTCAAATATTATGCTATTTAAAAGCACTTTCTTTTAGCAGTGAAAGCTTTAAAATCAGTAGTTTTACAGTGTCAGTTGAGATGAGGGTTCAGATTTAAATCAAGATTAGAAAAATCTAAGATTCAAGAGGAGAATTTATTGCTATATATTTTGGGAGTTACTAGTTGGAAAGAGAATTCTTTGTCTCAGTCTCCATTTTTGGCTACTGCTACGATTTGAGTTAGAGTCAAGAAAACTAAAGGATCAAGGGCTGAGTTTATTTCAGGATGTCGATACTTTGAAGGCTGAGGAAGAGACAGGGTGTTACCTGGGCCTGAAAATGAACTGCTGATTTAAGAGAAGGGGCTTTCTTCCATAGCAACTGCTTAGATTTGAGGTCGTATATGTTATTCATGATAAAAAGGCAAACGCTCTACAAAGGATCTTAGTGTTTCATGTCAAGAGAGCTGTGATGATTCGGAAGAGAGCTGATGGTGGTTAAGCACAAAGAACTTCTTAGTCCTCGATGCACTGAGTCGTACTCGGATGAAAGGAAAGTTCAGAGTTCATGAGGTAAAATTTATATTGTATGTTCTTAGAGTTGAAGAAGTAAAAGGCATCATTTGGTCCCAGGGGCAGTAATGGCATCAGTGGAAATGTTAGTCCCTAAAGTCAGATTTAGTCTTGGGTTAAGGCTGGGCTTAGCTTTAGGAAAAATGATGATGAGGAAACAGTTTGGTTCGGCCTATGTAATACCCTTTACAGACTGTTTACAGACCTGCCTCCGGCCCACAGACAGAGGAAGGGCTAGATGTCAAAGAAGTATTTCATTTGGTGAGAAATCATTGAAATATAGCTCTATATTTACCCAGGACTGCACTGTAGTTCATCTTAGAAAAGAATTAGCACCTGGGCAAAGTTTCTCAGTTTTTTTCTGAAGCAGTGTACAGAATTAGGAAAAAGGCTGATGCTTTTAGTTAGACCAAAAGGAAAGGAACTGTGGCCTGGGAAATACCCTGGTTTGAGGGACAGGAAGACATCAGATTGGTGCTGGGTTTGAGGATAGCTATGTTAAGGAATCTAAGAAAAGGTTCAAGAGGTGAAACTGCAGCAGTAAATTCAAAGGACTGCAGTTTTGGGTTCGACAGTGCTGTCTTAACACTGAGGATGGACACAAATTTACACTGGATCAGATTTGCTTAAGAAAATTCAGCTAAGGTTTAAAATGCAGAAGGAGCTTTGCAAGAGTGTGATGCTGGGAAATAAGAGCTTGGCAGGTGACGCTTTGGGCAGATGTTGCCCCAACTTATCTTGTCTTTACATTTCCAGGGCTGAGAATAGGATTAAGACATCATCCGTGCCTAAAATTTTCATTCTCTTTTGAGGGGGTGAGGAACACTCCAGTTGTGTGCTTCTTCATGTGTTGGAGGGTAGGATTAAGGTTAGGCAAACAAGATGTGATCAAGACAGATTTACCACTGAATGTTGGTGAGGAAGAAAAGGCCACGGTGTGTCAGTTTCCAGGAGTAGCTTGGTTACCAATTGCCAGTTTCTGCCTCCTGAAATCAACTTTGACTCAGGATTGGGCCCACGGCCAACTGCCTTCTCGGGGGGAGGACAATTACCGCCATTTAATGCGAACAGACGGCTGTTTACTCCTGCCTGGGCTTACAGGGTCATGAAGACAGCTGGTGTCGGTTGTTCCCAGGAGACAAAAGCTTACTTGGGGGGTGAAGCAGTGCCCTGGCGCTTTTTTATTCATAATTTATTTAATATTGCCTAAATGGCAATCTCTGTCATAAATAGGCTTCTACGGTATTGCAGCAACAATGAAGTGATTAGGATTAAATAATGTTTATTCTATTTATTCCCCCATTACTAAATGGGTCAGAGCACTCTGGTGCTAAAGGGCGAGTTTAAAATGACCATTTTATGAGATATTCATCCTTACTACTGTTACTGCGAAATCCTGAACTCATTACTCAGACCGAAGTCCCAGAGACTACATAATTGATTCCATTTTTACTAACGTGCCTTCTAGAAGTACAAACCTTCTTTACAAAACTAAAGAAAAATATACTCAGGAACAGAATGTATATCCCCTAAACCACAAATTTAACACAGAAAATCTTACAAAGAGGTGTGTGACTAGGAGAAATGCACATAAAAATAATGATCCTCTGTAAAAGTATTCACTTGAAAGCAGATCTGAAGCCTTCAAAAAAGTAGTGCTCCTGTGACCAGACCCTCCATCATATCAGTCGCTACTTCCATTCTGTACCTTTTATTCTGCTTTAATTGAATGTGAAGAAAACAATGCTAACTAAAAGTAACAGTTCATGCAATTAATGGATAGAGAGAGACAGAGTCTCACAGAGATTCACGTTGGGTCATGGAGAGTCTTTCCCAGGCAGAGAGTCTCAGGCAGGAGATGAGAGAGCACGGCTTGTATATCTGACAACCAAAGTACCGCTTGTCACAACTCTCAGTTGTCTGTGCAGACATAGTTCAGTAATTATTGCTAGACCATGATGCCTTTCTGACAGCTCATTGTTCTCAAAGCGGTTCTTTAGCGGATGGCCTTTTCAGAGAGAGATGGATTCTCCACCTGCAGCCCTTCCTGCTCCCGCTGCTTTTCACTGCTGTTGACTTTGTGTAATACGTGATTCACCTCAGCCAGCGCTCCCTGACAGCATCAGTCCTGGATAGTTTCAATCAGTGATCTAAGCACAACATTAAACCCTGTAAGAAATGAGTAACTTGGCATAGATATGAGCAGGCATTAATCACATGGAATTTTCCCAGTTAGGGGATGGTTTAATTAGGATGCATGCACAGACACAAACACCCACACGTCTATATTTTGTCATGTTTTTTTGTGTCCAGCATACGCAACATCATTCAGTCCAGCCGTTTCAATGGCAGGGCTCTTCCTTTTGAGAATATGTAGAATATAGTAGCATTGTCTGTCATTACACTTTTGATCATTTCTCACAAAGGCATAAGATCTTTACCAACTATTTCCATCCCAGTCAAAAAACCACATGTTCTTCTTCATCTTCCTTTGTCCGACAGTGGCCCTAAAATGTATCGCATAGAAACAAATGAGTCAGAATAGCCAAAAGTGTAGCTTTCATCACCAGGCAAAAACTAAGTGATGCTCAGCTGGGAACCTCTTTGAACCATGTTGGATCCATATATTGCTTATACTTGTTTG
This sequence comes from Rissa tridactyla, assembly GCF_028500815.1. Taxonomy (NCBI): domain Eukaryota; kingdom Metazoa; phylum Chordata; class Aves; order Charadriiformes; family Laridae; genus Rissa; species Rissa tridactyla. The sequence continues at coordinate 26,162,426 of NC_071473.1, forward strand.
ATTCTATTAGAGACCACATCTCACCCAGCAGACATCGCCATTCACTGTTTTAATCTTCTTGCTTAAAACTGTATTTTTATTTTATTCTCATTAATGACTACATTTTCCATGGCACAGGTATTTTTACATGTATTTGAAGTGTCACCTCGGTTTCAGTAACAACACGATGCATCATTTCTTCAGTTGTCACTAAAGGCCACTGTAAATTGGTAAGGTCAATTTAGCATTTCGACATGTCCCTTTAGGCCATTCTCATTTCATTCCATAGATGGTTCAAGTCTTCTGCAGCATCAGCCTGTACTTCAACAGAAGAGGGTAAAGCATTTCCCAGTTCACCATTTCGTACTTGAAGATCTCTCCCCATCAGATCCACAACCATAACAGCTTTGTTGAAAGGTCTCATTCAGCATTGCTGTTTGGCAGGCTTGGCGCTTTTCTACCAGCCCTCACATGCAGTTAGTTTGCAGCAACGCTGTCCCAGGAGTAGACTGTAGAGAAAGCAGCGGCTGAGCAGCTTCTCTCGCTTTGCAATACTCTACAGTTTCTCCCATGATGCTGCCGTGCCCACACTTGATGAATGGGAGTAATGAAGTGATACGCCATCCATCCCATGCTCTTCTCATATGCCTGGAAGGCAAAGTCAGGGTCCTATCCTAGTTTGTTCCTCATTTGCACTGAAGTCTGAAGACTGTAAAATCTCCAGATTGACCTCTGGATGAATGACAGGGCTCACTCATTCTTTTCTGTCAAAGCCCAGAAAGCTAGTGACAATTTCAGCCTACATTAAAAAGGCTGCGGATAGGATAATTACCTCATAGAGACCACAATTAATCTTCCTAGGCATCCTCCAAAACCAGTGGTAAGCCATGTGCCTACACTATCTGGGTCATGACGCTGCCTCAAGCACTTGTCCACGATAGTCGGTCCTTCACTCTTAACACTCCCTAGAATAACTTTGGCCCATGTCAGAGGGCACTGTCCCAGACACTGTCCAGGTTTTGCTCAATGGAAACAGCCTGGTAGCAGTTTGGAGACCATCACCGTGGTTTGAAGAGGAGGAGGATCAGGGCAGGTCATGCTCAGCAGGGCTCTTCTGCCTAACGATGTTTTACCAGTTTTATTTAGGTACATGTGAGGAATGACTATCTCTCAGAAGGCATAAGCCCCTGTCTTGAACAAGAGAGGATGCCTAATCGTACCGGACTAAAATTAGCCTTTGTGAACACCTCCACTAGTATTTTATCTGAACATCAGGCAGTGACTATCTTTTCCTATAAGCCTGCTGTGACGATGCATCATAGGTAGCAAGTATTTAAAAAAACAACATTCCTTTTTTCGCTATTTCATGCGACATGTGACAAGTGGCTATTTCTGTTGTACTGCCATGTTTAGTGAATGCATTAAGTCCCCCAGCAAGACTTCTGTATCATCATCATCCATTTGTCTCCTAGCTGTATGTTCATGAATTTGTCTTTCAGTTTGCTAGTGGCTTGTAGCGTCTGACGTGAACGCTTTTATTGAAAGCCTTGTTCTGTATTCCTTGAAGTACTGCTACTGGGCACCAACAAACATCACTGACCACCTTCATTTTATGGTGCATCTATCTCCCTCTTTTCTGTCTACTCACCCAGTCTTTCATTCATTTATTAGCATATACTTTATCTCGTTTTGCCTTATTAACTGCATGAATTCCTGTTTTCTTATTGATTGCTAACACGTTTGAGAAGCAAAATTTTCAGCATAGCCATCACAGTCTCTCATTAACCACGAAGTCACTTTTTATTATATTCAGCTACCTCAGTTTGATGAATTGCTGCTTATGCAGAAAGGAAGTTGCCAACATCTGTGGGCTTTGGGATTGAAAGGATCCCTCCTTCCCAGCCCACCACAGCCTGGCACGGGGCACCCTCACATGCAGGAGTTTCTCCTCCTCCAGCCCCACAGACATGGCTTCTGCTGGCTCCCAGCACCTCCCATCTCTCTTCTCTTCACTCTCCCAGGTTCGATCTTCTTCAATCTTGACCCCTGCCTGTCTCATTTTTAATCCTGCCTCTAACTATTTTTTCTCCATTAGTTCCAGTCTTTCAGTATTTGCACCCAAAATTGGTCTTTCTGATATTGTCACCATAGCGATCATGGCTTTACCTTGTGCTACTGATAAATTACCGAGGCCCTGTTGGCCTTGCAAGGTTACATCCTCTAAAAGGTCCCCATCGCTCCCCTCCCGTTACCTGTGAAGCTTGATTACCTCTCACGTAACCCCCCCGTGCAGTACAGCCATCCCTCACAGCACTGTCTGTACTTTTTGCACCACCTCACTTCGTTACTTGTGACGTCCAGTGATTTTTCATGTCATGCTCAGTTATTTCCCAGGGTCTGCTCATTTAGCTAAACCTCAGGCCAGGGCCATGTCTCCTGCCTGCATACCTTAACACTTTATAAGCTCTAATAATTTGAGTAACTGCTCAAATTACCGAGCTTAGCTTTATAGCATAGCTCGATAACATCCGTGATCTCAGTTGGTTTTTCAATACCTATTTTTATAAATTTTATTATTGTCTAACTCCTGGAATTAGCGCCTGACTTTGTCTAGTGATTTACAGTTCCTCACACACTCCCATAGGAAGCTGCACAGTCCTTTAGTGCTTCTGCATGTCGCACTGTGGATGATCTCAACTTTTGCCATTTCTCTGTAGTGCCTAACCCTTGGACGCTCCAGGACATTACTTGCCTTCGCCTGTTAGATTTGTTCCCCCAGCAAGAAACACAGAAGATGCAATTTCTTCCATTTTAGTGAATGACTCAGTTCACGTCCAACACCAACTATCGAAATTATCACTCATAAAAATCCTGGTAAGGTACAAACAGACTTTTTGTAGCTCACTGCAGCATCAGCAACATTGCAAAGCTGTGAGATGGTCAGCAGGGTGCTTCCAGCAATGATTAGAAGGTGCATGCAAATTCACCATGCTTTGAATGCTAACAGCTGCTCGTGTTTCCCTATGGCATGGTAGAAATGCTTTGAAATCTAATATAAAGGCACATTCTCAAAACAAAACTATGCAAAGGCCACCTTTGTTTGCACACAATATTAGCCAGTGCCTAGGTAATTCTGTTCACAATCTGCTAGATTGCCTTAACTTACCACTGTGTGGAATATTTCAAAGTCAATATTTTGCTGAAGGGCCAAATACCTGTATTAATCTACGCTTGATAATAGAGCTGAGTCTCACAGTTATAGTTTCTAGCATTTTCCCGATTCACAATATCAGGCCTGAGAAAATGACACTGTGCTAATTCGTCTGCATTAGAACACTTCCTATGACCAGATGCATTATTGCCGCTGCATTGTTTTACAAGTCTTCTACTGAATTAGAAATGGATGCTTTTCGTTTCATTTACTTTCTAAGCAAAAAAGTCTAAAATTTTCCAGAAGTTATTTAGTGAATACATTTAAATCCACCACAGAGGGAAGTAGTTTCTAACTGTTATTGTTAAAATGCTTGGATAGCAGAACTAGCTTCTAATTTTAGAAAAGTAAGAGTCATTATCTGAATTCAACAAACGCAGTTCCTACAGAAGTCTGATAAATTGCTTCAAACTGGCTTTTCTTATTACTTGCAGGCACACAGTTTGGAAAGCAATTGTATATAACATTTCAGGAAAAATGTATGAAAGGAATATATAGGTATATGCATATATGTAAGTAGAAATATATACTTAAAAATGTACATAAATAAAAATACAAGTATATACAGAAGTGTGTGTATATATATATAGGCAGAAAATATGTGTTTATCATAACTTAACCATTGAACTCAGTAGTATGTAGCTCCTTTCATGTCCATGGAATTGCTATATTCATGGATCTGGTCCTGTGACTTAATGTTGGATCACTTAATTTTTATCAGGTAGGGAATGGTCCTTACACATTAAATAAAATGTATTAAAACAGACGTGCACAACTCCCCACACATTATATTCAGATATATCTGCATGCTCATTGCACATGAAAAGGCAAACAAGTCTTTTCTATCTTAAATAAATACAAGTAAACAAAATAGGTTGCAGAAGTACAGAGAATGATTCAATATTTAAACAAACATCAAGATTTGTTGCTAGATCTGACTTTGGGTCTCATAAATACCACAGAATTTAGGTGGATGTGTACCCTGTAGTTCACAAACAGAGAATGTGTATTGCAAAGCTTGAGATCTGGTCTTCTTTTGCTCAGTACTTTATCTTTCCTCTTAGATTGTATTTTTTTAATACATTGGCATGTACCAAAATTCTAAATAAAGAAAAGAAGATAACCAGCAGGCATGTCTGTCTTTGCTTTTTTTCTGTGTCCTACATACCTCAGCTAGTGTTATCATCCCTTGCTTTTGTCCTCTCTAAAGCTTTTCATCATATACGCTTCCTCCAGCAAATTCAACAGTTATTGTTCTCTTGGTAGCCTTCATCACACACCCTGTCAGAAATGTGTGACAAGTTCTTTCCCCACCATGCCTTCTATGCAGCCCTGGATAATCTCTATACCAGTACCAACCTATATATCCTCCCTTTTCAGTCCAGTAGTCCTATTTAACATTATTTGGCCTCTTACAACTGCACTTCCACAAAATCTACACACACCTTTACATGTATTCCCCTAATAATTCTTACTGAACACAACACTCATAAAAGCAATAGAAAAAAAAAAAATGTTAATGTTTAGGGTGAATGTTAATTAATTCAAGAGTATATTAAATCTGCTTATAGTAATAACACTTAACAGTCTACATTTTTCAAAAATTAACACTGTATATCTTAATGCAAATACTGTTTGTGTGCTTGCTGCGTATGTTGTTGCTCCAAAACTGACATAATTCAGAGCTAGACATATCTGAGATATAGCAGAGTTGGTCCCACCTAATATGAACGTGACTATCGCTGTGGGTTAAAGAAAGGAATTATTAGAACTCTAATCTTTTTAGTAGGTTGGTGGATTTTCTTGATGTGGAATCTAAGGAAGAAGAAATGTTTTTGCTGTGGAAAAGTTAAAGGTGATTTTGATCATATATTCCACCCACTGACTGCCTGAATGTGATGAGAAACCTTCAACCGCTCAGTCACTGTCTCAAGTCTTCCATTTTCCTATTTGTGAAATAGAGATAGTATCAGATATCTGTGTCAAAAATATCTATAAATAATTACAAAAATATTTCACACTTTTTTTTAGGGAATATGTTAGTGCCAGAGCTGCTTCAGTTTCCACAATGACCTCTCACAAGCATCAGCTGAATTTTACCTTTTTAGAAATAACTGGAGAATAGCCTTCTCTGAGGTGAGTGTGTTCTTAACCATCCTTTGCCTCTCTGTGTTGCACTCCATCTAAGTAGTAAAGCCCTAAAGGGATGTATATGCCCAAGTGGTGTACCATAGTGGTCATCCTTAAAAAATGTAAAATGTAAAAATTTAATGTAAAAAAAGGGAGTCACAGAATCACAGAATCATTTAGATCAATCATTAACCCAGCACTGCCAAGTCCACCACTAACCCATGTCCCTCAGCACCGCATCTATGCGTTTTTGAATCCCTTCGGAGATGGTGCCTCAACCGCTTCCCTGGGCAGCCTGTTCCAATGCTCGACAACCCTTTCAGTGAAGAAATTTTTCCTAATATCCAGTCTAAACCTCTCCTGGTGCAATTTGAGGCCATTTTCTCTTGTCCCATCACCTGTTCCTTGGGAGAAGAGACCGACCCCCTTGTCTACACCCTCCTTTCAGGGAGTTGTAGAGAGCGAGAAGGTCTCCCCTCAGCCTCCTTTTCTCCAGTTCATAGAATCATAGAATCACAGAATAGTTTGGGCTGAAGGTTCCCCCATCCTGTCCCCTGGGTTGCCCCCCCCCCAGCCCCACCTCAGACCCCACTCCCTGCCGCCATTCTGTGCTTCCCACCCAACACCAGTCAACCTGCCTATGCTTCACCTAATGTCTGATTCCACACGATCATTTTTATTTTTTTAAGAAAACTGTTCCCAAAGCACATCTGATTTCTGTTTCATCTCACAGCCTGTCAAGGATTCACGTTGATGTTTCTTGGTCGATACTTCTCTTCTTTAGTCAGTATATAGGGAATCATATACTGATTCCTATATCCGTATAACACCCCCCCCCCCCCCCAAACCACTGTTTTTTTGTGGAAAAAAAAACCCCAAAGTTCTACAAACCAATTCTTAAATGATCAAGCAATGTAATATAAGAAATTATATATGATAGTCAGGTACTTTCGGCCACGAAAACATCAAATGCCTGGAAACAAGAAGTTTTACAAAACCACCTTTGACACAGGAATGAAAGCAGAGCCTCCAAGTAACCTTCAGCCAAAGTGATTCTGATGTAAGATAGATTGCAAATTGATCTTAAGAGCAGCAAAGGAAATGAGCTAAGAAATGGGAAGAATTATTTTCTGTGTCTCTTATCAGTGACTACAACTATTGACTGAGAAGGAAATGCAATCACCACAATTACATGTAGTAACCTCACACATCACGGGCAAAGTGGAGAAAGAGGCTTAAAATCCTTGTGAACGACGGTCACTGAGGGAAAGTGGTGCTGGAAATGCTGGGATGTACATGTTGTGTTCACACATATTTATCATATCTCTAAGAAAGGAGCCATAAATAATATCCAGAATAATTAAAAAACAAGCTATAATACTCTATATGCCAAGACAGTTGTAACCACTGTCATATTCTCTTCCTTTCAAGAAATAAATATTTGAAGTGCACCTACGGAAAGAACTGGTTGGATTTCAACCCAGTCTAGGGTAAACATGCCATGCCAAAGAAAGTGCCCTTCCATCAAGCAATATTCAGAGAAACAAATCTTAGGGTATGTAACACTCTCTGGCAGATGCAGCAATGACTTGAGAAACAAAAGGGTGGTGGAGATAACACTGTGCTCTGAAAGAGCTTGGTTGGTGCAATAGAAATTCAAAATACAAGAGAATGGTTGACAAAGAACATACATTGTAAAGAAATAGTGTTCTGCAGAGCAAAAGGTAAATTTGCACCTGAACACATACATATATATATAGGTAGAACATGACTGAGATATGTGAATGAATGGAAAAAATGCCTTTGAAGAAAAAAATATCTCATTTACCAAATATCAATGAAACCTTTAGCCCCAGGTCACAAAAGAAATAAGAGATCTACAAAAGCAACCAAGTTAAACCCAAATTTGAAAGTTGAGTGAATACATGAGTGTTTATAAAGATGAATGAAAACTGAATACCATAGAGAATCAAAGAAATTATACACAACAACAGGAATCTGTTACAGCCTCCTCTTCTGCGACACCACCATGGCCAGGACCCTGGGACACCACCCTCCATATTTTCATTTAGTTTCCCAAATTAAATCATTCATTCTGAGTTCATATCAATAGATGGGGACATGAGCAGCATGGCTACAAGCCACTTACCATATGTAGCCTTATAGTAGCCAAAGAAATAAAGATGTCAGAAAAAAATAATTAGCTAGCTAAGACTTCTGCTTTAGGAAGACACACCACTTAATGTAGAACTAGAAGGTGCTCAGACGTCACTGTTCTAAAGGTTTATAAGAAACTCATCTTGTCTAGAACAGACACTGCAAAATTGGCTTACAGAGAAGCAGAACTGTCCCCATTACAGTTCAATAACAGAGAGCACAACAAAACATGGAAAGAATTTTGGATAGTAAGCCATAGCGTGTATGACTTTTAGATCAAATTTAAGTTGAATTCTTCAGGTAGCCTTGAAGACAAGTAAACAGTACTAAGAAGAAATCAATATGATATCAAAAGTGTATTCAGTGTTCTGAAAAGTAGCCCAGTGGGGACAAAGCTCTAGATAAACAATATAGGAAATTGAGAAGGTGTTTTTTTTCCTCTAGACTGGAAAATTAGAACAGAATTAGGGTGCCACAGCTGTTATTTATAATGTCAGGATTTACAACACAGATGCATTTGAAATACCATCCAGTGCTATCAGAATACAGTAGAAACATTCTTAGCTGAGGTTTGCACAGTAACTACTGACACGTAACATATGTGAGTCTCTAACACCTTGCACACTGGGAAAGCACTGACATCTGTTCACAATGATGTGAACAATACCAGAATAAAGCATTACAGTTTGCACCTGCTTGAATAGGTTTTTCACAGGATGAAATAACAACACTCGATGCCCCAATTCAAAGCAGCTTTTAAAAAACATGCTGAGAAAAAAAGCTTATTTTCCATCATCTTTTAAATTAATACCCTGGCTTGCAACCAGCAACTCATGTACATGGATAGTGCTATTAACAAAAGTGGGAGGATTCATTTCATCGTGGAAGAAATTAAAAAATGCAATGTATATATTGTCCAATTTGAAATAAATTTCTGTAGTGGAAATTCCTGAATTGAAATGGCAGCGTTACTAAAATGTTTTTGCATCACTCAACAACAAGTAATTATTTTTGGTAAGTTTGGCCTCACACCGGACCTCATCGATTCATTTGACTATTTCACATCATATCATTATCATAGTTAAATCATTTAAGAAAGTAAATTGAAAACGTGTAAAAATTCAATCTACAGACATGCATATTTATAGTCATAATACAGATGCATATCACCATACATATATGTGTGTGTGTATATATATATATTATTAGTAGATTGCAAAAGATTTTGCAAAGCATGATGAACACTATCTCTATTTTATCAATGGAGAAACAGAAACAAAAGGCAAATTATTTAACAGCCTTATTCATGCCACATTTGTTATATTCTAGTAGAAGTAGAAGGAAACACATGGAAACAAGAGAAAATTGCCTTTAAAATTGAGCCATGTTTCTTCTGACAAGCCTTCTCACTGAATCCTTTCATGTCCTGACCATGGCATTGTCTACACACACTTAAATATTTGAAGTTTTTTGCTCATTTTCGTTCTTAATTTCTTTCTGGCATATCTAAGACACCTCCGGAAAAAGACAGATAATGAAACTGATGTGGTCTAATGAAAAGTATTTGTTGTGGTGTTGAACAAATTCTTCAAAATAGTTCAGTTACAGCTAATACTTAGCCATGCAGAACATCCCTTTTCCTCCATTAGCTCCTTGCTGTGCTGCTTTTTGATCAACTCCTATAAGCTTTTTAGTTGTAATGAAGAAAACTGAGGCTAATGAGTCAAAAGGGCAGCAACGATTGATTCATAACGTCATGCCTGACCTTCTGGAGGGCAATCTTTAGTAAAGGCATTGACAAAAATAAGTTAGGCTGTAAGAAGGAATTTGAAGACTGCAGTTTGAAACAATTCAGAAGGCGGCAAATAGGTAGGTTATGCAAAGGGTTTTTACTGAAGTGGTTAACAGCACTCGGAATGCCTGTTGATTTGAAAGGGGCTGCTTCACTGGGAGAGTCTGAAGAAAGAACCAACTACAAAGAAAGCTTCTTTATTCATATATGAGGCTGAAAGTATTTCAGAAAGAGGCATTTAACAACCACTTTAAAGGTTTGGGGGGTTACAAGATGAGCTGTGCAACACACACACAAAATGTTCTTTGGTGGTTTAGGTTTCATTTTGCTTGCAATAGTGTCTCAAATCCATTTTCACAATCATTCACCTTTTCAGTAACGCAGCTAGAACCTCAGTAGGAACTATCTTGAAAGCTCATTTCACTTGTTCTCTTTTAGGAACAAATGGGTGAAAACACTACAAACTGAGGGGCATCAAGGGCCATACTGCAGAAGGGATGTTAATCTCTATACAAGGTTAATTTGCTTTCTTCGTACTTCTTTAAATATCTGTTAGTGCAACATCTGTTGGAGATTGTTGCTATTTTACATTCAGCAGAGTAGTCATTAGGAAGAGGAACATGTCCAACGAAGGGCGGCGGTGCTTGGAGGGACACCTATAGTCTGGTTCTTGCCCTTAAGCGATTGTAGCTATTAAAAAATACGGTGGTGTCTCTTCTCCCACAGATATATAGCAGGAAGATTTCCCTAACGCCAAGGGGCTCCTCAGGAAGCCAGGCGAGTGTGAGACAAAGAGAGGGGAAACCCATTTCAATATATATCATTGCTAAACAGTAAAATTACAAGGGCAACAGAGTTTTAAAAAGTCGAAGAATCCCATTGCAGAGATTACCAAAAAAAAGTACGAGTATTTTCTCTACTTTCTCTCCTCTGGGAGAGGGAGTATTTCTAATTTCCATTTGACCAAAATCTCAAAAATGGAAAGAAGACAATAATACTGAAAGAAGTGTTCATAATTAGTTTTTTGCCCCAAAACAACTCATATAAAATGCTCTGAGTTAAGAACTTCCTCAAACTAAATTAAACTTAATTTTTGCAATAGCAAAAATAGATTTCATTTTTCAAGTCTCAAAATATTTGTTTTGTGCAATTGGAAGAAAGCTCATCACCACTTCAAAAAGTCAGATACCACTGCCCTATCTTTTTGTCATCGCTAAATCAGTGACAATGAATTTCAAAGGATACTGATTTGGGATAAAGAGATGTGAAAATCTATCTTCCTTGAAAGTTCTTTTTATATTGACATTCAATGCAGTACATTCAATCATCACTAGCATATTAAAGTATCTCAGCTTAGTTCTGACAGCAATACCTTTTTTATGGCTAGATGTTAATTTACAGAAAAGTAAATGCAGGAAAGGTTGAGCTGACCTAAATGATTGACTGTCATGACTGGGAAATGTGTCATGAGGCTGCAAACCTTTAATGGACAGTCACTTTAATTATTTAGATAGAAGTGTCAGCTGAGCAGGCCATATGGTGCCTGCTCTCAGTTTGAAGTCAAACAGAAACGTTCCCAGAATTATCTCACAGAATATGAGACAAGAGCAAGTAAGGAAGAAATGTAGGAGGGATCAATAAATGTGGAGACAGAACCCAAAATTTCAGCTCTAAACTCAATACGTTTTGCTTCATGTTCTGTTGTATGGTACTCAGGATAGAAATTCATTTTTTTTTATCAAAATCAGATTAAAATCCTTCATGAAACTGTTCTCTAAATATCAAACAAAAAGAATACACTGAAGCTGACACCAGTGCTTAGCGTATTTGGTTAATATCATTCCCTTCGTCCTTACAGTCATACTATTTCCTAAAAAATTTGCTGTGGAACAAATAAGTTAAATCTCCAAGGACTGATAATGACATTGATCAAAAAACCCAAACAAACAAATAAGGAAGAAAAAAATGTATCCATATCTGAGGGACATTGTAGCTGTTCTCAATTTGTTTTGTTGTGAATCTGCAGGTTTTCCGATTCCCCAGAAAAAAACCCCAAGAAATCATAATGCTTACACGCAACTTTGCTATCAATAGAGTAAACTGGAATTTTATCTGACATCATTTCATTATGCAGATACACAGCAGTCATGACACTGGTTGATTTGAGAAACAAAATGTTATTGGAAGGTTGTTGTAGTTGTTCATGTCCTGTCTTTTCCCAGGGAGACCACTTACGTACATTTTTATGTTTTTCTGGCTAGAAAGCTTCTTATACTGTTGGAGAAAAGTGATACCTCCCCCTGTCATAGCATCTATCTATGTTATTATGCTTTCTGTTGTTCACAGAACCATTTTGAATCACACAATGCTACAGTTTCCAAACCAAAAACACAAAGAAGGTCAAGCAGGGAGTTACATTTTTTCTCCTTTCCTCTTGTTTTCTCTATATTTCTTGTTCTATGCCTTGACTAGATGTAAATATATGAAGTTGTGCAAGAGTTTATCCTCATAATATGGTAGCTCAAAGTACAAAATTCCAAAGACTGCAACAGATCTCATCAGCAGCAGCAGGATTAGAACTTATTACCTAAATTCCAGATACTCGAATGGATATAATCTTCAAATAAGTATGACAAAATTCAATGAAAAATTTAGTTCGCTTATGTGGAGTTTATTTTGAAATTAGAAATTTTTTATAGGGGATCTGATTTCCAAATGTTAGATACACAGAATTTCTTAAACTAGTTCACCTTTGTATTTTTAATTGCAAGTACCATAAATGCAGTTTAGGAAGGAAGGATGAAATTTGTAAATTTGCCATTCTCAAATAGTGGGATCCAGGCAGTGAACACTCAAAATATCACAAGTAACATTTCAGCTTTTCGTTGTTCATCTGGACTGATGAACAATTAACAAAATTACATGTTTTCCAGATTTGAGTTTGTTTTGAGGGAGACTCTTAGGAAAATTAATATTGTAAAAGGCATGGAGTTTGATACTGTTAGAAATATAATCAAGTTTTGAGAAATTAAATCATATAAGCAAAAAGGAAGGCATATTTTCCATTGCTTCTCCCACTCCCCAAGTTTCCAGTAAATTGTCTATTAAGACAGTTTTTAATGACCTTTTTATGCTGCTTTCATAGCATTTTCTACACTTAGCTTCATCACATCCTCTAATTCTACTGCAGCAACATCAAAATGATATTATTGCCATAAAGTAAAGTATTGTCATAAAAACATCTTTTCACAATCTGAAAATGTTTAAGCAGGGCAAGCAGGCCAAAAGAAAAAGTTTCCTTGGCACTCAAAGGCAAGGCACAAACACTAAACCCACAAGAAAAGCTAGCAGCTTATACATGAATGACAAAAAAGCGTGAAAAAATTCAAATTTATTTTTTTGTTACCTTTCCTTTATCTCCTTCTTCCATATTTTTCTAGATATCCAGGACATCTATGCTTTCATAATAATGTTATATGTCACAAATTACCATTAGAATTCACATTTCTGTTTCCCACAGGGATCATGTACCTCACAGTAAATACAAAATAAAACACTATGACAAAAACCTTAAAGCATCGAATATTTGAGGTGTGAAACAGAGTTTAAAAACCCCAATCAGTCTTATCACCACCATCATCATGAAACTAATGCAGGAAAGAAGCATTAATCTTTTTAGTTCTACTTGCAACTGGGAGAAACTGATGCAAATGTTGTGAAAGAACGAACCCTTCTTCCTACAGTGGTACCATAAAAAACATAAGAAAGAGACCTGAGAAACTGTGATATATTTGGTTTCTTTTCTTTTTTTTTTTTTTTTAAGGAAAATATTTACATAAGGTTAAGGAGTATAACCAGAAATTGTATTTTCTATATGACTTTTGTAGTCAATCTAGACAAATAAAAAAGAGGAAAAAAAGCTATTATTATTGAACATTACTTCAAATTGTCGTTTAATACGTGGTGACCTGGTGCTCTCAAGTCTTGTCTTTTAATGAAACATTACAAAGCAACAGTAGGAAGAGAGATAGGAAAGTCAGCAGTAATTTAGTTGGTGATGCCTTGCAGCTTTGTGGTTTGGTCAATACAGCCTTGCTGGTGCACGTCTATAGGAACATCTGTCTAACTATTTTGTTATTTGTTTCTGCTTTGGCTTAGCTTTAAACAATGGTGTTACATATAGACTTCTCTAATTAATAGGGAGTAATAACAGAGAATAAAATGCATCACACAAGAGCGCAAGCATGGGAGGACAGCAGGTAACTTGAAAATACCGACACAGGAGGATAGCAGAGGCCCCAGGACTATAAAAACTCATCAGCGGTCAGGTATTGGTCCCAAAGAAACACAAACTCAGGAGACAGGTAAAACCAGCTTTAGGGGTAAAAAAGAAACCAAAGAACAAGTCTTCAAAATCTGTAAATCACACTGTGTAGTAAACTCATACATAACCATGGAACTGCCAACCAAGAGCAAGTAAAAGGTCTGTGTTAGAAAACGCATACAAATTAAGTTAAGTGGACCCAAAAATGCAGAGGAGGAAACACTCACCATCAGCGGGATACACCTTTTGGCAAAGGTCATTGAATGCTGACAACTTGCTGTAACTCTCCTTTCCCTGGCTAAAATCATCAACCTCAGGAGTCAAAGGGGCACTAAAAAGAGGAGCACAACATCAGAGAAAAGGGTAAAGAAGAAATCTATCAGCTTGAACCATATATAACATGAACTTTCAGTGTTAGCTTCATTGCAATAGAACTAATAATAATTCTAGGATTAGACCATTAAGACTTTAATTAAGCTAACAATAAAATCTTAGGTTTGTATATAAGGGGTATTCCTTTGGGCCACATAAAATGCACGGGCAGTAATGCAACAAATTGATGGAGAATTCGAGCAATGTAGTCTGTAAATTGGATGCAACAAACTCGTAACAGATTGGTAGACAATGCACCATTAACACAGACACTTAAAATTTATCACAACAAATTGGTAGCAGCCGTAATACACAAACTTCCAGGAAACAAAGGACATTCTGTGCAGGGGTACCACTGAAGTAGTTATGCTGAGTTAAATTCCGGTGCCTTCTGTACTCCAGGGAGGAAAGCAACTCCCTAATAGCTCTCTTTCAGAGGCAGATTTTCTTCCTTTCATGCTGCCCCCTCGTTCATAAGGTTCCACCCATGCATTGCCCAGCAGTACAGAAGGTTCAGAAGAATGGTGAATCTACTGCTCATCCAGACTGAAATCCTGTTACAAGTAGCTTCCTCAGAGAATCAGGGTCACCTTTGCCTCTACAAGGTTCAGCAGTGAGATGATTTGAATTCTACTCTAATATTAAGCACAAGCCTTCCCGAGCTGCTTTGGAGTGGCCTTTGAAACTGGAGTTAAATTGAGATATATTCTTGATTCTTCCTTTTCCTTTATGTTTACTCTTGACATCTAGCTACTTCTCCATCTCCTTTTTACCTGCATCCTTAATAGCCTAACAGCTTCTTTGGTTCTAGTCATACTTTTTTTTTCCTTCAGTCTGTTATTGGAGAAACTAAAATAAACTGTTTGCCTTATATATGCTTCATGGCTTTGTGGATTTTTTGAGACAAAAGTTACAAACAGAAATGTTTAAGGTGACCAAGAAGGATAAACAACAGTGGAAAACCATCTGTTCATATACTGACCTTTAATTATCATGATTTTTCAGACTGAACAGGACTATGGATGCTCTGTATTCTCTTCCTTCACTCCGACAATGCCTTTTACCAGCAATTGCAACAGACATTAACTCCTGAAAGCAAAGACATGCCTCTTCCAAGACTCTATATCACATTACAGAACTTTTAAACTCATTAAATTAATTAGCTTAATCAAATAGCTTATTAACTTATTAGCTTATTAACTTATTGACTTAATGACCGAGGTTATTTTTGTTGTTTTCTACATAGATTTTCCAATCTTTTTTTACGAACCTCCCTGGACCATCGAAACACCGATGATCACCAAGTTCCACCACTTTTTGTGTCGTCTTCTGTGCTTGCTTTTGCAGGGCAAGGTGTTTCCTTCCCTCCCTCTGCAACAGCCACCTTTCCACATCATCAGGACATCCTGTTTTTCTTTGGTCACAAGGGGTAACATTCACGCTTACGTCTCTCTGTCTTTGCCACCATCTATATTTGTGCCGTGTTCTCTTTCATTTGTGCCACTCCTTATCAAGCAAGGAGTCTTCATCTTTTCAATCTGGCTTCATGCAAGATTTTCATATGCTCCTTGAAAGATCTTACTGGCAAGTTCTAGGTTGGCAAAGGTAATGGTTTACTTTAAACTGCTGCTGTGTTGGAAAACAGCTTATTCATGAGCATCTGAGCTTTCCGTGCACCATCAGCACTGCAGACAGATAGAGAGGATAACTTTGTCAGTCAGCTGATATTGTTCTATCTCTGTGTTTTAAGCAGAGCCCCGATTCATATTTCTAAATGTCTTTTACATCTCTTGCATTAATTTGAGATGGGGAGGCCTGAACTGAACATAGTCATCCTAGGGCGGGCATACTTCTTATAACATTATTATAATAATATCATCTATACTGTTTTTCATCCCATTTATTAAGAAACTCAGCATTGTATATGATTTTTAATCACAGCTGAAAAATGGGTAGATACTTTCAGAGATATCTCCACAAGTGACTGTCTTGATTGCTTCCTGAATATGGTCTCTGAACACATGCTTAATGTCCTGAGTTTCACATCAGAGACATTTCATCTCAGAGCAAAGAGTAAATTTAGAAGCTACAAGTTATATTTTTCCTTCCCCAAGCACACCAAGGTAGCTTTTTGGGTGAAGACTTCAGACGTTTCATCAGGATCTCAATTACCTAAGGAAGTCTGTAACTGAGCACGAAATACAAACAGTTTCCTATTGTCTGGCAAGATGTTAATTTGCCAGAAAAGAGCTTTACTCCTTTTCAGGCTGAAGTGTCACTAATTGGTACACTTCAGAAAGGCCACACAAAATCCTAAGGATAATTACAGCTGCACTGATATTATCTTCAGTAGTAACCTCTGGAAAGGCAGCAGTTACCCCTCTGGCCTTTTTAAATTCTAGATCCTTACTGTAAGCCCTATGTGATAAAGTGTTTAGCCTGAGTAGATTCACAGAACTGCTCTATTACGAGGTTTAAAAATGAAGATTTAAAAAAAATATCACTAAATCCAGGCAGTGGCAGTTTTTTATTCTTGGGCAAAGTCCAACTGTGTTATTTTCCACTTCTAAGAAAAAGAAGTGGAAGAAAGAAGTCTTCTTTCAGTCTTCTAAGAAAAAGACTGAAATCATAGTATCTGCCTGTTTTTAAATATGTTAATATTATAAATAAATAATTTTTAAATATTATCATTAATGATAATAATAATTACAGCAATAATAATATATTTGTATGCTGATAGGTGTCCAAGCAGTTTCTTGCTTAAATACTTTCTTACAGAACGCTCTGAGGATAAGGACTGATAGGATATCAGTGACAAGTCATACGAGATTATTGTAGTTGACAAAAACAAAATTGGAATCTCCCCCAAACCTGAGTTAAAATTAATTTCAGATGAAAGCCATATATTGAAAAGCATAGAAAGGTGTTGTCAAAATATGCAAGACCCCCTTACTCTGCCCCTTTAGGCAAAATAAACATTATTTTTTTCTTCCAGTTACTAGATAGTAGAATAGTAGCCCTCATTGGGAAACAAATTATTTTAAAATAATTTTAAAGCACATTTGGAGTGGAGAAGGTATTTTCTCAGGGCTGTTTTTTTTAATGAGGAATACATCAATATTCAGTCATTAGCAGTGTTAATACGCTTAAGTGGATTTTTAAATTCTTGATATTCATAGGGCCATTAAATGCTAAGTTAGCATTAGCTGTTACTTATTTCTCTAAAGATCAAAACCAATGCTTTAACTACGTGAGATTAAACCTAGCCCTCCCTGCATCCCCCCAAAACTTACTTTTTTCTTATCACACTTCCTTCATAGAAAAAAATGATGAGAATTATGCCAGTAGGAGAGTATAAGTATTTAATAAAATATTCAAGGATGTACTTTTCAAACTTGCAGAACTGTCTCTTTACAATGGATATTTGAATTCTGAATTTTGGTTTGCTGTATTCAATTATTTGGAATAGATCAAATATTTCAAAAAAAAACCAAACCCCAAAACTGTAAACATCTGTATCTGGTAAATTCCCTAAGACATGAATATTCATTTTAGTAATAAACCCTGTAATTAATTGTTTCACCCCAACCATATTTCTCTTTGAGATCATCGTGACGGATATACATCTTGCTACAAAACTTTTTATGAAGGTCATGATTGTTCCGTTGGTACCATCAGTGGAAATTTGTCTTCTTCAAAATTATTTTGTGTAAGAGAAGAGAAGTAAGTACAACATTTTCTTTTTCAAGAAGCTTAAAATACAAAGTTGAAACGAAAGTAAATCAGAAATCATTTATTATATGCAAAATGTTGCAAGAAAAGTCAAGATGTTCTGCTTTCCATGAAAAAGCCCATACTGAAGTTATAAATACACGTGTCTGGTTTTCACCACAAATCAATGTACCAAATCAATGTACATCTCTCAATTAAGTCTATTTTACATTTTAATATGGTTTGAATGTACTTCACTAGACATCATGTGAAGATATGCTGAGAAATTTACTTTTCCAATTAACTGAAAGTTTTCAGGCACTCAGTTGACTATATTCAGATCTGGCAGAGATTATATAGTACATATCTGCACTGTTTAAATGTAGGACAGCTTGATAATTAATCAGTTTGTCCAGACTGCTTCAGCGCATGATTAAGTAATGCTATGAGTTCAGGCTGGGAAATCCATGCTGAAAGGCAAAAGGAAACTACTATGAAAGTCTGAGAAACCTGCCACAGTGTGTCTAGGAAATGATAACAGTCTTTAGAGAATTACGCTCTCTAAAATGAATGGCTGTTTAAAGGTAGTTAGTCCTCAAGCTCTTACAACAGAGAAAAAGAGTACACACAAGTCAACGGAAGAATCAGTAGTCCAACCTCTTGTATTACAGGAGAGCAACAAGAACTGAAAATTAATACAATGAAGATCCTGACAATAATCTTTCAGTTACAGTTTAAATCTCTATCTCTAACCTGTTCACAAAAGTTTTTTTGCCAGAAATATTGTGCTAATATTCTTAATTGCTTTCCATCTAGAGGTAGATGCTGAGATGGGCTACATTAATTGTGGATAACAACCTGTAAAGAGAATGAGGACAGGGATAGTAACTTTCTCATGCTGCCTTTTGTTATATTCTTTCCCCCAGTTTCTTCTGCCATTAGCACTGTAGGTATTTCACCTAGACTCCATCAGATGGACCCACAGTATTTTTCAGTCATGCAATAATATAGCACCGGAAGGCTCAAAGCTGTTGGTTTGCTAAGGACAGGTATCAACGGGCAGCTCTGGGGAGGAACACACATGCTGTGAGGACAAGGATGGATTTCCCCATTGATCACAACTTCTGGATATTTCATCTGTCTCTCTTTTCTAACTCCTAAAGCTTCAAGCCCCACCCACGTGAGTTGCAGGAGAACTGGAAATACTGCAGGGCTTTATATTATTTTCTGGAAAAAAATACACTTTCCACCTCTTCTGGTAAGGCTACCCCAGAGCCCAAGAGCTTTATCAGAAGCTGACGCTGATTAGTACTTCATAGGATCAGGTCATTAGACATCTCCTAAAAATTATAGCATGAAGTAAAGTAGTGAAATAATTAAAACAGAATATTTTGCTTCTCATAATGCAAAAGCAAGCTTGGCTGTAGAAGAAGGGACTTTATTATTATTTTTTATGGGATATATCAGTAGCACTGTAAAAATTCAGTTTTCCCAGCAACAAAATCAATGGAGTATTATATCTAAAATCTTTTGAATTCTCTAAATGTACCAAGTGATTCGTGTAAGTCATTTTAGAAGGAAAACTGCTGCAGAAAGTGAAAAGATTTTCCACACACTGAGGCAGCCTTGAACATATATGAATCACAAATATTATTTGCAATTAAACATACAAAATGAAGTGTACATAACTACACATTCAACAGTTATTACAAACCAGCACATTAATACTTATTCTTTGCACTTAATTGTCCATTCCCAACACATAACATATTTAGTTGCAAACTCTTTGAAGTGCAATGAATTCTTTTAGTAGCTTTGCTGCAATTCAATTTTAATTTGCTTTTTTATGTAGCATCTTTGATACAATGTATCTTGAATTGTGTGATAGTAAGGTAAAAATAATGGGAACACTTCAGAGTTGCATGCTGCTATTCCATTTTATAGCAGTATGGCAAAATGATATATGGACATAAACTAGAGGTAAAAAGAAAATGAATGTATATTTTAAATCAGAAAAAAAAGCAATATTCAACTACTACTCCATTAGCTTTCATCTTTCCTTCATTAAAGTCTTCTGAAAAGGCATCTTGTAAAAGAATAACACTGAGAAATGCTTGTACTTCTCAGAAAAAGGAAGACACTTCATATTTCATAAAGCTAATTATTTTGTTCCTGGTTTCATTCTACATAAGAGACGGCAAGGAAGGCCTGCAGATGAATTGCTAACCACCATCTTTCAGGAAAGGATGTCAGAACATATTTCTTAGATGGGCGAGAAACTTCAGGGGTTTGTAAGTTAGATGATGATGCAATTACCAGTATTCTGTGGTATGATAATGACCTTTGTTAAAGCAGCCCAGGTCATGAAGTCACGTCAAGAGTCCAGCAGGTGTTGTGTTTCAAGCAGGAATGAAGCCTTTGAGACCTGCAGGAGACTGTCGGTAGAATCTCACAGCAAAGAACAGACATGCAGAAAGTGCAGGGAAAGGATGAAACGTGCCGTTTGAGATTACGCTTAACACTGCTTCACCGTCATGGTCCGCTATATCTAAAGACTATTTGAAAAGTGGGAGGGAGGAAATTCAGGGAAATGAACAAGTTGTTCAAGGGAAACTCGGTGTTGTTTGAATAAATCCTAGGGGATGAAAATCATCCTTTTGTGGACAGGTTTAAAACTTTCCTAACTACCTAACTCCACTTGGTTTCAATGGGATTAGAAATCAAGAGGATACCTAAGAGAAGCAGCTGTGTTCCAGCAGGCCATAGTTACAGAAGGTGTTATTTATGAAGCAACAGATTGTATAGCTGCTTTTATTTACTCTGAGGGGTCCTCAAGTCCAGCGAATGCCATGTAGGAGAGAAAGAGTTAAACCATGTAAGTTTTTAATTGTATACAGTTTCTTAACTAGACTGCTAAGTAGCCCAAGGCATACCCTACACATCGGCAACTCAGAGTTATAAACAAACAAGAACAAATCAATGAAAAAATCAAAATAATAACAACATAAAAATTAATCAGCTTTCTACATTGGTAAGATATCAAATGCCTCAACAATTCCTTGTAATTCTAATGCAATATATCTTCCACCTCATCCTCCAAGTTGGCTGACTCATTCAGTAGTCAGTCCCCAAAAAAATGACTGGGAAAAGGCAGTCACCTGCCAAATGACATGCTTCAGATCTAAATGGATAGATGATACAGGGAAGATCACATCCCTTTTAGGCTGATGGGACAGCAGCTCTTGTGCTAAGTAGTCTTCCCAAAATAGAGGTCACTAGTTGCTAACCAGCCTTTCATGCCACCTGCCAACTTAACAGAGTTTCCAGGAAACATTCTGGTGTTAGGTGGTATTTACCACTTAATAAAAAAAAAAAAACTTTGGCTCCTAGGCTATGAAATATGAATGTGCAGTCCTTGTTTGACCAACGATTGATTGAAGTATCTCGTGTTCTGGTCCACCAACAACAGTCTCAAATAAATTACCTGTGCATACAAGATTTGTCATGTATCACTTCCTACCAACCATTTCTGGCATTAAAAACAAGTGCAAGAATGCCGAAAGAAATAGTATCACCAGAAATGAACAACGAAAAACCTGTTTTATTAAAAGTCAAGATTGTGACTAAAAAAAATATATATTAAAAATATATATTAAAATGAGAGCTACTCTTGTTTAAGTGTAGGCAACTGGTTTTTTTGTGAGATTTTTTTCTTTCATTTGTACAATTAGTATCATGGAGCTATGACGACAGCAAAAGTCTAGAGGCTGAAACCTACAGAGAAATGAAGAAGACATTTTTTTTTCAGAAGTGGAAGTGAACTTTTTTATTCTTTAGTAAACCTTGTAATTTCTTATAGACTTACTGATAAGTGGGATGTCCTTAAAGTTTTCTTGATTAGATGTAGATATTGTACACTTAGAAGTGATACGGACTATTGATAAGACTGAAGACTTTAATATTGTTATTCAGTCTGTACTTCTATAAGCCCCTTATTTCTGACAGGTTAGAACAGCTTTTTCTTTCTTTATCCTTATTTTATACTGACACAAGACATCCTTGCAGCAGAAACATGCCTATTCCAACTCAGGGCTGGATCATGGCAGTAGTTTCACACCTCTTCTGGTTTATATTTTCTTTGCAAGTGATATTCCTTGTGGAGGCAACATGCAACCTACTGGGATATATTTTGGAGCAACAGTTGTTAACCACAAAAGAACTGTATGCAGTCTGAAATGAAAGTGAAATCCAGCTAAAGCCTAACCAGAGAAAAAAAACCACTTCTGTCTGCTAACAATAACAATATTATGATCCTTCCAAAAAGCTGTCTAATAAATAGCTATTTTTTCCAATACCTTACATCTGGATTATAATTCTTTTATTCATTTTGGCTCTCTCACTGCATGAGAATTCCCACTGACTGCAATCATAGCAGAAATTTGGCTCAGAATTGGTACTTAGGAATAAGCTGTATCTGATTCCCTGTTTCAGAACATGATCTGTGTTGATAGAGTGTGACACTGTTCAGAAGGCACAGTCACTAATCCTATCACTCCAATCTCTAATCCAATTAACCCTCAGGCTTTCTTGATGTTTCGGAATCCTGTTTTTTTGGTTTTATTTTTTAAAATTTATTATGAATGCCCTGAACATTATTGGTTCTGCTACTACTATTGTTATTATTCTGAGCTGGTTTTCCTAGGAACTTTCTTATGACCTTGGCTGTAGGGTTACTGCAATGTGTAAACATACACCAAAAATATTCCCACTTTTCTGAATGCATCCTCAAAGGATATGTTTTGTTCATCTCTCTGCTCTTATTTTCTTTAATTCTTGACTTTACCCCAGCCAAACATTATTTTTTTTGATTTACACAGCTCCATGCAATTTCAGACACGAGAATTTTCACCCATTAATTTGGTTCTCAGGGCTGCAAGAACTGTCCCTTTGATCTCATTAGCATACAAAATAAATCAGTGATCACAGTGACCACAGGTTATTCGTTTATTCTCTGTTTATGTTTGAGAAATTTGCTACAAGATTAATGATTATTGGTCAGTTTATTTGCCCACTTTAGCTCTTTTGAGCAATCCTACTTTTTATACTATGTAGCCTTAAAAAGAGTTCTTGCACAAGGAAAGCGTTTAGTAGAATAATAAATAAAATAAACTGCACTCAGGTTGACTCCAGGATGCTATTGCAAGCCTGAAAAAACATTTCAATATTAAGATCTGTTAAAGTCCGCTAGTTGTTGTGCAACTTCGCAGTCTACTTAGAATAAAACATTGCTTGCTCTTGACCAAGTTGGGCTCAGTCAGAGAGAAATGGTGAAAAAAATTATCAGAGAATTTGCACTGGCAGAGAATTTTGATGCTTTGAACCATTCTTATGAATGTTGGCCACAAGTCCATATTTATTTTTCAACCGACAGTATATTTTGATGATGCTAATGACAAAGCATGATGACATCAATTTGAAGTTTAGGTTTATCTGATGAAATGTAGAATGCACCATAACAATATTTGTTCACAAAGCAAAATAAGCATTGTTAGAATACTCAAATTAAACAGCATTGACAAAACAAACAAAAAAACCTGACAAGGATGCTCCCACTCCTAGAACTGAAGTACCATTTTTCTACACCTGTGATGAACATTTGTGAAATATTACTCCATCTGGCTAAATTTTTCATGACTTCTTTTGACTAGTGATTTCTCCTGACACATACCCTCTAGAAACAGGGAGAGAAAGCAAATCAATACTCTAGCTAATCTGAGTTTCTGAACGAATTTTTTTTCTTTCACATAATTTTCATTTTCTCTTGATAATACAGAGAGCGGATTAATATAAAAAATATATAAATTAAAATCTAAAATCCACAACAGGAAGAAAAGGAACATTTTGTAATCAGAAATTTTTCCTGGATTGAATTTTTCCTATGCTACTGTTTTTTAACATGAATATTAAAGTCATCTAGAAAAGCATGATATCAGTAGCGACACTGTGTACGATAACACATATAGCATGTTAATTTCTTCCCTCTATTTTTAATTCCACCCAGCTGTGAGACGTCCACTGTTCAGTACAAGATTAATGAATCACACTCTAATTGCTTTTCACATGTCAAACTCTACTCTGAGTCTTAAGGTTTCAAGAATCTAATGTCAAAACACTTTCTTTTGGCTAAATCTCAGGAAACTAACTCCATCAAATGCAGTGATGCATTAGGAATAATATTAATTACATACTTCGTGAAGATTCAAATCTGTTCTACATTTTGAGTAAATTACAACACTTAGCTATTAGTTTGAACAACATGAATTGATTCAGCCCTGAGAAGGAGGTACGCTAGCATAACAGTAATGCTTCCCTGGATGAAATCATAGAAACACAGAATGGTTCGGGTTGGAAGGGACCTTAAAGATCATCTAGTTCCACTCCCTGCCCTGGGCAGGGACACCTCCCACTAGACCAGGCTGGCCTTGAACACCTCCAGGGATGGGGCACCCACAGCTTCTCTGGGCAACTTGTTCCAGTATCTCATCACCATCATAGTGAAAAATTTCTTCCTAATATATAATCTAAATCTCCCCTCTTCCCGTTTGAAGCCATCACGCCTCATCCTATCACTACATGCCCTTTCCCAATTTGCAGATGTGACCATATAGTACAACCACATTCTAGTGGTTGCATTTTGTCTTATAGGTAAATGCTATAGAAGTGACATAAATATGAAAAAGTGACTGTTAGTTTGTGGTGTATCGATAATATTAATTTGACCAGAAGACCCTGGAGAGGGAATTGCACTGCCTACTCATCAATAATTTACTCTTTTTTTGCTACAGCCTAGAATCAGACAAGACCCTTAAAGAGCTTGTAATAAACGCATCTCAGGCCTCCAGAGATTCATTCCTGCCCAGGAGTTTGAAAATAACTACCTTCAACCGAATTAAAAATTTCTTTAAATACATCAGAACATTCCAAAATATTGAGCTAGTTCAGATATGCTTCTAGATTTACATGGCCCTGAATAGCTCTTCCTGTCTAAAGGGTTTTCTAAGTTTATACTAAGCTAATAATTTCAGCCTCAGAGTCATTAAAATATTAGCAGTATTTTTTCTGCAGAAAGGGAAATGCAGAGGTCCATCCTACTGAATGAACATCCCACTGAAGTTTTTGCTGTGGGAAAGGTATGTGTACCTGGCTAACAAGCGTACGCTGAATGCCATGTTGCGACAGGTTCAGCTCTGTCAGTGCAAACCAGATACAGGAGAGACACAGGAGAGCCTGATGGCAGCCTTCAGAACTAGGAGTCCATTGTTACTGTTACCTGACTCTGTGTTGTCCCCCCTTCAAAGAGCTTCATGTAATCAAATTACATTGAAATGGAGTGAAAACTGGGCAGGTAATTCCACCACTCTGCTGGAAACCAAAGGTTTGTGCTTTATAGGATGCAGCAAAGAAGCATGTGAGCATTACGTGTGGTGCTTGAAGTACTGCAGTTCAAACATGGAAACATATTGGCTGAGCTCAGGGTCCCAAATTTTCTTTTATTTGCACTTTATGGGGCAACCTTCCGAGTGAAAGGTTCAGCTGCTAGGATCTGCAAAATACAATCTTATTCCATCAACATGCAAACTCCCTTCGCTTTTCGCCTTGTCATGCAGAGTACAAGAAGGGGCTGTCAGAATGCAAAATAAAATTTAAAAAACCCTTCCATTTGGCGCTGCACGGAGCAGTGTTTTGGACTCCATTTTTTCACAGGGTGCTGTCATTTTATGACAGGGAGCAGCCATTTGGTTGAAAGCGCTACTGCTCTGTGGTTGCCTGACAGCCATTTCTTGACACCATCACACCCAGGGGCTCTCAGACAGCCCTGTGACTGTCTGCCCGCTTCCTTTGGATCAGGAAAAAAACCTGCCAAAAAAACAGAGTCCAAAACAAAATGGTGCCGCCACGTGTAGGCAGGGGACGGGCCTCCAAGGCCCCTCTCCCTCTGGCGAGTCAGAACAAACCCTGTGACCGGATGAGGTGAGTGGCTTTGGGGACGAATGGCCCTGGGAGCTGCTGGGAGGGGGTGGGATTTCTCCTCTCACTTCCTCTCTTATCTATCGGGGGTACCTGTACTACTAATGCATCATCAGCTGCACACGCTATGTTGTGGAAGCACTTTTATAACTTTTTTAATGCCTAAAAAATGTATTTACATGGTTACATGGGCAAGCTCAGCTGCGGATAGAATGTTTCCAGTAGGGGCATGATTACTGCAGGGCTTCCAGGCTGAGACTTAAGAGAATTGCTATTTCTCCGCTCTGTGAGACATTTACGTGGTAGAAGGAAATGAGTCAGAGCTTGCTTTTATACTTGCTGCCTTTTGCAACTTGCCTGCTAATAATAGCTAGATAGCACTCCCTTATGCAATAAGTTTTATAAATATGTAACTTGAAGGAACCATCTAACTTTGCGCATAGCTGCCTTCAGTGAAGTACCTTCCTATTCTTTTTCTCTTTCTTTTCCTGTTCTTGTCACCGAGAGACTACCAAACCCCAGACAGTCTATTTTCTGCTGCTGCTGTTTCACATGGGCACCAGTTATTCAGCTGGGAGCAGGCTGAGGAATATCAAGAAGAATTAAAGAGCCCTGGGAGCAGCGGTCAGAGATTCCGGGGCACAGGCAGTTTTTTCATCGGTCCTCCTGGTCAAAGGGAAGGGGGTTGATAGGGCCAAGCAAATCTGGCAAAGCAAGAAATGGCTACAGGACTGGTGCCTCAACCAGGGGTTTGGCTACTTAGATAATGGGACTCATTGTGAGAAACATGGTCTACTGGGGCCGGATGGGGTCCACCTGTCAGAGAACGAGAAGAACATCTTCAGTCGGAGGCTTTCCAAGCTCGTGAATAGGGCATTAAACTAGATTTGCCAGGGGAGTGGAACCGCAATCCATCCCACTCCTACCAGTATGAATGCCAATGCCAGCAATAGATGCCCAGAGCCTGGAGAAGGATCTTGGGTCAGCAGGGGAGCACCTGGAGTGCAGCGTAAAGGAAAACTAACCACACAGGCAGCGAGTTAGCCTCATTGGGGGCCCAACTTAAATGCCTCTATATGATAATGACATGCTATGGTAACCCTGTACTTGCTTTCCCCTTATTATCAAATAAGCATTCAGAAACAATACTTTAACTAAATATGCTACACTACATGTATAGATGACATTGATACAATACTTATATACAATATATATATAAAAAAAATATATATAACCCTTCACTATGGGTCTATGGACCACAATCTGTAAACCAGTGGACTTAAATATAAACATGCAAAGACTGATATTGTCCAAGAAGCATAAGATTTAGGGTTCTAACTCCAACCATTATTTATTAGCAATTGTACAAATCATAATTAATTCTTTTTTAAAAGCCCACACTGGAGGTTTCATTGCCATTTATGTACAACAGCCCTTTATAAATCATTCATCTGGAGATTTCTCTCCCATGTGTCGTGAAAACATTTCTGTAAAATCCTCTTAATGGAGTCTATGAATCAGTGCACTGTAAGTGTCACAGGTTGAATCGGTGGCTTAAGAACCAAGAAGGCCTTTTTATAGGCAGGTGTCAAAAGCACTCACTGAATTAGAAACTTTAATCTATGGCAGTCAGTGAAGTTTATGCTCCAAAGAGACAGTTTGAAAGTCCTACCTTTTTCACTGCTATGGTTATGAAGTTCTCACAGGACCTAAAAGAAGGGCCATAAGAATGAGAATTCTGTAGTCTAGAAATTAGAAGACTGAAGGGATATATGATAAAATTATAAGAGTCCTCAAATACCTAAAAGACAACTGCGAAAAAAATAAAAGAAAAGGAATTCACAGTGATGTGGGGCTTAAAATGCAGAAAGGGATGCAGAGGTTGCATCATCGGGAACACTTTCTAATAATGAAGAATGAAATACTAGAACAGATTTTAGGGAAGCCTGTGAAATCTCCATCACTGGTTTTTAGGTCCAAGCCAGTCAAACAATGTAAAGAATGGTAACATTGTGACAGATTCTTCCCTGGGTCTAAAAAATATAATCTCTCAAAGTCTGTTACAGATGTATTGTTTATGATTTTTATTACCTTGACAATGAGGAGGATTCAGACGCTGTTGTGACTCATGTCTGTAATACCCAACAGCTTCTGAAATACCAACACTCCATCGCTAGCACTTACTTTTCGAGTCCTTTCGAACCTACTTTTGGACCTACTTGAAAGGGTCTTTTCCCCCCCATGTCACATCTCATCAGCCAACCTCTGAGAAAATGGGAATTTGGTCAATGCAGTATGTATTTAATACCTGAGACAGGTTTGAAAAGCAAATTAGTCAGGTGAAATTATAAGAACCAGAAAGAAAATGTGGGTGGGGTAAGAATATTTCAGTGTTAATGAAGACAGAGTCATAGAATATCACTACTTTTTTTTTAATCAGCCTAGTTTCACATATATATGTTTAGGCACAAACATATGCATATTGTACATGGAAGAAAAAAGATAGGAATGCAAAAGACAGAGATAGATATTTCTCACTAATTCACTTTCCAATCAGCAATGCAATCAGCACAAGTACAGAGCCCCCATTAGTACTGCTCTGAAAGTGTCCACAGTCATACAGCAGTAGCTGACAGTAGACACGCCAAGCTGAGAGCCTTATGATAACACACTCCTACACCCCAGTGGTAAAAAAGGGACACGTCTCCAAGCAAGCTTTTTTATTCAATCAGAATAAGGAAATAAACAAGCAAAACACTCTGATGAGCAGATTCAGACTTGGGATTTTTCCTTACCTATTAAACCAAAGGGGATGTTTGCAAAAGCTCCAGTGTTTCTTTTTCAGTATTGGGATGCCAATCAGAGTGCAGGTTTATGGAGTGAAAAAGTATGTAAATCCCTTCATTACAAAGTTCATCTTAAGATGAAAAAGGGTAAGTGCTCCAAGTTAGACAGGGTTATAACAGTTCAGTTCCTACCGTTATTAATGAGAGTGTCAGGGCTAAATGCCATCACACCGTTTTAGATGTCCTAGGGCCTAATTCAATTCTCGCTGAAAAGAGTAGGGAACAGATCATTCAATTAACTTCAGTGGCCTTTGGATTGGACTTAAGATTCTACTTGGAATGAGATGAAGCTCTCCATTGAGAGACTGAGTGCTTCCAACTCCTGTTGAGTTTGGCACCTTCTTACTAAAGCTGAATATCCGAAAAGAGAGTAGGAGAGCTTGTCTTTTCTATACTTAAAATCAAATTGGTGACTTTTAAAGGAGCCTAGGAGATTTTTGTCACCTAACTGCAATAATTTCCTTTGAAATTCTTGAGTAAATTGTTTAAATGAAAAAAAAAATCACCTTTTTTAAGATTCAAAAAATTCAAGGTTATTATAGACAGAACGCATAATACAACACATATAGTTTTGTACTCAAATTTTGTCTTTTTTTATGTAGCACACTGGGAAAAAATAACGGAGAGGTTTTTTCTATGGTTATAATATTATGCAGGACAATAATATTACAACTCAGTTGTTACAACTAAAGTAAAATTTCTCAGCATAAATATGTTTCCCATACATTTAATGCTTATTTATAATTATGTAGTTAGTCCTAAAAAGAATACAATTGTGCTGTCATCTTCAGAGTATCAGAAAAGACATACACGATACATATTTCCAAAAGGCAGCAGTACAGTAATTGACAGACATGATTATTGTGTCCTCTAGAAACATTCAGAAGGACAGATGATGACAATTTCCTCATAAATCATGTCTAAAACATGAAAAATGCAATGGAACCTCATTTTATTAATATCGTCTTATCAGCACTAATGGAGGAGGTAGAATTTGTGTCTGCAATGTTTACCTGACTTACTTTTGTGAAAGAATTTTCCAGAATTTGCAATCATGTGTGTATAAAAAAAAATAAAAAGATCTTATTCAGGATAAGCAGCACAATATATTTTGCCTCTCTTGTGTTGCTGTATTACTTTTACTGATCCTTGATGATTGACAGCAGAGCAGAGCTGCAGCCTACTATTAGAGAACAACTTACCAAGATAGCAGAGGAGTTTTTTTGTTCATCAGAACTAGAGGAATAAAAGAAAAAAAGAGAAAATTTTAGACTCAGAGAATCCAAGGTAACAATTCTGCATTTTCTCCACACTTTCAAGCTGGAATGTTTTCATTATTTTTAATATAAAGGAAACTTTTTTTTATATTTTTGACCGAATCCGTTGAATGAGAATAAGGCTAGCCTCCCCCACACTGCATTTTTATTCTGTGAAAAGCTCATAAATTGAAGTTCCAGTAACTTCTTTTTAAACATCATTATCTCTCCTATTCCACCTACGTCTTCTAAGATTCTCTATTCATTACAGAATGTGGTGCCAAGTTGACTCCACAGTTCAGAAGTATTTGATTTACAGGCAACAGTTTGGGGTATCTTCGTGAAGAAGGTGAGAAGTTTGAGCCTTGGGCAGATGTTCTCCACTTTTGGTGGCACTAGGATTCAAGGGGGTTGTTTGGGGCCATGTTTGAGTTTCACAAAGCAGATCTTGGACTCCAGGGTGGCTTTACCGGATGTTTTTTTCAGAAGGAAGGACCACATCAAAATATATTATTCACTTCCAAAAATTCCCCTGAAAATTTTTACATTCTTTCAACGTCATGCATCTAGACATCTGGAGCATTTGTATGGACAGTAAGGTGAGACTATAACAACTACGTCTGTTTTGAAGAGACATCCATTATGTTAACGTTAGCAACTGCATGTTGCTTAATATAGGCTCAAATTCCTCATTACTCTATGAAGAAGTCTTGTGGTAAATTTCATACGCTTTGCAGAAAAAAGAATGGAAAGTTTCACGGTGCAGAAGAACTATCTGACCAACATTCCCAAGCGTATGCCAAGTACTTCTGGGACTATGAGTCCATCTCCAAGTAGCTCTTTGAGGTAAACACGAGAGATTAATACATGGATTAATACCAAAATGTCCTTAGCAAATGACGGGCTTCTGTGAAGGAACTATTGATCCAACCTGCTCATACAGCAGCTGAGGTTTGATTTCTCACCAAAATTTCAGGTTCCACATCTTTATTTCAAAATCATTGATTTTCATGATGTTACATCAGTATTATCTAACAACCTAAAGAATGCAATGGAGTAACTGGCAGCATTATTCCCCTTACGAGGCAGGTTATATCACTGTAATGTGCTCTGTCTTAAATGTGAGCTCCCTATAGAATGAATATCCTTGCAACTGTCCTATTGCTATTGGCAAATAAAATTATTTTAAGTATTACCACAGCTCCCATTTAGGCTGCAAAGCGACTGCATTAATAAAATATCTGACTACACTGAATACTGGGCTCTTCTAAAACTCTAGCTGTAAATATTGCATTGACAGCTGATGGGTGATGAGCTGTTTTCTAGGGGTTTAATAGGAACTAAAATCTGTTGAAAATAGGAACTGGTTCTGGGTACGGAATAGGTGACAAAATTCTGATGCTGGTATGTTACATCTGAAATTCCCCCACCAGCTAACATTTCTTATTAGCTTTTAAGTGAATGTCATAATTCACAAAAATATTTTTAATTACTGCTCAAGTGGAATAAGTTATTTGGCTGGTGCTTTTTCCTAGCAGGTTTGCCTTCTGTCTTTTCAGAGTTAACTCTGAGTCAGGAGAAACTCCAGCAATCTGCAGATATGAAAGATTTATCTCATACAGGTGCAACTATAAATAGGGAGTATAAAGAATAAAAGATATTACTGCAGGCCACAAGACTGTGGACTAAATTTGCCATCTTGTTTTCCTAGGAGAGGGATAAATGCATGAAGACAAAAGTCTTCAAGTCATTAAATCACATTACACTTTCATTCCCTTTTTCTTCTTCTTTCCTCACCAAGTCACAAGTAAGACCATCACTGGTCCTTCTTTGCTTAGCTGCCTGATGGACATCATTATTTCCTCCTTCCATCCTGGTGAAGATCAGTAAAGACAGGACAGAGCTCAGGACAACATGTTGTGGTGGGATGACCTTGGCTGGCTGCTGGACCCCCACCCAGCAGCTCTCTCATTCCCTCTCCTCAACGGGACAGAGGGAGCAAATAAAATGGAAAAGCTTGTGGATCAAGATAAAGACAGGGAGATCACCGTCTTTATCACCACGATTACTGTCATGGGCAAAACAGACTCAGGGAAAATTAATTTATTTCCAAATAAAGTTAGACCATGAAAAACAGAGACAAATTAAAACACCACCTTCCTCACCTCTTCTTAGAATCATAGAATCATAGAATTGCCCAGGTTGGAAGGGACCTTTCAGATTATTGAGTCCAACCATCAATCTCACTCTGACAAAAACCATCACTGAGCCATATCTCTAAGTGCTATGTCTGCCCGTCTTTTAAATACCTCCAGGGATGGTGCCTCAACCACTTCCCTGGGCAGCCTGTTCCAATGCTTCACAGTCCTTTCAGTGTAAAAATTGTTCCTAATATCCAGTCTAAACCTCCCCTGGAGCAACTTGAGGCTGTTTCCTCTTCTCCTATCGCCTGTTCCTTGGGAGAAGAGACCGACGCCCCCTGGCTACCCCCTATTTTCAGGGAGCTGTAGATAGCGAGAAGGTCTCCCCTCAGCCTCCTTTTCTCCAGGCTGAACACCCCCAGCTCCCTCAGCCGCTCCTCACAAGACTTGTGCTCCAGACACCTCACCAGTTCCGTTGCCCTTCTCTGGACACGCTCCAGCACCTCAATGTCTCAATGTCTTTTTTATGGTGAGGGGCCCAAAACTGGACACAGCACTTGAGGTGGGGCCTCACCACCAACTGCTTTACCTCCTCCCTCACCGCTAAGTGGTGCAGGGGGATGGGGATTTGTGGTCAGTCCATAACAGTTCCTCTCTGCCGCTGCTTCCTCCTCACACTTTTTGCCTGCTCTGACATGGATCATCTCCACGGGCCACAGTTCCTTCAGAAAAAGCCTGCTCCTGTGTAGGTCCTTCCCATGGGCTGCAGTGAAATACCTGCCTGACCACGGTCCTCCACGTGCTGCAGGGGAAACCCTGTTCCCCTGCCTGCAGCACCTCTTCCCCCTCCTCTTCCCTGATGTGGCCAGGCAAGACTAACCAAATTAGATATAGAGAAGAGACTGTCACATTTTTTAAAATGTTGGAGGACAAATTGCTGATCGCTTTACTTTTCTCCTCCAAATTTGAACCAAAAGGACCAGGACCTTTGGGCAATAGCTGCTACTTGCATTTGTGATACCCCAAAAAGACTCAGAGGGTTTATCATCATTAAATCATTTACCTCCCCGGAGCACTGCTGCTGGGGATCACTGCCTCCTTTCCTCCAACGCCTCCCTCTGTCAGCATCTTCAGTGTTGAACACCCCATTTGCCTCCAAGTTACAACATTGGAGAAAGTAAAGAAAAGCTTTTAAATGTGAATTGCAATTTTTTCCATTGTTTCTGCAAAACCTAAGTTTGCTGATCTTTAGGTATGCTGCAAGCAAAAGCTATTCATAAGGACTTCTGCATAGATCACAAGATTTGCAATCCCTTTTAGGAAGAAAAGGAAAGCTTTCTCGGATACTTAATCAGCATGGCAGCTACTTATATAACCTGAATTCAGCAAAGGTTTAATTGTATTTATGCATGTTTAGAGCTCCATTAATATGGTCCATCCTGTAACTATAGATTACATAACCAATGTTTCCTGCACAACTGCAGATTAGAGACCGGAATAAATTGCAGTTCAGCCAAAGTTTAAGCAAATACTAGATGTAAAAGCAGGTACAACACCAGTTAAATCTATTGTGTTTTCTTCAAGTCTAATAAAGCAACAGATATCAGATAATTATTATAAGAGACTAAAATCATGATAATTGATTGTACTACACCTCCTTGCACACACACACAGTTACCTCTAAAGTAAAATAAAAGCAGGCTTTCTGTTTCAGTTAAAAACTTTATTACTTTTCCTTTATGTTGTAAACACTTAATTTTTATATATTATGATTATAGAAATTTCATTTATGAATGTCTGTTTTTCTGGCTTTGCATAACGCTAAAATAAAGCAACTGAAGGCATGCCAGCATTCAATCCGAACTTAAATCTCCACCTCTATTTGGTGAAACCACCTGAATCTCCACACTTTAGGCACAGCTTCTGTACACCAGACAAGGTACAGCAGTGTCACTTATCTTTCAAGTTCCATTCAGAGCCTGACCCTTAAAAATGTATTATAAGAAAATATGCTGTCTATATAGCTACGAACACACACATCCACACAGGCGCCTTCGAGACAACCAGAAGATGACCCAAAGTAGGCCCTGGATAAAAAGATTTTTGGTAAAAAGATTTAGGTATTGATCTTCCAACTCAACCCATGGGAAGCTATAGGTGTAGTCCGCATAAACCAAGGAAAACCTTTTGAGTGGGTTTATTTACTGAAAAGAGCAATTCAGGTACAGGAGCCCCATGGCTTTGCATCAAACTCAGAGGAAAATCTCTGCTGAAACAAAGTAGTAAAGCATCTCTGAAATGCTCTAACCGTTTCCTTCATATCAAAAGTGAACTGCTTTGATGTTTTGAAAGAATTAATATTCCAGTACTTGTTACAAAAGCCATCATGCCACAAAGGGAAGGAGGAGAATGATGGAGAGTGTCCCCATACTAAAAAATAGCTCAAGCAGCAATCTGGGAGGTACATGACAAAATACTGAGAGTCTGAACGTCTAAGTGCAGAAGTACATATGAGTATGTGCTTACCAGTAAGCCTATAAAGCCCTTAAGCATACCCATTGCAGTCTTTTAAGTCCATTCTATTGCAGCCTATATATAGGTAGAAGCACTTATCCCCTGGAATATTTTAACAGTAAAGGCAAATTCTTGTCTGAGCATAGACTAATAGTATGAGCAACAGAGCAAACAGTATCTTCTCTTTTAGCCCGGAGAAAAAGCAGTATAACCCCTTAAAAGGAAACACAGCAAGTTGTGTGGCACAAATTGCAATACAATAAAAGGTTTTGAAATACCAGCACTTTTAACTCCATGTAATGAAAACTATCATAGGTCAACAGTAGATCTTCAATTAGGCAGTAGGTTCAAGTCAACTCCAAAAATAACTCTGGCACAGTATTTGCCAACATATTGGCTTCTCTAAGAATTAAACGAATCTACAGCTCTGTGTACCCATGGGGATAAAAACTGAAATAACCACTAGAAATCACTCTGGTATTCAAACAGCTAATTTTCTTTCCTTTTATAGCACCAGACATATTTTTCATTAAGAATTCCTACCATAACAGAGGGGTACGAATTACTCTGAACAGTATTTCCCTGAATTTATAATCATCAATAAACTGAGGATGGGCTGATGGCATTTTAGCCAATAAAATTCAACTGTTCTGCCTAAACAAAAAGGTTACTTACCCAGCAGACTATCTCCCAAAATCTGTTTATGTACATGTGCATGCTGTGTTGTGCCAAATGCAGTATAATAATATGTTACATGAATTCAATTATAGCTAAAATAATAGCAGCATTGGTTTATTGCAAGTTATTTGGCTATATAGCACTTTTTTTTTTTTAAGTCAGTAGCAAAACTTTCATCAACTTAAACAGCAGAAGAATAAAATCTTCTCTCAGAATTGGCCTTTAAGTAAAATTTAGTTTCACAGTCTTGGCTCCAAGACAGTGTAATTTTACCTTTGACTTCAAAAGGACCTCAGTTCTACCTGTGATGTACTTAGTCTCTATATTTGGATTCACTATGAGTTACTCCTTCACCTTTGAGAAATCCATCACATTCTTAAAGATATTTAGGAACCTAATTCCAACAGATGTTTTTTAATATTTATACAGCTTCAATGGCTTAAATTCTCTTCACACTTCTCTTTTTGAATATTTTCTCCATTATTGCTTTCCTCCATTATCCTAGAGAAGTTTACTGACTGAACATAAACACAAATTGTCTACATTATTGCAAAAATTGGATTAAGGATACAAGAATGTATAAAAATCAAGAAAACCAAAGCCAGACCAAAAGTGGACTCTGTAAGATACCACCATATTATATGTAACAGTAGGTGACTTATTTCCCTCCGTCCATGCTTTTGTACTCTACTGTAACATCAGCATTTATCTTGTTAAATATATGCAGTAAGTATACATTATGGCTTCAGTTAAGATTTCCACAGAAACATTCTGGAATATTATGCTGTGCATATGTGAATATGAGTGCTTAAGTGTAAGTCTGTGCGTATTTGCACAGATTTTTTTTATTATTATTATTTTACTTTAAAAGAGAAATTAGATTTTGAATTTGAATCATACCAAAAAAAGTCATTCTAAGGGTAGCTCAAACTACACATAGACATCTTAGAAAGAAACCACCAATTATAAGAATTCTGTTGATTAGTTTGGGACTTGAAGTATCTTTCTTTTCTTCCCCGATGGCCAGTAGTAAAATATTTGCAATACTCAGAGAAACTTCCATGAGACAAGAGCCAAGAAAAAATCTGTATACATTTTCTCTCATTCCAAGATTAAATCAGAACCTTTAATGTTACTTTAGTTTGCATGTGTTAATCATATCATTAATGTTATGACTGACAGATAGAAATTAGTATAATGGAGAGTTCATGGTTCTTAAATCAAGACAGGCTTT
This sequence comes from Rissa tridactyla, assembly GCF_028500815.1. Classification (NCBI taxonomy): domain Eukaryota; kingdom Metazoa; phylum Chordata; class Aves; order Charadriiformes; family Laridae; genus Rissa; species Rissa tridactyla. The sequence continues at coordinate 26,198,799 of NC_071473.1, forward strand.
TGGGTTCTCATGATTAATAGACCAATACCCAAGCCACATATGCTCTAACTGAAAAGCAAGATGGATAATGAGTTCGTGCATCCATTGAAGGAATTTTAAAATATATGGTGGACTACATTACAATGATAGCACATTACACTGGAATTAATGCATGTAATTTGTCCGTCATAGTCAATGTTAAAAGAAAAAGTGCAAAGACTAAGCAGGGATATTCACAAGTTAGACTGCAGGGTATCTAATGAGCTGTAGGATGAATGGTGAGTAAAAAAAAAGAAAAAGGACCACAGGATTAATTTAGAGACTTACAGAAAATTCCAATCCCAAAGGGATATTTTATGTCATGCAAGAATCTCACGGCTTGTGCAATCTTCACCTAACAAAACCCCAGGTCCTCACCAGGCCTCTAATGAAACAAGTATGTCTACGTGTTTTCTACTCACTGCTTATTTCTTAGGAGGAATTATATTTCAGACAGATATTGATACTCATACCTGTGATGAGGACATGTCTATGGAACTAATTGTAAGGTTTAAGTAAAACACGAGTAATTTAAACATATCTTGCCATGTATAAAGCCAAAAATAAGACATAAAGCCAGTAGTTAATAAAGAACCAAGAGAAGTAATTCAGGATGGTATAAAGCTGGAGCAGGACTCACAGAGTGAAATAATCATAGAAAGTGTTGGCTGAGTAATCTAAAGACCATAATGAGTTTTTTTAAATTTCTCTCATTAGCAAATTATAAGTCCCCAGAGATGAAATTTTAATATCTAATTCTATAATGGGCATTTTATCACAGCAATCACATAGGCAAAATAGTTGATTTTTAATCTCCCAAGTTTTGTCAAGCTAGTACTTTTCATTCTGATCCCTCCTCCTTCTCACCTCAAATAAGGAAAAAAACACAGAAAATAAAGATTTGGACAGAATTACCCTAAATTTTATAAGCAAATATCAATGTATAAAACTCATGCCATTACATTTTATTTTACTTTATTTTATTTTATTACTTACTTATCTACTGAAATACAGTCCATCATTTCTGTTCTTTACTGGTTTCATAATTATTAGGTAACATGTTACAATATAAAGATTTAATCTTAAACTGACAATTTAAGAAAAGAATTCTAGTACTCTGCTTTTTGTCTGAATGGGGCAAAAGTGTACAGGAAAATAAATTAATCCTATAATTTCCAACTGAAGCGAGCAACACTGAGGAAAGCACTTGAGGTGTTCTGAAATCTTTATTGGAAATAAGGTTGAATTGAAGAAAGAAGAGATTTTTAAGATTTCCAAATGCTTAGGATGAAAACAGTGACAGTACCAATGAGAGAGAAGGCTCTCCCCATCGTATGTGCAGGAATATGGGTCACACAGAGGGTGCTTATACATGGAAAGGGAGGGGTACATCTCATTACTATATTTGCACCTGTGTGCTGTTAAGGATCTTAAGATCACTAACAAAAAATAAAACCAAACCTAGGAGGAATAGAAGAAAATTACATATCCCTATCATTAGAAAATAATCATTAGAAAATAAATACTGCATATATTGAAGCTTTTTTCCCCAAATAGATGATTCATATGGCCAAGGAATATCAAGTACCTTTCAAGCTTGTATCTTTGCAACATACATAGAGAACAATTACTCTTTGTACAAAGCTAGCAAAGTGTATAAACTCATTTACTGCATCAATGCCTGTAATTAATGTTTCCTAACTCATCTCAGATCATATACACTACGTTACACCTGTAATTTTCCCCGGTCATGGGTAATACATTACTGCAGTGCTGCTAAAAATCTGTTCACGTGCTGTGTTTTCTTTCTGTAAAGCAAAGATTAGTGCTCATTCTGTCTTAGAACCTAAGACAGAATTATAATTAATATTATTATTAATATAATTAAAATACCTAGAGTATTGCAAGATCACCAAAACCACAAATTCTTTAAAGTCTGTATAGATTTGGTAAAGAATTAAGCAAACTACAGTAGAAATGCGAGAAACGGTGGTAGAAGAAAAATAGTGCATTGTTTTCCTCTGCATAGAATACTCTTCAAAATATTCATCTTCTGAACGCATCATGGCACAGGAGCTGAAGAGCTGAGGAGAATGTAGGAGGCTGCTTATCATCACCTGAATCACCCGAACAAGCACAAACATCCCTTTGACCTATGATCAGTGGCAGACCACAGTCAAGAAAGCTAATTAGAATCTCATATTCTTCTGGTTCCAATGTATATTGGAAGCCAGTGTACTGAATAAAGAATAAAATTCTATTAAGGCCTATCCCAGTTATTAAAACACTATAATTTCAGATGTGAGAATAACCATAATTTTTGAGGGAATATTGTCCAGAGCAAGTAGGTTCCGTGACCACTGCTGCAGAATGACCAAAAAATAGGATAAGCTCCACAAGAAGTCCATCAGGCCTAGAGAAACAGTGCAAAGTACACTTTAGGAGAATCTTGTTGCAGCAGATACACAGGGCAATGTGCCTAAGAGTGAAGCCAAAATAGCAATCAAGCAAAACGAACTTCATCAGACAAATGGCTAGTGAATGCTGCATGGGGATGGCATGTGTGCCACAAGAAAAAAGTGTGGGTACAGAGGTGACCAAAGGACCCCAGTAATATCTCCAGTATCTCACACTTCCACATGATACTTCAAATACGTGAAAACTTCCATTGCCAGCTTATTATTGCCAGCCTAAAATTTCACTAAGTCCAACACAAGCAGATGAAATTAGAAGATGACACTCAGCCATAAAAATGCAACCTGACCTGAGAAGGACCTTTTTTCATTTGTGAAAAGGAAATAGTGCCAGGTAGTTTGTTTGAGATGCAACACCGAATCAGTACTGACAAAAGTTAGTCAAAATGTTTCAAACTCAAAATACTAATTCATGGGGCTTTTTTTAAGAATTCACCTTAATAGCGCCTAGTTGATTTAGAAAAAACAAACAAACAAACAAAAATGAACACTCCATTAAATGAAATCATTAGTGAAGATTGTTATCTTGAAAAAAGAGCACGAGAAGGGAAGGAAAATTTGAGGCCAAGCCAGTTACTTCTTACACTAACTCCAAGAAAAGGAATATTGTTGATGGGATTACAGAAACAATGAGCAGGGAAATGCCCCATGAGTTGTTAGCCACAGATGTGATGAATTTGGCTCACAGATGATGAAATGTATTGTACAATGGATATTGTATTTGGTGAGTTTTTCCATGCAACGTGAAAGAGCATTTTGATATACCCAACGAACTGCTTAAATTCCACCCTCATCATTTGGCTACTGCTAAATCAGGCTCAGTTGAAAGACTGAGTAAACATGGTAAAAATGAGACTACTAACCTCGCCTGATCTATATTAGACAGTGATTCAAGTGATACAGGGCAAAGGGGCATCACTGGCAAAAAAAAAGCCAGCTCTGGTCACTACTCTAGAAGAAATTTTGGATTGAAAGCTCTTCTGGTACCATCCGGAGTCTTCTCCGCCAAAGACATAACTTTCTTGAGCATTCTGCTCTCCTCTATCTGTTGCCTCAACAAAATTCATTACTTGCATTGGCACAGGGGAAGCTTCGTGATTTTTGGTTGGTTGTCCAATGGAAAAAAAAAAAAAAAAATTCTCAGAAGGTTTTTTCTCTCTGACAAGTTTTTGAAAACCAAAACCCCCCACATTTTTAAGACTTTTGATAGAAAGGGGAGAAGTCATTGACAATTGCAATATGGCAATTATTGGATAACTTACCTTCAGGGAAAGTGGTTTTGTAACTTCTAATTGGAGATTTAGTTAAGATCTGAATCAAGAGGGTTTATATTCCTGCTGTATATTATATTTTAATTGCTTTTTACAGTCTGGCTAAAAGTGCCACAAGGTATAGAGTTATAATTTGAAGACATTATAAATTTTCCTTTGGGAAGTGTGAAAAGTCAGCAGCAGGGGGGAGCAGAGAGAAGGCAGTACTCCAAAGGAACTGCCTCCATCCAGGCAGATGCCTCTGGGAATTAAGTACTTTGTTTCCTTTACCAGTTTTAAACTTGTCCCTCTGCTGAAACAGCTATTGTGTTACTTGAAGGTGCATTTTTCCTTCTTTCTTGGTCTTTTCTCTCATTTAGTTTTACATGACCAGCTGAGAGAGAGTGCCTTAAGAACTGTTAAGGGCAAAAGTGTACCTTGGGCTTCATGCAAATGAGAATCAGGCTCTGCATTTTAATGATTGATGTCTGTAAACTTTCTGCTTGCTCATTAGTAGAAAAATATGTCAAGTTATAGAACTGCTATGGATCCTGACAGTATATGAGTTTCTGGGGGTTTTGGTCTGCATCTCCTATTTCCTAACATTTTAGTTACACTTTGCAGACTCTGATGTGATACAGTCGTGATGATACCAGCTGGGTTTTGCAGAAATTACTGTAAAAGCTATAACTTTTTATAGTGAATCACAAGTTCTTACTAGAGCTAGTAAGCATGCCCTTAGTACTTCCATAGCCTGTCATAAAAAAAGAAATCTGCATTAAGTTACTCTCTATTAAATTTTTAGACAACTTTTTATTAAACCAGTTTGAAAGCTTCCTGGAAACATTAAAATAAAATATTGGGATTACTTTTAATACTGCACTGTCTCTTTGTAAGGTCAGAGTTTTGGAGGATAACCCGTTTTACAACCAGATGCATTGCTGAGAGAGGGAGCATGTAATAGTGTTAGTGCCGTACAACCTGGAATGCCTTATAAGAGAGTTTGGTGTGTCTCAGCAAAAATTAACTCCAGAAGAATTCAATCAGTTCTTGGGAGAAGTTTCTGATGTGAAAAAATAATTGAGTGCTTGACATCTAGCTTTATAGGTCAAACACTGAAAAGGCAATATCTCGGCAATAAATTGGGATGAAATTGTAGAATTTTAGTTGTGAGCTAAGTTTCTCGTCTTGTGGAACAGATGGTTTGAATGATGTGGGTTTCAGAGAGCGCTTTCCATTAGGACAATAGCAAACCAAAAGAAATGTATTTGTGGGCTTTTTTTCCCAACTGGATCGATTTTAAATTAACCATTTTATACCAAGTTGAGTGCCTCCAGAAGCTAGCTGACCTAGAGCTAGAGCTTAACTCAAGAAAGAACATACCTGTTTTGGTCCACATCAACTGTCTTGGTCCACAACTTTGTGTGCTTTTTCTACAGGGAAAAAATTGGTTCCAATAAAAGAGACTATCTCCTTCTCACAGTATGGCCTATTATATACTCATAAATTACTATGGCTATAGCACGTGCACTAACTTAATGGCAAGTGTTATCTACCTTCTCATTTTGCTGACATACATCTTGATTGATGGGTTGGTAAAAAAAGTTTTAGCAATCAGGTATTTTATAGAATTACTCTTTAAACAAGTGGTGATCTAATGCTGTCACAAGACCTTTTCGCACAAATAGCAGCTTCAGCAGCTTCCTTTGATAGGTTTACGCTTTAGTTTACTTTGTTCCTTCTTAGGAAAGGGAACAAATAAAAGATTTAGTAACTTTTATTTATAAGCTTTAGCGTGATTTCTACCTATAGTGACACTACCTATTTATATTTCTGGAGTTGCATGGCTCCAAGTGAGACCTTGCATTTGTTTTGCTCAGAGTTTGCAACAGTGATATAAAGAAATAAGAGGCTTTAAACCACAGCTGTGTTTAAGAAGGGTCTACAAAACATTGTTTTTAAGGTTAAAAAGACAACTTGAACTCTAGAGCCTTGTGACTGATCATTTTTGTGAAAATCAACAACCAGCAGCAAACTAACCTTCTCTAGGCTTTGCCCAGTATCTTGTTGCACAACCAAATGGTGGAATATAGCTAAAGCACCTTTATATTAGTGAAATGTCACATATCTGCTATTTACAGGTAGTTCCAATCCTACTCTGTAGAAGTCTAGAAGGGTGAAAAGCATGTTTGTGTCTGCCTTCTGCCACAAGGGAGACATTTGGACAAATTTGACACTAGTATTAGTAAGCCGCAAAAGCAACAGCATGTTGTTATTCGTGCATTTCTATATTCAAAAACCCCTGAAAGTAAGGAATAAAGTTGCTTAAAACCAAGACATCATCATAGATTATGAATGCAGAAGACAATGATACATAGATTATGTATTTGTCACCTTGACAGTCACACTGAAAGGCCATAAGCCCACAGGTCATGAAAATATTCTAAAAAATCCATCCAGGATATGAAGAATATGTAATCAATGGAAATTTTGCACAGGTCCAGCAAGGGGATCCTGTGCTTTTAGGAAAAACAGTGTTTCTCACTCTTTCTTGGATATAATTTTTCTGTTTTCTTTGGACCCTCAGGATGATCTAAGTGATTCGAGCATTTGCTATTTCAAATTTGCAGTTTTGATTTTTTAGTGAATGTGAGATTATAATTTCACATTCATTTTTGCCTATGATTGCTCTCACTGTGCTTATAATGAAGTTGTCTTTGATCCTTGCAGAAGTTTAAATGTGAATTTTGCCTAGACAGTCACCATAATACTGTGTGTGGATTGTTTTTTTTTCTATTCCACTACTTAAAGCAATTACTTTGCCTTTTCTTGAAAAACATTTGAAACCAATGAAAAAGACAATATATTTCATTTTCTCAATCTTAAACAGAGGAGGCTGATTCTTCTTTGAGATTAGACTAACATTCAGGGTTCACACCTGTGACTTTTCTCTTGCAACTCCCACTGCAAAATCAGTCTAGGAGAAAAATGCAGAAATTTTTTTTTAAGTACTCTCAATTATTTTCCATGACATTTCAAGAATCCTGTTATTCAGCTTTCAAAGCCTGTTGTATAATACAAAACCAGAATCTCTCGGTGCAAATACTAGATTAAATTTTCCATCACATTCAGCCCAGTGAAGAAAATCTATCCATCATAAAGTGTAAGAGTTGAAACCAGATGGCAGTGGTAATCACAGAATGGTAGGGGTTGGAAGGGACCTCTAGAGATCATCTAGTCCAACCCCCTGCCAGAGCAGGTTCCCCTAGAGCTGGACAGGCTGGACAGGAACACGTCCAGGTGGGTTTTGGATATCTCCAGAGAAGACGACTCTACAGCCTCTCTAGGCAGCCTGTGCCTGTGCTAAAGGCATCAATAAACAGGAGGAAATACCCTATATAAATGCAGAATTTCAGATTTACCAAATATGCAGTGCACTTCCATAAACAACCTGTGTTACATTTTGGATGGCATTGTGTTTTACTACAAGTTCAGGTTGTTTGCAGCATATAAATATTCACCACTGGGAAGAGCTATTTAGCATCTGATGAGACATATCTGACCATTGCACTATGGTTCTACTGCTGTAAATACTATATCATACCACAAAACTAAAACTAATGTGATGCTACGTGAACTTGTTCTAAAAAGCGATTCTCTCCATGTAGAAAAGGAGTACCAAAATATGAAGTCTTAGTTCCAGTGGTGAAACAGTTTCTTGGATGGAGAACCAATACCCAATTTTGCATTTCCCCTTCAGTAGCTAACAGCTACAGCCTCTCATATCTCCAGTAACAGGGAATTACAAAGGTGCAGTAGCCCATTGGAGAGAGTTTGCAAAGGTGGTGTTCATTCGGACTATCACTGGGGACTAGTTCTGGGTGTCCACAGGCAGGAACTAGCAAAAGACAGCATGCTGTCAGATTTAGATTCACAGTACAAAAAAAACCCAAAACAAAACAAAACAAAAATACAAAAAGTTGTTGAAAACACTGATGATAATAATAACCACTGTCTTGTTATCTTGTAAATTTTCAAAACCTAGTTACTAAAAAATATAATGGTATCTACAGTTGTAATGGTTTTTCTAAAGATTTTTTAGATAGCAGGAATGCTGGGGGCTTTCTTTGTTTGTCTGTTTTTGTTAAAGAAAACCACACTGTCCAGAAAAGTCCTCCGAGGATTCAAAATTGCAGACGGTTTCTGCTCCAAGTACTTCCAGCAATTGTTGGCATCTTTTAAGACTATCTGGATAGAATTTATTAACATATATAGCCAGAGCTCTATCCTCTGTTGAAAGGCAATATAACACACATTCCCTGACAGATTAAAGCAAGCTGTACTATAAATTGTGCAGATTGAGCCCTCTTACATGGCTTATCCTAATCATAGCTCTGCCATTTGCTTCTCATGACAGGATAAAAATAAAAGTCCCATAAAACTAAAATAAAATAGACAGTCTGCCATTCCTCCTTTAGAAAACATTTGTCAGAATCTCTTCAAAAATAATTGGGAAGAAAATGTGCTGAATTCTACAATCTATTGAGTCATTTTTAAAGCTTGTCCAGGCATGTGAAAAGTCAGCATTCTTTATGATCAGCTAGCTTGGGAGAGGATGTATTTTACATTGTCAAAAGCCTTTCATAGTTTGCTTTTTTCCCCCCTTAAGAATAAGTTTTCCCTGACTTTTAACTTAAATATTTATCCAGTGAGCAAGAAACAGTGAAACATTTAAGTCCACTTACTGTTCTACAGTCTTCAGTTATCTAACCCAAGCTTTTCCCCAGACATTTTTCCTGCAGCCTCACAATTTACATTTTTTCCCCTCTCTACAGTGTCTGCTTCTGAACTATTGGTGCTTAATGAAAGCAGTGTGGAAGTCTTTTTTAGCTATATATGAAAAAAAAAAAATAGTTTATGGTACATTCTTCAGCCCTTTTCAAGTACAACAGCTGAATGAAATGATACAGGGAGACACAAATCTCAGAGGACTGGAGCCCCTCTGCTGTGAGGACAGGCTGAGAGAGTTGGGGGTGTTCAGCCTGGAGAAGAGAAAGCTCTGAGGAGACCTTAGAGGCCCTTCCAGTCCCTAAAGGGGCTCCAGGAAAGCTGGGGAGGGACTCTGGATCAGGGAGGGGAGCCATAGGACGAGGGGGAACGGTTTTAAACTGAAAGAGGAGAGATTTAGATTAGATATTAGGAAAAAATTCTTTTCTGTGAGGGTGGTGAGACACTGGAACAGGTTGCCCAGAGAAGCTGTGGCTGCCCCATCCCTGGAGGTGTTCAAGGCCAGGTCAGACGGGGCTTTGAGCAGCCTGGTCTGGTGGGAGGTGTCCCTGCCCAGGGCAGGGAGTGGAACTGGACAATCTTTAAGGTCCCTTCCAACCCAAACCATTCTATGATTCTATAAAATATTTAAAACAGGGATTGCTTCCCAATGGAGATGGTGTGGTAGAGAAACAAGCTAGCACCAGAAACTGCCTGCTTTCTGCACAAGTGGAGAAGGTGCAATTCTCTTTCTCAGCTCTGACCCCACAAGGGGAGATAAGGAAAGGAGGGTGACCTACTTGACTTCAGGTCTGTGCAGCAAGGCCAGGGAACAGCGATGGCACAGTTCCCGTGTGGAACATCCTTTTCTATTTCTCCCTATGAACATGAAATAAAAGTGTCTTGGTAAAGGACAAAAAGCATGAGATGTGAGCTATTGCCCCTGAAAATGACAGACCGTGACATCTATTTCAGGACACGTAGAATAGCCCTAGAATAAGTTACTAGGGTTGCGATACAGAAAGGACAAAATTAAACAGTTTTGGTTTGCATACACAGGGACTTTTCAACAGCAAAGAGTGGCTTAGTGCTTGAGAGTTCATGATCGGTTGCCCTAATGCAGGATTGCACGCTGATTCGACATAATCTTCTGTTTTCAGAAAGACTTAAGCTTTTCTAGAAGCTTTATAAGCTTTTGTAAGCAGAAAGATGCAGTTTAGATAGCCACACAGAATTTATTTAAAATAATAATTTACAGCAATGTTTCAGCCACTTCTGTGGCTCTTCATTTGATTCTTTCCACTATTCCTGTGTTCAAGTATCTCTACTGGCACCCTTCCTCAGACAGGAATATTTTAACGTTTCCTTTTGCAGATCGGCCACACCAGCTGTGTGTCAGCCCAGTACAGTTAGAACACTACAATTATACAAAATCAGCAAAATAATTGAAGCAGAGAGTAATAAAGCCAGCCTTAATAGTGCTTGGCTTCATTGCAATTTGTCATATCCAGTTGGATTAATGTCTCAGTCAATAGGTACAGGTATGTCAGGTAGTTTAAAATGTGTATCAGTCGTGAGATTAAAAAGGACTCTCTTCCTGATATGCCAAAACAATGTTGACATGCAGTAGATTCAGATAATAAATACATAGGTTCCTGTTAGACATTAGAAATTGTGCATTTTCACCATGATGGGAAAACCATAGGCATGAAGGGTTGGTACGGGTAGGTGCTTGGTCTTCCCTTTGCTTTAGTTCATGAGGAATTGAGGATTTTGTCTTCTCCCTTTTAATATACTTGAAAACCCTGAGTCTTTCAGGCCACACCATTCCTTGTTTACATGGCTACCAAAAGCAGCAGAATTACAGCATCATAAAACTGGTTTGCCACTCCATGTACTCCAACTCCTCTGAGTGCCTCGCATATGCTTGCTGGTTAGGGAGCTCATTCAGCTATGCACAGATTACATTTTAATTTCTAATATTTGTGGGAAGCAAGTGCCTGAGACAGAAAAGATAAACAAAGCATATGCTTTTCTATTAAAACCAATTATAGTCAGTGTCCGTCGTGGCATATTACCATATCACAGATTTTTCACCTTAAGACTATGCATTGCAAAATGTGCGTATGATTAGTCTTCTCAAGCATGTTGTCACAGCAGATTTTCACTGATGCAGAAAGAGCTAGATTTGCAAATAGATTTTAGCGCCGCAAACGCACCTTGAGGCACCTGACACACTGAGTGGAATCCAGTGTCCTGGTGTAAGTATCTAGGCAGGAAAACCGCTACGTGCCTCAAAACAATTTCCACAAACCAGGCAGTTTTGGACAATCTAGTTGGCATGGCTGAAAGCACTCCTTTCAGATTACAATAGAGAAGGATCTCTGCACCTGTGCAGCTCTCTGGGATGAAAACTAGACAGAAAAAGATGGGGTTTTGCATAGAAAAGAAACAAGCCAAGTGGCTAGGGCAAAGGCATGTAAATACTGCAGAGACAGGGAGCCATTGTGCAGCTTCCTACAGTAAAAAGTGAGTGAAATCAATGGCTTTAAATGTGCTACAGCTTTAAAGAAGAAGTATGTTTTCACATCATGCATAGCTCTTAAGTTGTGGAATGCATCGCTGAAGGCCACAATATATTTATAAATAATTACGAATTATAAATAATTGTGGAATAATTGTGGTTAAAAAAAAATCAAAGAGCATAACTTCATTCATGTTTATTAACTGTGATAATTGGAATGTATTCATGGCTGTTCCTAAATCACAAAGTTATTACCGCAAGCTGAGGGGGGAGGTTACTCCACACTTTTCCTGCTCTTGTTCCCTTTGCTTAAGCCATCTGCTTGGTTTCCAGTAGAGACCTAGTTCTGAAACAAACCATTACCACAGAGTTTAGGGGAAAGGAAGGAAAGAGGACAGGACAGACTTAAAAGCCTTCCCAGGAATGACAGACCTCGGGATTAGGGAAGAATATATAAACAGGAGACAAGTGATAAAAAAGAAGAGGTGAGGATAAGGTACTAAAAATGAGGCAGCTGCAGAGATATAAAAAACTCAAGCCTGTGTTGTTCAGACACTCAATCTGACAGGGAAAATAAACAGTTCTTATATCCCTACCAACTTTAAAAACCCAGCTAGAGGTGATACTGCTCCTTTTTCCTCCAGTCAGGTGGCGTTTTACTGTATGTATCCCCAATGCAGTTTGGCTTTGTTACATTCCCTCTTCCCCTGTGAGGATTCAGACCCAGATAACTCCAATCCCTTCAATCGAGCCCACTTCACAAGTTTCCATCTCTATTTGGAATTTAACGTCTCTCCTTAGGAGCAATTATCCAATCAGGAGTTTAATTTATCGTGCATCACTTGGAAATGAGCTCAGAATAAAATACTAACTCTTCTCTAAACTTTATCCCACCATCCTCAATAGGGTTTGGAAGTTTCCATAGAGATGATATTTTCTGCTATGACTTCTACTGTTTTCCAGTTTCAGCTGGGCTGCAGAGCAGCAAAAGCAGCATAACAAAGCCAGTATTTTCTGCAATTTTCTAAAAAAAATTAGGTTCAATTTCTTTATGATTTGATAGAGTGACAAATCATCCCCAAACTGCTCAGTGTTCACAGAACTCCATCTCGATGCATCAGGTAAAGAAAATACGATAAAGGATTTGTTCCCACAGCTCTTGGAAAAGAGAGAACCCAAATGTAAAGGTCTTTCCCTGAGCCAGAAAAGGCAGAGAGACTTCACTTACAGTTATACACACACTCACAGGAGAATTTCATTATTAAAAAAAGATCGCTGATGCACTAAAAAATGCAGTCTTTTACATGCGTAACACGTGGAACGCTAAATTTAGTATCAATGACTATGATGTGAAAATATTGTGGCAATTAGAAAAAATGTTTTCCTTCCTCCAAATTTAAGACTTCTGTAATCTCCCCCTTCAAAATGTGGAGTAAAATATAGGAGACCTGACATTGTTTACGAACCAAAGAAAAAAATTCTAGACCTAAGCCATTGGAATATGATTTCAAAAAGGCTGAAATGTCACATAGGTCCGATTTAAACTGGAAAACTTCAAGAAGAAATAATAGTGAATATTCCAATGAGCTACAAAATACTGTCAAACATTTAATGTCAGTCTGGAGAAGTCAAGTACATCCTGGTTAGAGAGTTCAAAGGATAATATCTGACATATATATGTATGTTAGCACTTTCTCATGGTCAAGGAAGAGGAGGTTCTTCTGAAATGAAATCTTGAGATCGTATAATCATTAAATATGAAGATTTAATGTGTGCCATCTACAAAGAATGAGTATGAATTAGGCTGTATGTCATATTGTACAGTAGGGATTAATTTAACAGAAGATATTTAATTGATAGTGAATTTACTCACAAACTCTGACACTTAAACTTCTTGAAAGTCGTGAGGAAAAATGAGTCAGATTTAGCTCTCTAAAAGACTACATATAATTATATTTTATAATTTTCCAATTACAAACTTGTAAAAGTAGGAGAACTCACTGAAGCAAATTAGTAAGAACACAGCAATATCACCTAAAATTAAAAGATAAAACAAGGATGCATTGAAGCCATTTGATATTTCCCTAAGTGAGTCAGACAGATCAGCCGTACATAATGTTTTTAATGCATCAGGCACAGTGTGCTAAATGTTAATGATTACATTTTAAGGGTTTAATGGCTTACTATATTTTTAATGTAAGAAATAGCCGTTCTAATGGGAACGTACATACCCTTTACTCGGCAGCTAGTTCCCCAGTTAAAGTTATAAAAAAAGATTCAGTCTTCCTGAGGGGGAACCACAGAGTTGTAAAGGTATCAGGGTTAATTGTCTGAATTATTGGGACACTTTTTTCATGAGCTTAAGTTATTAAAATGGGAGGCTTTGTGCAGTGAACTTTAGATGCATACTTCTCTCTAAAAATACAAGCTGATCTTAGGCTAAAAGCATAATTTTTAAGATGTCTCTAATCACAGGGTTTTATCAGAGAAAAAGCATGAAAGATTAAATTTTGGATTCTTTAAGAATTCTCTTCTGGAATACAAAACTAGCAGGCAAGAATCCTCTGAGTGGTAGGTTAGAGGTTTCCCAATTCTTGATTATTTTTCTCCTGTATTCTCAATAGATTTGGGGGAAACTGAAGGAGTCAGAGAGGAAGGGTAGAAAAAGGAGAAGGAAAAGAGGCTGGAGAGAAAAAACATATAAAAATCAAACCACCAACATTTCAGAAGCATCTTCTCCACCTCACCCCAAAATACTTCCAAAGGAACACAATGTTCAAGTTGAATTTTTCTGAGTTGGCACAGAAAATTATGGGATTTTAAGATTATTTTTCACGTTCCATGAGAAGAGATGTGTGTAAGCGTGTGTGCATTTTGAGATGCCTTTAGAGTAAAAGGAAAGCCTTGAACTGCAAAGGGATTTCTCTTCCTCTGTTCCTGGAAGATCTGGCGAAAAGAGCCGTCCTCATAGGCAAGTAAGAAAGAATTGAAGTTTACTTTTAATTATGGCAAAAGAAAACAGGGAAAAGCACAGCTGAATTCCTAAAGGAACCATGTGAGAAAGCAGTGCCTAGAAGTAAAAAAATTCTTCCCTGAAAACAAAACCCAGCTTCTCTAGAGAGTATGTGTGGTGTCTTACACAGCTGTACATAGTATTCATCTGTAATCTTGAGAGATCTCTGTTTCTTAACAAAATTGGGAGATTTGGGGTTCATTATTTAGAGTCAGATAATGCATTAAATGAATTTTGTTCTTAGCTATGCACTTCTTTAAGGCCTTTCCAAAACTATGAGGAAATATGGTCCTGCTCCAAGGTACAATTAGGAGGCTTTCAAATAGAAAAAGGAATGATAGTAACAAGCAAAAAGAATACAGCCACCTATTATTCATTCAAACACACACATTTAAAGGACATTATGGCTCTGAAGTCAAGCTCTTCAACATTAGGAAATGCTAAAGTTAAGACTGGCTTTGTCTGTTGTACTGCTAACATTGATCCTGGTAGTCCACTTACTGCTTGTTAATAACATGTCATAAAAACAATACACATCTTGAATCCTCCCTTGATATGAAACTATGAGAACTGAGCAATTCTTCCTGGCTGCAATCGGTACCAGAAAGTGACCTTGTCACCAGCTGCTGCAGACGACACTCAGAAGATCAAAATAAGGATATTCAGGTTTTACACTTCTCTACTACCACTAGACAAACTTCATTACTTTCATCCATGGTTCCTGCAACCCAGGCCATTCTCAATCCTTTTTCTACTTTGACTTCTTTGTTTTTTGGTTGTTTTTTTTTTGTTTGTTTGTTTGTTTTTCATTCGTAGTCCCATTTATTGCTTTTCAAGCCTTTCAGCACAGTCCAAAATCAAGGAATCATACAATTTCTCACAGCTTCTCCTCTTTTTGGTCACTCTCTTCCTTCATATGCAGGCTCAGCCTCTGTGCCAGGCTATCTGAAAAAGGTGTTTAAGAACAATTTTACTTATTCTTGAGGCAAAATCTGACACTGATCAAAGTACACTCGTAGTTCCCATCTACCTGAGTATACCTGAAGGCTAAGAACAGCATTAATCAGGACAGCTGAACTCAACTGACCAAAAGGATATCCCGTGCCATATGACATCTTGCTCAGCAGTAAAAGCTTGGGGAAAGAAAGATAAAAGGGGGGTGTTCACGGTTACAACATTTGTCTTCCCAAGCAAACATCACATGTGCTGAGGCCCTGCTTTTCAGGAAGAGACAGGACATTTATTTGCTGATGAGAAGTAGTGAATGAATACCTCCTTTTGCTTTTTTTGTGCTCACAGCTTTTGCTTTCCCTATTAAACTGTTGTTACCACAAATCTTCTCACCTTCTTTCTATTTTCTCCCCATCCCATGGGAAAGGAGAGAGAGAGATGTAGGGTGTTTGGCTGCTGGCCAGGGTCAATCCACCATGGCTATAAAGATCAGATGGCACTCTAAGACCCTTAGAGCCTTGATCTAGAAGACCTCCAGGCAGATGAACCCAGCAAGGCTTTGTGCTGCACAGACAAATGTACAAAGGTTTTGACATCTCAAAACAGAGCACAGAAGAAGCCAATGAGAAGTATGACAAAGCTTAAAGGGTGGGTAGAGTGGAGGGAATGGGGAAAGATGTTAAGCTTGACGGTGAGAATACCTAGGAAAGGACAGAGCTTCACTCATTCTTGGACTCAAGGCTGCGCTGCTGGGTAGCAAGGAAACCTCTGCCTCTGGCGGTCTCATATGTATCTTTAACTGCACTTCTGGATAAAGATGCTTAATTTGAAGTTACAGTGATGTATTGATGCTTCCCACTTCTATCCCTCCTGACATAAAATTACTCCCCCGAAAAAGGTAAGTAGGAACAAACAAAACGCTTCATTAGAAATTTTTTTATGCTGTTGTCTTTTGAAAGGACTGTGTTTTATTGTATATAGCTCATATCCCCTCCTTTCCATAGTATCCCATGCAAGTCAACGGGGAAGATCTGTCTTAACTTTCCTGCCAGCTCTATAGAGACCTGCACTAGTTACACCAGAGCAAACAGTGCCAGAGGAGCCGCTGTCCCAGGAGCTACTTCTGAGTCTGAGCCAAAGCTCTCTGCAATCAAAGCCGTAGTTTCTGAAGGGTACAAGGTAAAACACATAGAGGGTCTGATAAAGTCTCACAGCCTGTGGAATGACTCTAGCAGATTTCTGCAGTCTTTGGGCCAGGATCACAAAGGTTTTGAAATGAAAAAAAAAAGGGGCGGGGGGGGAAAGAACATTTTCAGTGCTTTTAGGCTGCAAAGGGAGCCTGTTCACAGAAAACACAGGGAAAAACACACTGAGAACTGTACTCAAATTGCTGCTATAACTCCCAGTTCTGAATCCTGTGTTGTTTGTCTTGCACTTCTGTTTACTCAGTATGTCTATTTACTTGTTGTGTATTAAAATGAACAAACTCAGGTGAATAGGGGGTAAAATAAGATGAAAAATGGTATGGGGAAAGAGTTTGTGAGAATCCCTTGAAAAAAATACTACTGGTGTAAGAGGTGGGGTGATTTTCTTTCTTCCTGCAGAAAAATAAAAAAGGAGTGAAGGCATCCAAATTTCCTAATAAAAATCCCCATGTACACGTCTTCAACAGAGATTGTAAATCCTGATCCTGGAGAATTGCTCCAATAATTACCATGAGTAGAAAGACAACATAGTCCTGTTGACTTGGTGTCTCAGCTCACCCAGGGGGTTCGTCCAGGAGCCAGGACAGAGAAGAGAGGACCGGCATCCTACAGCATTCTTGCAGCAAGACCAACGGCCCTGGGCTGGCTGAAATGGAGCTCCTTGGGCTCATGGACAGGGTGGGGGGTATCAGTAAGACTGGTCAGTGTCACAAAGGCCGATTAGTGCATCAGGTCCCAAACCACGTCTGGCCTGAGTCTCCACTTCCAACTCTAAGTCACTAGCCAAGTGGAAAGCAGAGGAAGTGGCCCAATATTTTGTCTGAAAGCTTACTCAGAAGCCATGGACTCATTGAAATAACTAAATTCTACTGATTTCAATTTGTTCTTCTATTTTATTCTCTTCTAGGAGGAAAAAAAGGAAAAGAGGGGGCTCCCCCCCTCTTGTGTTTTTGTTGCGTTGTGTTTTTTTAAAGCTGGAATCAAAGAGATGTGAGAGAAATTTGTTATGAAAAATAAAACTGGGGTAAAAATGCTACTCTTCCTCTTTGTCAAACGAAGCTGACGTTAGACAAGTGTGTTAGAACGTGTCTCAGACCTGGGAAACTGTTCAATCAGACAGAAGTAAATTATAGATGCAATTCACATCCTAGCAAAGCCATATATTAAAACGAAGTAATAGATGATAAAATGGATTCTGTAGGGTACGACTGTATAATATTCAGAGAAAATGTAAAATATTGCTTTTAAAAATCATTTTTAAAGTTTGAAGTAGGCTTGCATATTTATGGGTAGCTATTCTTCAGCCCCCTGTCTTGTAACATATTCTACTGGCATCTCTTGCAAATTTTCAACTCTACAAAAAATGCATGTCTCCAGGAGTACACTGCCAGCTATCACGTTTCTTTTCATAGGCACTGTATTAATCAAAGTTCAGGCAGAAATAATTCTGCTGCTTTCATTTATGCCCTTGAGAAATCAGGCTTTTGTGAGGCCCATACTTTCATTAGTCTCCAAAAAAAAACCTGCCACCTTCTGTCACCTCAGTTGTGCTTTCCTATCTTGCTTTCTCGAGCCTGCAGATGCAAAAGTCTGTACAGTTTCAAGGTTCAATCCCACCTGTCTCTGTTGGGCTGATCAGGCTATATCAGCCACCTCCCTCACCTGATAAAATGAATATCACAGGGTCTAAAGCATTTGAAAGAAGCCTTTAACTGCACTTAAGACAAAAAGCCTGAATGCCTATGTGTTCTGTGTCTTTGAAACTTGAAATATCACTGGAGCTTACTTAATTTTGCAACTGTGAGAGGGTGAAGTTTACTATTATGTCACTCTATTGCTCAGATATTTATAAGGAAAGAATATGATAATGCTTACACAACCATCGTATTCAACGGTTCTACTTTATAGCAATGCCAAGTATCACAAAACTCAGCAAAAAAGCATAGAAACTGGAAACATCATGAAGTAAATACAGAAATGGATCCTGGAAGACCTGAAAACCCAGTGTTCATCTTTCTCAAAAGTCACCTTGAGCTGGCTGTATGTGTACTAGCAGCCAATTTATGGGAAAACAAGATGGACACGAGGGACGAATGAGTAGAATTTCCTCTTCTTAAGAAAAGCAACTTTTGTTTAAAGAGAGAATAAAATCAATAGAGCAAAACCCCTTTGATCTTTACCCAATTCTTAAGAGTCTTTTCTTTCCTTTTTTTAGATATATTCGGTATTTATGTTGCTTGTGTTAATAAGGTCTTCACAGCAGGTCCTGTCTACCTATATTTGTACGATAGCTAGCACAGCAGGATCACCTGAGTTCATAACTAAGGTTTATAAGAGCAGTGGGAATACACCTAAATAAGTATTTCTAATTGATTCTATTTCAGCAATGCCCCAGCAGCAATCACCATGCAAAGCTCATATAAACAATGGGAACATTTTCAGTGAAACTTATTAAGAAGATACCATAGGAAAAAATAACGACACAGGCAGCAGTTACAGTGTTATAAAGAAAAATGAGGCATAAGCAAAGGCCCTTTAACCCATTAAAAGCTGAGACCTGAACTCAGGTCTCCCATATCCTCGGCAAATACACTGATCATCACACTTCTGCTGCGTCAGTAGGGCTGCCAGACATTTCAGCTGACGCTCTCCTACTTTAAAGAACTAATATACTCGTCAGGTCTGAAAGAGTACAGTGAAGCAATTTCTGGTTTTCATCAGGTAGAAGAAAGACTGGGCAAGCTCCCTGCTAATGATCACTGCAGTGATGATCATGGCACCAAGGGTACAAGGGCCATTTCTAGTCTGAAACTACTACTGAATATCTTAGCAAGCCCAGCCTTGTATATGTGATAACTCTGTAGTGAAAGCAGAAGCCTGAAACATCTATACAAGTACGCTAATCAGGATAGAATTAATATTAGTTTCCGTTCAACCAAATATAAGCATTTTATAATAGTGTAATAAACAACAGTATGTAAGAGGTTGGTAACACCATGATAGCATAGCCAGACACAATGTGCAACGACTTCACCTAAGTGTCTGAGCAACGTGATAACCAAACTGCCAATAGGCAGGGCATCCTGCTCAATAGACAAGGATGACTCTCGAAACCAAAATCCAAGAAAAGTAGCATGGGCAGTAGGTGAAACCACCCTTCTGGGAGGGGGAGGGCAGCATAAAGTCATGTATGTTTCCACAGAGGAGACAGAAAACAAGTCCACTTCAGTACTGATTTCCCTCTTCAAAGAGCTCTCCAGCTTGTCATTGGCTACTAAGACTGCCATTCATTCTAACTATGTGGCATCAGCTCTGCCATATTTTATACCCTTGGGTAATTTAGAACATAAGCATTAAAGATCAACAGCTCTGTATATGTAGTGAAAACGCTAAATGATGTCTAGGATCTAACCATTGTCATATAGTGTTAGTGAATGAATTTAGCATAATTTTTTTTAAAGTTTAAAATTGGCCTTATTTATTAGCCTTCCAAACACTACCATCAGAGCTATTTATGTATCTGTAATATACATACATATATATCTCCATATATTCAGCTGCAATGAATTTAATAGCACAGATTGTTGTTTAGAACAACAAGGTCACCTGGGCATTCAATACCTGCTATTCTAATCTTTAAGATCAAAATCAATTAATTTCTGCAAGATGTAGATGGAGCCCTCAGAATCACTGAACTAAACAAGCGAGTTACAAACAAGGCCACTTGGACTGTCTCACTTCTGCCAATTATCGTTTTTTGTGGCAGAGGGTTTTTTTATGATGACTGGACGGAGGAAAATGGTTATTTCAGTTCCAAGAGCAACCAGAAACATTCAAGTTAAGTATTTCTGAGCCTGAAGTAGAGTCATAGTAAATGTATCCAAGCAAGTCAACCTTCTCATTGCATATTCTTTGAAAAGGGGAAAATTAGGTCTGCAAAGGTGATCTGCATACCAAACAAATAGAAAGTTGGATGCTCTTTTTAGAGACATACAAAATGGTCCCCAAATATTCCATGTTAAGTGCCAGCAGTAATAAAAGTTTTTCAGAATAACATGCATCACTTGCGAAACTTAAACTAAATTATGACCAGCCCCTGCGTGGAAGTATAACAGAGCATACAGGTTCAGAGGACTTATAGTTACATACAGGAACTTAAAGTGACTTCTTTGCAGAGTGAAGTCCCTTTCATTTCCTAATGTACTGTAAACCAGGAGCCTGAGAAATAGTCTGGTAAAAGGTGAAAATCTGCCTTTTAGCGTGCTGGAAATTCTACCAGCTTGCTGCTTACAAGTGAGGCAGGCCAGATAACCCACTTAAAAAATAACGAAGCTTGTGCTCAACAGGAAATCCTGAAGCAAAAACAAAGTGGGTAACTTGATGAGAAATCCACCCCAAAGACTCATCTGCAATGCAACACTTACTGATACATCTTCTAATGTGCCTCAAGGTTTTAGAGCCCAATTTTTAATATATTTTTTCCCCCAACACCAGTTAAAATGTGGTATCGCTATTGTCAGGACCTGATTTTGGCTACCCAGAACTGCAGCTTGGATGGTCATTGTATTGGTTCCATGTTACCAGTAATAGGCTAAACTTCCATGCTGTTCTCATGCACTACTGCATAATGTGAGCTTGTATATTTCTGTGGCTACAAAGTGACCTACTGGACATAAAATTCTTAACTTGGTGAGACAGGTTCACTTCCACGTCATCACCAGGGAAACATTGCCAGGGACTGTTTTATTCTTTCAGGATGAACCACTACTTCCAGAATTGCAGACTATTTGCTTGTGTGTTTGCCATGAGTATATTGCGGTGAGACCAAAATATGCAATTCATTTCTACTTCTGTATAATAACATAGTCTAAGTTATTTTCACAGTCCATCATCAGTTTAAATGATGGATCAGCTATCAACCAGCTCAGACAGCACTTCTTGAAGTAAAAGCAAGTGGCGTGGTACCTACTGTTCCTCTGAAGTGCATCATATATTAACACCCAGCAGACAAGCTAGAGAAGTACTTCTAGCTTCCTTCAAGTAATAACAATTTTCAGAATTCACAGTGAAAATCTGCCTCAAAATATGTGTGGATATTCAAGTGAACACAAGCAATAAAAGAAACACAACTGCCTCAGCTTTGACAAAAAGGCTGAGGAAACTATAGGTGACCAAATTCAACCCACTCCATTAATGAGGACCAAATCTGATCTGGGCTGCCTGTGATTATAAATCAGCTCAAAATAAAATGGGACATTAAACATTACAATTTCATCGCAGTAAATCACAATAGCTATATATTAAGTACTGAGTAAATAATGGCTACAGGAGACAATACTGTGGCTGTTCCTTATCTCATCACCAAGGGATATTTCACTCCCTTGCAGGGAGTCCTGTCTCTGGCATTCCTGCTTGCAGCCAGTTTAACCCCTTCTACAGTTGGGCCTCCTTGCCCACTGTGACAGATCATTCCTGTCGCAAATTGCCACTGAAGAACAGTTACAATTTTAATTTCCCCTTCAAAGTAACAGTAATTTTAAAGCACACTGCTTCCCAAAGTTACTATGAGTTAGGCCACTGAAAGCTCCTGTAAATCTTGATTTTACAGATACACGAGAATTGTTAAAGCATTTGCTTAGATGCATATGGAAAGCTTGGTAGAATCCAGCCTTAAAAAAACCTCAAACATGTAAGACTTGAGCCATGTCCAGAAAATTAGGTAATTTCACTTCTTCTGCAAAAGGCAATGAATTACATATGCTCATTCTTTCTTCCAAGCATTTAATCACATTTTCATGACATTTGGCACAACCAGCTGGTATCCTATTCTTCTTTCTTCTTTGCTAAAATGTTCTACTTTCCTTTTTTAGTCACTAACCATGAGTAGTCCTAAATGCCAACTGTTAGTGTATTGGCCAAATGTGTTACTAAGAATTATAGAATCATAGAATGGTTCGGGTTAGAAGGGACCTTAAAGACCACTCAGTTCCACCCCCCTGCCCTGGGCAGGGACACCTCCCACCAGACCAGGCTGCTCAAAGCCCCATCCAGCCTGGCCTTGAACACCTGCAGGGATGGGGCAGCCACAGCTTCTCTGGGCAACAAAACACTTAACAACCCTGGCAAATATTTTCATGAGGCTGAGAACACCCATGAAACGTAGAAAAAAAAGGTGATATCATGGATAAATGCTGGCAGTGTGATGCAGTATTCATTGGTAGGAACTGAAAGCTGGAAAATAGGACGGAAATGTCTTTTGTCTACCATCAGGAAATCAAAGACACCAGAAGGCTTTACTTCAAGATACACTTTTTTTGACAATCTTTACATTTTGTTTAGTCAACTGGCAAGCTGAATGAAATCCTTTCCAAGGTAGGTAGGAGGTAGGTCTGTTTTAAAGAGAAATATCTCCTCCTCTTCTCTCTGTGACCCTGCAAAGCATTCAGGTTGGCAGCGATCTGAGACTGAGAGCATCTTAGTGATAAATAAGTAATACTTGCTGGCCTCTTACTGCAAGGGTGACTGCAGAACTCTGATCTTATCAGCTTTCTAGTATTCTTTCAGTTCATTTTAAAGACTCAAAATGCCTACATATTTACTCTGACAATTTGAAGTCTGGCAGGAGGGTGGGCCATGAATATCTTTTTCTGATTTGGGGAACTCACGAATTTCTAAATGTTTTTGTTCCTCATTTATTTTTTTTTCTCAGCACAGCTTATGCCTGGCTTGCTGCCCAATATACATATTGCGAAACCACCATGCCAATCACTCATCTGCCTATACCACTCAGAAGGACTTTCAATTCTAGACAAACAATTTAAACAAATGAAATAGAGAGTTCTACTCTTAGAGTTCTGGTGAAGGAAAAAAAATAAAAAAGGCTTGCGAGAGGAAAAATGTGTTAGTGTGCAACAACTGAGGACTCTAATACACACAGACAGAGAGAATTAAACTTGCAGAGAAAAACATTCACTAATCTCACTTTGGAACCATAAGTACATTCTTTCCAGGCAATTTTGAGGCCTGTAACATATAGTTAGAGCAGACTAACATACAGTTAGAGACACCATTTCTTATGAGAAAAAAAAGATAAAGTAAGTTGATATTTTGTTCTTAATGCATATTTTAATAGATACATTAGCATATGCCCTTAAAACCAAACCAACTTTATATTTTATAGAGAAACGCTTGCCAAGTAAAAGAGTGAACAACAGTATTTTCTTTTATAAACATTAAGCAGGTTACAGAGTAATACCCTTTTTTCCCCCTCCAGGGTTTAATAGTAATATAAGGCTATTTATGCTATTATTGACTGCAATAAGAGTTTAAATGAAAAAAATTAGACAGCTCCAGAAGTACTCATCAGGATTTCATACAAGATCTCCTGCAAACATTTTAGGGTACACTTTAGGAGAAATCCTCCAATTTGTGCCCATGCAGCCTACTGCATTGCTAATGATTTACAGGTGTTATTAAAAGGAAAAAGCATGTTCTAAGGCAGACCTCGGTACACAGGCTTTCCAACACAACCCATAGTGAAGGGCCCGTGTTAAAAAAGGACAGTTCCTCATTCCCTGTCCCTGCACTGTGCCTTCACCTTTCTGCCTATGTTTAAATTAGCCCATATGTAAATCACCAGCTGGTGATGAAGACTCAAGGTCCACAACAGATGCATTTCAGGGAGTTTTATCTTGGGACAGCTTTGCTCTAATCCTGTGGATCAAGTACACTTTAAGGGCTGGAACATTTCGGAGTGTCTCCTTCAGTTTAGTTTAATCCAAAAGGAACAAAATTCATCACTCGGTGATGTGCACCCAGTCTCTCTTACATCAAGAGGCTTATCTCACCTAGATGAGCTCACTGGTCACTACACACAGGTGAAATATATCTAAGTATGATACTTTATGCATGGTTTAAAACCTTGGGCTTCCTTCTTGCCCTGTCTCAGATGAAACCAACTGTTTTCAGAACCCAGAAATAATGCCACCAAAAAGGAGAAAACAAATTAAGTTAATCACAGTTGGTGATACAGATGAAAATCTGCAGTATATGTGCCAGCTATAATATACTGTGCTCAGTCATCTAAAAGCAAGATAGAGTTGCCTAAAGCTCATCAAGAAGTGGATGGATTTTTTCCTGCACTAATAAAGAAAGGATGCCTGCTATGCTCAGATGTTATTAGAGGACTCTGGTTTTAAAATTGAGTACAGAGATATTTTGGCTCCCCCAAAAAAAGTGATTTGGGCTGCCTTCCATTTCTTGGGGAGTTTAAGGTAGGTTACCTTAAAGAACAAGGCTTTTTGCAGGGGAAGTGCCTGGATTTTTCTGAAAGTAGAAGAGTCTGAGAGCCTCTGGAACCCAGTAGGTGATCCAAAAATGGAGTATCCCAATGTTGATAGTCCCTTTTGGCCAAATGAAAGGACTATCATGAAATTTAATTTCAGACATGCAAAACTACTGTGTTACTAGGAAGAAGGTCACATAAATAACTGGATGTGATGTAATGACTTTTCAGTGTGAAATTCTAGCTGCTGCTCCTTTTCAGGAAGTTCTAACATTCATTAGGGGACAATGTGCTCATTTGAGATACTTCATGAAGCTAAGATATATGATTCAAAAGCTCTACATTATCCAATTATATGGTCCTGAAATGAAGATGTTAAAAAAGAGAAAAATGTTCATTTTATAGTTTCCCTGTCTTGCAAATTAGTCTGATATTCATTCCCATTTATATCATTTATATGCAGAGACCTGTGTACTCTGAGGTTTCATGTCCCATTTTGGATCAATTTTATAATGAGAATAAAGGGAGAAAGTCTGTAACTGTGGGGCTGATTTTCAAGACATTTTGGGGACATAAGCGCCTACATGTCATTAATTTTTAACAGACTTGGGCACCTGCCCACCCATCATGCCTTAGAAAGCCTCTCCACGTATACTGCGTAATTACTTTGGAAGATCATTTTTTCTTCCTCTTTCTTCATTTCTTCGCTGGGTCATTTATTACTTTATGCTGCTGCTAGGTGTGTGGGAAGACACAACAAAATTACACAGCCATCTATGATTTGTTAAGATGCCTACTAGGCCATTTCCACTACCCTAGCAGGACCCTTTACTAATGATAGTTTGCATTTAGCTGTGCATTACTATAATCCTTCATTGGCAGGCTCTACCTGACTAGGCTGGCTTAAAGTTAGCCTGGGTACGGCCGTATGAGCTAAAATCACTGTGCTGTAGACATTCTCATAAAAGGACTGCCTGTTCTCTCCAGCCTCTGCTGTCCCTGTCTCTCTCTCCCCCACTGAAGTCTGTTGAAGGCATTAAAAACTCCAAGATTGCCCCTTTTTCTACTTTCTTGTCATCAGACTCTGCCTGTTTTTCTACTTCCAGCTGAGCAAATCTTTCAGTGATAGTCAATGCATAAGCTTCACAGTTAATGAGGCTGGTGATAAGTGGGGTTTTCCCCTCCAACTCATTATCGTGGTGCAGTACCCTTCTACCGATTGACTCATCAGCTGTCTGCAACTTCTCTCATATCCTCACTTTCTGCATATTCTTTGCTCAGTTTTCCTGACTCCAGTCTCTCTGTCCTCATTTCCGACAGCTTCAGACCTATCCTTTTTCTCCTCTGGACACTCACTTTTATTTTGCGTCTAGTGTAGTTATATCTCAGGCGCAGTCAGCCTGGGTTTATGAAAGGCAGTACCTGCTTGACTAACCTGATCTCCTTCTAGGACAAGGTGACCTGCTTAGTGGATGATTTACAAAGAAACACACTTTTCATATGAAAGCTGTAAAAGAGCAACGCATCTGGGTTAGTACTGGTAGAGATAAGGAGACAGGTCTGTCAGTTTCCTGGGGATCGATGCTAAAATCAGCAGTGGATTGTTTCATAATCTGTAGCAATCCCTCTTCTAATTTGTTTTTTCCTCTTTTTTCCTTTCCAGAGCACGTGTAAAATCATATCCCAAGTGTGATAATAAAAAAAGATTGGACAGTTGGTGTTTCAGTGTCAATTCAAAGTCATTCAAAGTCAATACCATAAATTCATTCAAAGTCAATGCCATAAAGTCAAATCTAAAGTTTTATTTCCCAGATAACTGCTAACAAAATGTAAAAGCATTTACCCTCATATTCATGACAGCTGCTTGTCTTTATTGTGTTAGAACTGTATTCAATAAGCTTGAATGTTTCACTGAACCTTTTCTGCTGTCGTGTGGAGAAGCATGAGGGTCACAAGTTTTCTGTTGGATTCTGTTCTTTTGTACTGTAAATGACGCTAGCAAATTGATAGCTGGATTTTTTCTAGTCCTACACTTTAAAATAAATGATCATACTGGGATAGGACTCTTAGTGAAATGGAAAGAAAGAAGAGACCTTTTTGACAAAGCAAGCAATTGAAAAAAAACACTTATCCATTAAGGTGCATCAAGACCTCAGTCAGCTCTATGTAACTTCAGAATAAAATGATGTAACCCGTCCATAAAAAAAAAAGATTTTTTCTTACCCATAAAAAGTTGCCCAACTGATTCCCTGCTTAGTTCTCAGGAAATTATATCTACTTATTGCTTTGACCGTACTGAGTGGAGGAGTCTGTACCACCTCAAAACCACAAAGAGGTTATTTCCTTGAGCTAACACATGTGAAGTGAAAATTCAAGACTTTGTTCACCTGACCAACAGTTGTGACAATGACTTAGGAAAAAATAACACCGTGAGGAAATGTGCATTTAAGCCTAAACTCTAACCCAGACTTAGAGAACTTCAACTTTAAGTAACAGAAAACTAATAAAAGCTTAAAACTCTCTTGAAAAAAACATTCATGGGTAAGCTCCGCATATTTCCAGCCATCTAGGCTTATACCAACTTTGGATTAGTTAATAAAATTCTTGCTAGTATTTTATTATTCAGTATTTTGAATTTTTACCTGAAAACACAAAATATTTTTGCAGATACAGACATGTACACACAAAAAACCACCCAAACTTGGAAAAACGTTAAGGTCTGTACATGGGTATCCAGTTAGTCTTAAAGCCATAAAGCACTGTAGTTGGACGTGCTCCAAGCATTGAATCAGCAAATGCCGCACTAAGCTAAAATTGCCTACTTTGCCTTTGCTAAAGAGACTGGCGTGGCCTCCTGCCTGCATAGCCAGCAGCTGCTAGTATGAAGAGAGGATAAAGTTAAAAGGCAGGTACTGTGGATATGTTGTAACCTTTCAAACAAAAAGAAAAGCACTCACATGAGAAGTCACCTGGAAAGGTGGGTGAGGAGCAGATGAAGTCTTGGGGACAGCTGGCAGTCCGACACCCTTGGTGGCACAACCTGGGTGTACTGCAGGGAGAGACTGGTTGGAACTGACCAGAAAAAAAAATAGAGTTGAGTCAGTCTCAATGTAAGAATGACAATTTCGCTTCCCATCACCATAATTACCCATTAGTTGTAAATGTCACGGAGAAGGGGAGAGGAAAAATCATAGAATATCTCAAGTTGGAAGGGACCCATAAGGATAATCAAGTCCTGCTCCTCACAGAACTACCTAAAGCTAAACCATATGACTAAGAGCATCGTACAGATGCTCTTTGAACTCTGACAGGCTTGATGCCTTCCCTGGGAAGCCTATTCCAGTGACCGAACACCCTCTCAGTGAAGAACCTTTTCCTAATGTCCAATCTGAACTTCCCCTGGTGCAGCTTCATTCCATTCCCTTGTGTCCTATCACTGGTCACCAGAGAGAGATCAGCACCTCCCCCGCCACTGCCTGCCTGAGGAAGTTATCGACTGTGATAAGGTCAGCCCTCAGCCTTCTCTTCTCCAAGCTGAACAAACCAAGTGACCTCAGCTGCTCCTCATAAGTCTTGCCCTTGAGACCTTTCACCATCTTTGTCCCCCTCCTCTGGACACACTGTAGTAGTTGGATGTTCTTCTTATATAGAGGCGCCCAAAACTGACTACTGTTCTCAGTGGATACAGGGCCAAGCATAAAACAGTTATTTTTTCTTGACACTCAAGGGATCAGTCATCTTAGTCACTTTACTTCAATGGAAACCAGGCACTCAAAATGCAAACCACTGAATTTGAAAAAGTCTTAAAACAGTCTTAAACAGGAAAAAAAAAAACTTTGAAAAAGTCTTAAACAGGAAATAAACCAGCAAACATCAGAACAAATCAGCACACATCAGAAATGAAGAAAAATGTACAATGTCAATAACTTCAGCAGTTTTAAAATAATGAGCAGGAAGGCAGAAAACATATCAGAAGATTTACTTCTTCATACTTAACACATATTTGCTTATCTTGGAACAATAAGCAAGCTTTCCAGCTTGGCACAACAAATGTATTTTTGAGGAAACCTCATAGAAAAAGCTAAGCTTAAAAACCCTGTAAATGGCAAATTTCCTTCAGCACTACGCAGAAAATAAGGCTAGAGGGTCTGCATTTTTTTCAATTTGTTACAGGGAGACAATTCATTACAGGCAAGGGAGGTTAGGAGTATGTTCTCTTTAAAGGCTATTTATTGCACATTACAGTAGTGGGGCTGAACAATGGGTACAGCCAGCTTAGACTATGTCATTTAAATATAATTGAAAGCCTAAGCTTTTTTTTTATTCGTGCTTTTTTTTTTAATATGCCCAAATAAGTGTTTTACTTAGATTTTTGGATGGTTTCCCAGTGATAAAAGTTCCTTGTGTAAAATATATTCTGCCATTTCAGAAAAAAACATTTTACTATAAGCACAAAAACAAGGATCACATCAAGTTTAAGAGGGAAAAAATATAAGACTTGGGAGTCCGACAGCCCTTCTGATAGCAGTTTCCTTCAATAAAGCACTCCTGATGATAAAGCCTGCAGCACTAGAAGATAAATTATGCAGTATTTACTTGACTACAAAAGCCATCATGTCCATAGGAGGCCAAGCAAGTCTTCCTCACTAAACTCTCACTCAAAAAGAAAATCATAACAATTCCGGAGTTCAGAAAGAAATGACATTAGTGTAAGGATAGGGGAGAAAGAAGTGTCTGATCTAGCATGGACACAGGAATCACAGAATCATGAACGGTTTTGGTTAGAAGGGACCTTTAAATATCATTTTAGATCATTTAGATGATCTTTAGAGACCACAAAGTCCAACCATCTAGTTCATTTATCACCACGAACACATAACTCCCTAAGACATAAGAGAGTAGCGGGGAAACAGAGGGCTATGGTAAGGAGGAGTATGTGGAAGAAGAAAGGGGAGCTCAATGAGGAAATAAGGGATGGAATTTACAATCGTATCAGTTGCACCTGCATAAGGTATTTATGCATATTAATGACGAGGTAATAGAAGTCACACAACATAAGGCCATTTCTTCAGCTTTCTTCTAAATTATGTGACTTAGAGTCAGCTGTGAGAAGGAACAAAACACTCTAGCTTAAGGACACTGCTGCTTACTCACCTTTCAGAAATTCTGGGTTGTGGTAAACAGCAGATCCAGTAATTTATCTCACATCACAAATGAGAAAGCAGGACTTTTTGGAAGAAGACACAAAAGCATTGAGACAAAAGCAGCGCCAGTATTGCATTTTAGAGGAGTGAGGAAAGCGACAACTACTGATGAAAGATTTCAGTGGTGCCCAATACCTCTAGGAAAAAATAGGTGCAAGATGTTTAGTTGGCAGCTTCCTGGGGCAACTTTTCCATTTTGTGTTAAAAAAAAGACAGTCTATAGCTCCCGCTATTAGGAATCATGCACCAACATGGTTGTCATGAACATCAATGACACCAAAACAGTCTCTCAGAGGTTGTTTTTTTGAGGACATTTGCTTTGAAAATTTGGTGAAGTACCAGCTCTTGGTATTTTTTGTTATATTTTTTCCCCTCCAGCAGCAAAAGAAGGCCTAGGATTTGCCTCCCATTCCAGAAACATAGCCTTCTGCCAGAAATCTTTAGTCAGAGTTGATCCTGGTGTAGAAAATATGGATAAATAAGTTGACCTCTTGAAATCCCTTGAGTGGTCTGTCCAACTTCACATATGCAGCCTTCTTTTTCCCTCTAAGGCATTACAGATCTGTGGTGCATATGCTAATCCGTGCGAGATGGCCATTTATTATTTCAATGATTAACTTTTACATGCCTAATCCAGAATAAAAATATTTCTTCCAGAGCAATGGAGAAGCGTCGCAACATGAAAGGAAGGCAATGTGAAAAAATGAGAAAAACAGGGTTTTTTCCCCCCGATTTCATCAGGCAGTGAGGGTACATGTGACACAGTTTGGCCTGGAGCTGCATCTGCTCCAGTGGGGAATGAAAGATGGATCAGAACCTCATCTGAAATAACAATAAATAGCACAAAAGTGATTTTAGAGATGTCATAATGATTCACATCAACTAAAGTATTAGCATCTTGTGTTGATACCTCAGGCAGTTTGATAAAGGAAGAAAAGAGACACAAGACCCAGCCTGCCTTTGCCGCGGTCCCGATCCACTTTGTTAACACACATACCCGCAACGTTGCTCAGGCAGTGCTGGGGCTGAGGGGCTGAGCTTAAATGCAGCTCTCAAGTAGTGTGCGGAGGTCCCTGCTTCCTTCAGGAAAGGAGCTGAAGGCCTTAGTGCACTCAGGGCTCTGAAATGCCACCCAGATGAGTAGGGCGCACATAAGGAGAGGCTGAGACAAGTTCAGCCTGGAGGGAAGGCTTCAGAAGCAGATCTTACCTCTGTTTTCAACTACCTAATGGAAAGGTTTGTGAAGACAGAGCCAGACTCTCCTCAGATTTCCTCAGTGCTAGGATAAGAGGCAACACAGACAAGTTGCAGCACAGGAAATTAATCAAATATAAGGACTTTTTTTTTCCCCACCATGTGAGTGTTCAAACACTGCCACAGGTTGCCCAGTGAGGTTGTGAAATCTCCACCCTTGCAGATATCCATAACTTTACCAGAAAAGGCATTGAGCAACCGTCTGGAACTGGAGCTGCTTTGAATGAGGGAAGAGGTCTGGATGGCTTTCAGCAGTCTCAGCCCATCTGCATAATCCTGCGGCTCAAACTAGGGAAGCTCTCGCCGTGTGGAAAGGACTGATACACCTTTGGTCTCAGTAATACTGGATGGTGGTTAACTTCACTTTGCCTTTATTTATTTTTTACTTTTTAAATACCCACTGTGTTCTACAGGAATGCTGTTTCATGTAGTCAAGCCATATCTACCTATTTGATGGTTCTTTGCTTACATTTACATGGTGATCTCGGACAGAAACAGAGGTTTCAGCCTTGTTTTGCGGTGTTTAAGAAGAATTTTGATCCATAGTATATTGATGGTATAAAAAACTTATATTGCTTATCAATTCATGTGGCTCTACAGAGCTCACAGAAAAGCAAACTACATTTTTGTAATGCTGTTAAACAGTCTTTATATGATTTCTTTACATTCCTATGAACTCAAATGTAAATGCTAATGGTCCGTCACACACTTAATTGTGATTTAAAAAAGAAACTGATTTCAAAGTCCAGAATCCAGTGCATGAGGATACATGAATTATCTTTTTCCCCCCATATGTTGTTTCACCCAGGAGTCGGTACCACTAATTATTAACAAAGGATTTCTCAAGTTAATCATCTTCTTAGAAGACTTTCGGGAATTTAACTGGCATTTACTGCACGGCCTTTTGAAATGCAAATCGCTTACGCAAACTTCAGAAAACCCCAAACTCTATTTGGATTCATTTGTAAGTATTTAAAGATCAAAGTCGCTCCATCCCAGAAAGAAGATGCAAAGTCTTTTTTTCCAAAATGCTGATTTATTTTCCCCACAAACTTTCACAGAAGTGTTTTGTCTCATACTTTTTGGTACCTGCAAATAGCAGTCAGAAATCCTTCTGACCGTTTGTCTAAAGATTAATAAGTTGTAAGATATGTTTCTTTGTTTCATAACCTTTACTATCGCAAGAGGTCACTCAATCTGTGAAGGTGACAGCTTTGGATATAACTTTACAACATTCAAAATTGGTGACCCGCAGTAAATTATACAGCTTGTTCTTTTTTGGGCAGTGGCTGTCAGTGTTTTTCATCTGTGGCTTTTCTGCAAACTAGCTGAGGTCTTGCAGCCCTATTCGTCATATAGAAAGGACTCTGTGGTGGAGCCCATTAAAAAATTCTCATGGACCACAGTTTCAGAAGTGAAGTGCCTGAACTTATCTATTACACAAAGTCAGAGGGAACTGTAGCTGCTCCAAAATATATCAAGCCATTTTTATCCAGACCCCTATTTGAAACTATTACACGAGTTCTTAACGTGCATTGAATTCTTCCAGCTTGTGATTTCTGATGCCATCTGGATGAACTAATTTCAACATGCCACCCATATTATAATCTCAAACATAATGATTTAGTTATTTATACATAGATTTTTCCAGCTTCTTTTTCACTTTTTAACACTGAAAAGGGATAGCTATTAAGATCAATATGTATAGCATTGATTCATTTAAATACTGGAAACAACTACAATTGTTGCTTGTAACTGTTGTAACACACAAAAGTACTTACTGCTGGACCTGTAAGTCATCCCTGTGGGAAGAACTGCTCTGGGGTCATACACTAATGCTGTCAAACCTCCAAGCCAAATGAGATTCAGTGATCCAAGTGCTATTTTCTAAATTCATTCGAACATCTGACCCACTCAGACTTCACAGAAGAGGCCTCACAGTAGGTATTAATGTCAATACAAATACTTGACCAAGGATGTTGTAGATGTTTAAAGTTCATAAGCAACTGGACAGATTCATGAAAGAAAAATACAGATAGTACTATTAAATACTATTAATGCTATCAAATATACTATTTCTGGCTCCAGGTAGCCTTGACTTTGTACTGAAAGCCATGAAGAAAGTGTATAGTGCTGTTTTTAAACGATGTCCTGGACATTTGCTGATGGAGGAGTCTGGGTTGACTCTAATTAATTACCTAACTCTAATATGCGTTAATACACGCTGTAATGTTGTGCACTGATGCATTATGCATATGAAATAGATGAGAACACCTATCAGCTCCTGACGCTATTAGCACAATACCAATATTATGTCAGGAGTATAGCCTTTCTGCATTTTGGTGGCAAAAATATGTTTTATCAAACTTCAGCATATGAAGGGTTTTTGTTTTCTCTTTTTTACAGCTTAACTGAAAAGGTAAATGGAAAATGCTAGTAATAAAAAAAAAAAGGATATAAAAATTCATTTGAAAGCACAATTTATCCTAACTAGAACTCTGTTACTCAAATACTGAATGAGAGGGGGATTTTTTGGTCATGTCCAAGCCACAGATGCCAAACTCACTAGATAGAGCCAGCAAGTATTTCAGGAGACATTACAAATATCAGGTCAGAGACCAGACAAGAAAGGAAGAGAATATAACACACAGGTCATTCCTGTGCATGGATAGGGACCTAAGGTACCAGCTATAATTAAATAGTCCTAGAAAGCATCGCTAACTTTCCTGCTGAAATAAATGGGCACAGATTTATCAAAGTCAGCACACCTGTGACATTAACACTGGCAGAATATTTGACCCACATACCCACAGGTTCCTTCAAACTCATTTTGGCCCGCTAACTACACAATTTTCAACCATTCTGTGGCCAGCCAAGCTGACTCCTGCTGCTGCCTTGCCATTCTCCCACCTCCCTGCTTGTTTCATATTAACCCCATTTACAATCTATATTTACCTTCTTTACTGGGGTAGAGGGCAGGTGGATTAGCATGATTCCAATCAGATAACTTCTGGGAAACATCTCTTTCAAAGAGAAGATTAAAAATGGTGCAGTAAAGTTGGCAAGATATTTTTAAAAAAACAAGAAAAGACAGTTATTGCTCAGCATGGGGGTAAGGGAGGATAGAAAGGTTAATACACTCCATAGAACTGTCGCTTAAACTAAACATGTCCTTTCAATGATATCCAGCACTCGATAGTATCTTAAATTGCCTTGGTCTTGCTTTTTTCTTCTCTCCCCTTTTATCCATTCAGCAATTTCTGACTCCTGTCAAAGGTACCTGACAAAAAGCCTGAACCCCAAAGCTGTCTCAGAAAATAGCTTTTATGTGCTTTCTCACTTTCCACTCCTCCTCCCCCTCACGCGCATTTTTCCACTCGCACCTTGACTGCAAACTGCCAATGCCCATGCAGAGACGTTTAGCCAGAGCTCTCCATAGGAAAGGCAAACACTGGAAGGCATTTGGAACATTAAGGAGCAGTAAAAGTGAGCAAAGCCCTCTCACTCTGATTGCAGAGATGATACGTGCTCGGCTAACCATTTATATTGAGCCACATGGAAAACCTCGCACCTGTAAAGTGTTTTCCTTAGTAAGGAAACATTGCACAGCATTTGTATGGTTACTCTGTGCTACTTTAGGGGAGGAAATTATCCAGGGCTCTGATTGCTTGCCAAAAATAGAGCGCTCAGGTAACAGCAAATTCCCAGAGCAGGTCTCTCTCCCCTTCTCCCTTTTCTCACTTCCCCTTCTCCCATTATCGCACAGAGGTACATATTCAAAAAAATGCCCCTTCATTGGCACAACAAAGTGGGACCATCTTATTCCTGGGCCCACCTTACAAGCAAACTGAACAGTGTGCTTATTTATTCCCATGCAGTGACAAACTGGAGAAGCTTATTAAGTTGTTCATTTCTCCAAAGTTAGCAGTTTATATCGGTTTAGGTTTAGATTTCAGCAGGCATTGTACCATGGCCATAGTTAAAGACACACATACATATTTCAGAGTGTTTTAGTGCTGTCAGTGGACGCACAGATATCAATATCATCTATGAATTTGACCTCATACAGGTGTTAAAACTGTAAGAGTGCTGACAAACTGTTAGCTCCTAGACAATGTTGGTACATTTATGTAAACATATAGGCAATTTCCATTTGCATTTCCTTGCATCTTAAAATAAAAGGAGATGGGTGTTATGCTCAGATTAAAGTCTACTGTCTGTAGTTCATATTTACAACCCATGCACTTGCTTTGGGCCTATTACATTTGAACATTTCTAATTTTATTAAATAAGAACCCAGAGAATGTATGCTTCAGACTCCCAGCCTGAAAGGCCCCAAGCTGAGGCAATGAGGAGCTTGGAAGAGGTTACGAATGATCTTCATAGACTCAGACCTCACACGGGCATCCAGGAGTAGGATATCTGTACCACAAGGGGCTCCTAAACTTGTAGGATTTCCAAGCATTAAAAACTTCCTAATACCCACACCATAGCTAGCAATTCAAAGCTAATTATGAACTGACAAACATCATAAAGTCCAATTTCTGGAATCTAAACGGAATAATCCATCTCTAATTCAACAAAATTGCCATACTTACTTAAGATAATTAAATATTATGTGCATGTATAATTAATAGATGTCTAAGCCATCCAGAACAACAAATCCATCTTCATTTAAATTTAAAAACAGAGGACATTTAGATAGAAACTGATCGATGCAATCATGATTCTTACTTTTTTTTTCCCTTCCAGTCCCTGAGAGTGATTGTTTAGAAGATCTTGGCACTGAAAAACTCTGCTTCCGTTGCAGTCAACAGTAAAAAACACCCATGGGACTACACTTGACAATGGAGACTGACAGCACATACCAAGGGCTTCGAAAACTCCATCCTAATGTGTCTCCGAGGATGTGTACAGGCTCCCATAGTAGCAATTTTCACAAACAATAGCTTAGTTATATGATATTTTATATTGAAGCTATCTACAGTTTTAGAACAGACACAAATACTCTACATATATTCATTGCAAACAAACCTTAGTAAGGTTATAGTTCAAATTAATGCAGGAAGCCGTCTGTCTTCAATTCAGACTGATTACATTTTAAATGGGGCTTCAGTGCATAATGATTAATATTTCACTATAATTATTTGTTCCAATTAAATGTAGCATGATTAAGAGACATTTTCCCCTGTGCAGCTAAACTGCATTTTTTTTTAAAGTAATGATAAAATTAATTAAGGGAGGTTTGACTTGCTTATTTTGCAATTTAAACTGCTCTTCTTTTTCAATTGTCAATTGAGAAATTTAATTTATCCAGTATAGTTCTATTGTAAACAAAAGTGCCTGCAATCTGATAATTAAAAAAAAAGGAAAGATGCTTTCCACAAACATAAAAAAAAAAAAAAAAAGAGATTCAGAGTATTAAGATTAATAATAGCTCTTGTTGACCTGGCCACCAAATTTATAGTTGATAATGATTTATCAATGTTTGGCTTATGAAATACATTAGATACAACAGCAGAAAGAAACAGACTGTTTAGAATTCCAGTATATGAAACTTCTGTGAAATAAAAATAGAGTTGATTGAAAGATGCAGAAAAAACTATTTTCTTATTATTTTTCTTATCCAAGAAAGTTGTTAATAGATTAAGGGACTTCACCTCTAAATTTTAAAGGAAAAAGCAGATGTGCAGAAGGATATTTAAGAATATGGCTAGGAATGAAAATGAATGAAAATGTAAATTAGACACTTCTCAGCGAAAACAGCCACAAGCACATGTTACAAGAGGAAAAAAAACCCCGCACAAAGTGAAATAATAAAAGCCCCCCAAAGATCTGGTTGAGTACCGTCAGAAGAACTTGACCAAATGCTTGAAAGAGGCACATGTGCTGCCTGATGGAGCAGGCTTATCTCTGTTGCATCTCTCCTTATTGGGGTGGTGGTGCCCATCGTTCCGGCAATCTCGCACCCCCTGTGTAAGCCATGAGCACGAAGAAACCCACTGGATCCCTCTGTATCACCAGGCTTACCCTGAGGTTGCCAGGGCTGGTCTATTCAGTTATTGCCATCTAATGTGGATGCTGCAACAACATCACAGGCCCATAAACTCTTTATGTGACACAAGCATAATATTCCAACACTGCACCAATGAAATCTGTGTGTCAGTGCTCCCACTTCAGCATAGCTATTTCGCCTTCAGATGCAACAAGGTGCTGTAATTTAGCATCGAGCAGTCATGATTAGGCTTACCCTGCTTTCTTAAGACATAATTCAAATTGTTGATTGACTTTTGAAGAAGTCCGAGGTTTGTTTTTTCTGAGAGATCATCACTTCTGACAACGCAAAGCTACAAAATGGCTCTTTAACAGAACTTTTACAGTTGAGAAGTTCCAACTTGCTTCAGAATTCCTTTCCCTTTGATATTCATTATATTCTGGCTGATATTTTTAAACCTGCCTATGGGATTTGGATGCCCAATTCCCATTAAAATGAATGTAAATTAATGGGAAATGAGTAACCAAATTAATTAATTGAATTAAAATTAATGAGAGCTGGGCATCCATATCCTTAAGGCAAGCTTTAAAATTTCAGCCAATGAGTTTTAGCACAATGCAGAGACATAAATATATGCCTTGGATTTGCATTGACCTACAGGAAATATAGGAGGGTATTTCTGCCAGATCTTTGAAAACAGTTAGAAGTCAGTTCTGTCAATGTATGACTGCAATTTTTGACAAACACTGACCAATGCTAAAAAATGATAGTATTAAAAACTCCTATATATCTATATCCCCATCCCAGGCAATGGCTGTTCATAATTCAGCTTAATTCTAGATAATAAGAGCCATCAGAATATGATTTAGAGCCACAGTTTGATTTTTAAAGAGGGATTGTCATAATATATTTAAACATTTGTATATACTATTATTCAGAACTTCCCACAGATTTCACTGTCACTTCGAGCATTATCATTTTATATTTCCATAATATATTGATCATTTCCATTTAATATATTTAAAACTACTGATTTCCCCCACATACCCTGCATAGCTCTCCTATCATAAAAAAAACCCCAGTTGATAAAATTTATACACCAGCAAGAAGCTGGCTAATAATACAAATTGTGGATTTATATTAGCCTTGGAAGTAGAATTTGGGTCTCCCAAAAGCATTTATTCTTTTTGCTGACAACTAAAATCATGCAGCAATAGAAACAGCAATGTATCTGTAGAAATCTAATTAATTTGTTTTAACTTTGTT
Source organism: Rissa tridactyla (assembly GCF_028500815.1). Classification (NCBI taxonomy): domain Eukaryota; kingdom Metazoa; phylum Chordata; class Aves; order Charadriiformes; family Laridae; genus Rissa; species Rissa tridactyla. The sequence goes on from NC_071473.1 coordinate 26,237,004, forward strand.
TTGCAGATTTTAGAGTGACCTTCCATTCACTAAAAGACTTTCAACTGAGCTTTTAACTACATCATTTTTATTTTTACTATAGTGAAGAACTTCTATATGTTCAAGGACCTCACTACCCCAGTCAGGCGGTTTTATACTTATGTGGCTCTAATGTGCCAGGCCATCGAATCCACACAGTCCAATAAACTTGGTTGTCCCTCTCCTCCTCCTGGCTGGAGGCAGGGCACCTCTAACATTGAGGACATCTATAACTAGCAGACGAGTTCCCATCCAGACCAGGAACCGCTTTCCGTGGACTGGAGCAGCCATCCTCCTGCAAAAATTATTTCTTCCGCCTGCTTTACCTTGCAACTCAAGCACTCGTGCCTGTAGGACCACGGTAGGTTATTTATGCCATTTACTCATGTCCTCTCCATAGTCGCAGAGGCAAAGCCACAGGAAGTCTCAGAGAGGGTTCTGTTTCTCTTCAGTTGGCTTCATAGGAGGGCATTTTTAATAAATGACTGAGATGTGGGTCCATTCAGAGGAAGAGTGGGATTCTTTCTCCATCCTGGACAAATTTTCAAACAGTTTTTCAAACCGTTTATAATTTTTCTTAGTATTTCCTCATTTTTCTTAGCTATTGTTTTGGTCATTTCGTCTATTTTCATTTTTTCCACAGCTGTCACAGTAGGGGGACAAGACTGTCATACCCTGTTAGCCATTTCATTTACAGTTGGTGCATCAGCATCAGATCCTCCCCAAGCCATTGTTGACAGTGTGTGGAAATACAGTGATGGTGCACCCTGCACAAACTTCCTCAGCAAAGATCATTTGCATGGCATTTCGTCAGGGTCTACGCTCCCTTGTCAGTCACCATAAATCACCTCTTGCACACCAGGCTTCTTTTAAAAGCAACAATGTCATATTTCACTGGCACAAACAGAATCCTCTTGTGAGATGGCAAAGGTGAAACTTGCATGCACCATTTTGCATGCACTTTTCTCTAAAGTAGCTGCTTAGTATTGAAGTAAATATAATAGTTGGACTAAGCAATATATGGCTAATGTCTTGGCAATGAAAGTTCTCTTAATAAATTTTATAAGTGTTTTCATTTACATAGGATGTCAGAGAATGAAGCTTTTCCTGTAGTTCAGAAATGAAAAAGCACCACCTTATGTAAAAAACGAGGCTTTCTGATTACATCCTATGTACAGGACTGTCTTTATTTTTAAGCTAACATTTTACAAAAGTCATGTTAAACATGCTGTTTTGAGCACTCTTTCGTTTTTCAGACTCCAGGATTATATGGAATTTTAGGCTAACGAAGTATAACAGAATGAATGCTAGTTACAAATGCCTGCAGATTAGGATGTAGTCATGTTACAGAGATAGAAATTTTGTTCTTGCAGAAATCGTTCTACTGTACAACAATTATGACAATACCCCCACATTAAAATACTGTTAACTCCTCTTAAACTAGCCTCTCTTAGAACAAGACAAACAGCTATGGTTATTTAGGTGCAGCAGAAATATTTGTTGAGGTAGAACTTCCGGATTTCCTTCAGGCCTTTAAAAGAGTCTGTTTATCTTATATTTCCAAAAAGTACACATTGGCAAAGCAGCTCCAGCTAAGCTACTGCACGTCCCAAAATCCTGAACATGCCCACAGCACGACCAATTCTTATGCGCCATAGCAGAAAGTGCTGTCCTGGGGGGACTCACTGCACGTGTTATTATACAATGAGATGCTGAAAACATTATTTAATCCTGGATGCAGAGCTGGACTGCAGGGGAAGTAAAAGGGTGTAACTGGGCCAGCACTACCTGAAAGTGCTGGATGTCCTGCTTGGCAAGGGCTAGCAAAATCCTGTCAACGGGTAGCAGGAGGGCACTGCTGCAAACCCCACTACCAGCCTCTGTCACACAGTACTGATTCTGTCCCCAGTACACCCTGCTCCCAATCAGAACTGAACATATTATTCCATATGGTAGATACTCAAGTGCTGTACTAATAGGCCACCATATTATCCCAGCAGATAAAGCGAGTTGAAATGCTAGTTGCAAATTCATTGTCCTGAACATTTGCCTATTTCCACGTTTGACCTCCATCCCTCAAAAAGGCATCTCCTATTGCAACTGTGATAGGTGATAAAAGGTTGGTTGGTTTGCTTTAAATTACATTCAGTTAATGGCCCAGTGCAACATAGCCTATAGGTACTCTTCTTCCCGCTATGTTCAAACACAAATCCAATAACTGCTGTTGGAAAAAAAAAAGTTTACAAAATTAAGGGTTTAGGAAAAAAATTGCAGAGACACAAAGGTTATTCATTGTCTCATTATGACCTGTAATACACATCGATATTGGCCAAGTCTGTCTCTTCACTACCCTGAAAATTTCACAGCTTTTTCCTTCTGCTGCATGTTTTATTACTTTTTTTCGAATTTATCACCACGCACATCTAAACAAGAAGTTGTGTCATATTAAGCACTTTAAAGGATTTACATTATGTGCTTATGACTGAAAATGTTGAGTGTCATTAATAAAACCACTGCTAATTTTAAATAAACTCTAGAGTTTCACATAGGAACAATCAGAGATATAAAAGTTGAAAAAAAATCAGATTTATAATGTCATAAAAGATAATTACTGAGAACATTATCAAGGCAAAATTTCTACTGTACTCCATGTAAGTAGTGTCCAAGGATCTATTTAAACCTTCTGCTTCCTCTAGGTAACATATTAGCGGTTCAGAGGAAACACAGCACAACTCATTGACTTAGCTGCTGTATTCACTGCTTAGGCATGATTTTGATGATGGCAAAAGATACACATTGGCTTTTGGAGCTGTTTCTAGCATTGTAATCGCTACACAACTATATGTTTTATTGTAATTATTAATTGACAATTTTTTAAGTACTTATGCACCCGTAATTTTCCAATTTCAAAGAGCAGTTTTTGAAGACAATATGGACTACGTACAGAAATGGATACAGAAGTTACAGCTCTTACAGTGCTAGACAGCTAGAAAATAAAGAATGTCCCAAATAACTTCCACCCGTATCTCAGTTTCAGTAAGGAAAAAGTCTCTTTTTTTAAGACTACCTGAACACGAGGTGTTTACACCCAACAACTGCAACCTCTGAACAAATCCTGTCAATTGTCAGGTATCATAATCTAAGAAGAAAGCTGAAAAGTCCAAATTAAGAAATTACCTTTTGAAAAGTTTCAATGAACAATTGGGTTCTAGGCTTTTTGGCCAACTCTATAGAGAGAGGTATCTGGAGATGGTTCCCTCCATTTTGATTTTGATTTCAAGAAACAGTGTCTTAGTTCCCCAGGGAGTCCTTTATCTGCCTTCAGACAGCCCGCAGAGCCCTGGGGGGAGGGAGGAGCCTTGTGCTCCAGGCCTAGATGCCTCCCCCATCGTCATTTAGCATTATCATGTGCCCTGTCATCTCTGGAACACCCTCTGGCTGGCTGGCAGGGGTATCCGCGTCTCCCCCACAGCCCCTAGGCGCATGGGCCTCACCTCCCACCACCCCAGGGTGCTGCCATCTTGTCACAGCCTAGCCTGCCTGAAAGCTGTCCTGTAACTGCCGTCCACGGGTGCTAGGTCCAGTTTTTAATCACTACCTTTTAATATTGGCATGAACAGGTAAATAGATGCCACCTCCTCACTGATTTTCTGCTTCGAGCTGCCAGTATGCAGCACTTTTCTGCACAAAAGAAACAGATCTCTTAGTGACGGAAACGGGGTACAAAATGAGTGTTGTGACTGTCACTAAAACTTGGGTCTCCTTTTGAATCTCTGCAGCTGTATTCCCAAATGGCCTTGTCGTTGAAGTTGTTCTTCATAACGCATGTGTTAATGCTGCACACTAACTTGGCTAGGGACGGACATGTATTTTACGTATGATTTTAAGAAGACAGGAAAACTACTTTCTCAACCAATTCTCATCACCACTACCCTAAATTCCTGGGGGACGCTGTCAGGGCTAGGATCTACAACAACAGCCTCTCCAGGGAAGCTGAAGGGGAATTTCTATAGATGTTAAAATGTTCCAATCCAGCCACATCTGTAGGGATGACACTGGCATGCACTAAGTCATTACAAGCCTGCAACAAACCTCCAGGGGCCTTTATTTACTACAGTATTATTCTTCCTGGATCCTGGATAATTGTAACAATCCAATTTATAGTCTCTCTGACAACAGTTAGACATGTTGGGCTCTTATAGTGGACCTCTGACATGACATATCAGTAAACTGTATCTGTAATTGAGGAAAGGTTAAAACAAAGTCCAATCTACATTTTCCCTAGAGAATTTTATGCTACTTTCCAAACCACAGACCTGTCCCATATTTCACCCTTGCTGCAAACACCAAGTGATTTATTAACTGCATGTGCTGTTTAAATATTTCTTTCCAGCTGTTTCAGATGTGCATGTTGTTTTTCCATTAGCAAAATGTTAAGACACTGTCCATGGGAAACCACAGCAAAATCCTTTCAGTGACCATGTTAGAAAGCCTTTTGTTATTGCTTGCACACTGGATGTGTAGTCCTGTGCGCTGAAGGCAGTTTCAATTTAATTTGATCAAGGATATGCATTTGCAATTTGCAGACAGCGATTATTAGCCATTGCAGCTCTCCATTGAGCATGCTGGATATCATAGGAGTTGGAAAAATTGCAGTAATATATGCAGTCATATCTGTATTCACACATATTCTCCCATCCTCAGCCTCTTAAAAAAACAAAAAGAAAAAACAATTCTTTATCTTATGTGAGGAGTTATATTTGCTACAACAGGCCAGAGAAATAGTGGCATTTATTTAAGTACCTTGATACAGTTACCAACCACTGTTGGAGGCAAGATGAGGCCAAGAAAGCGATCTTCTCTTCATGGAAAGCTCAGTAGGTCAAGATGAAAATTTGTAATGTATTTTGGGGAGATCTAGAAAGGTAAGGACTGCTTGCCTATGAACTCTGAGTTTAGTATCTAAGTTGATCATGACTGAAAAGTATTTGAAAAAAAAGTCGAGGGACATTGGCATTACATCTGTCTAATATATGGGCTAAACTTAATTGTCTCTCAGTTTTCTTTTTGTTTTAAATGTATCAGTCACTTTACACTAGAAAGTTATTTACACTAATTTAAAAACCTTCTTAAAGGGTGAACACTGAGAATGAGTTTCAGTATTTCCCATAAGCGCATTTGACAGACGATTGCTTAACATTCAAAAATTCTAAGCACACTATTCAATAATAGTGTGCTTAGAAAGAAGCAGTGGCCTTAGAAGTTGCATCATTTGGAATACTTTTCATGTATTGGCAAGCCCCAGAAACTTCTCTGAGAACAGTTCTCGCTTTCCTTCTGCTTTGAGGAGGTACTTGCAAATGACCAGATTAGCATGAATCTGTAAGACCCCCTCTGTTAGGTCCAACATGTTGGTCACCATACACAGGCAGAGGTTATATCTGTCCCTGAAAAACTGACTTTTCAGCTGCTAAAATTAGATATAGCAAGAGAAGGCAAGGAGAGTAAAATAATTTTCACCAAGCTCTGTGCTAGCAAATGATCCGTATTTGTCCAATTACAAAAAACCAACCAACCAAACAAAAAAAGGCAGAAAAGCATAGATTGTGAGGAGAAAACTTGTCACCTGGTAAAGACTGCATACATTTGTGACTACAACATACAGTGTTGTGAAAATTCAAGTATGTCAATTAGCGGTTTTCAGAACCAGTTAAAAGCTAGAAAACAGATGTCTGAAAGAGATTCTCTTTGTCTCAATAGAAAAATCTAATAAGTAATAATTTTCCCAACAGGGAGCATGCTAAAAAAAGACAGCATATTCTTCTGTCAGCTCTGGGCTCCTCAGAGGTTTCTTTCCATACATCTCACAGATTTTTCACACAAAACGGAGAAGAAGAAAAGACAATGAGCATCTGAATTACATTAATTTTGGTAGGCCCAGAAAATGATTTGTCAGGTGTGAACATGTCTGAAGAGATCTTCTTACAAGTTTTTCTATCAAGAACATGCTTTGACCATGGCTTTGAAGAGCATGTCTTTGAACAGATCTTCACTGAGTTGAGCTGACACAAAGTTTAACTCATTCCAACTGCATGTCAGCAGAGAATGCCTCGCTTTTCCCTGCATTTCTATGTGTTTTGGTCTATGACTTAATACAAATATATTTATGTAAAATTTATAGAGAATATGGAAATTAAGAATAGAATAGAATAGAATAGAATAGAATAGAATAGAACAGAACAGAACAGAACAGAAATGTTACTCCATCCGAGGTGCAAGCATTTGGACTTGTTAAATTTCATCCCATTAATCATTGCCCAATGCTCCAATCTATCTCAATCCCTCTGCAAGGCCTTTTGTCCCTCAAGAGAGTCAACAGCACCTCCCAGTTTGGTATCATCATCAAACACCCTAATGGTGCATTCAACTTCTGCATCCAAATAATTGATAAAAACATTGAGAAGATATTGTTATTGTTATCATTATAATTGTATATTTCTAATTCAGTAAGTGCGTTGTCTATTAGAAATTGTTTTTTCACTGACTGGCTCTTTCCATTTACTACTGTTTGGTGGCTCTACTGACTGTTAATGATCTTTTCACCTAGAGAAGAGCCACTAGCAAAAGGCACTTTGATAGATTTTCCAACCCAGCAAACACCCATGTTTGTCTGTAACTAAGCACAAGTGTGTTTGCTTAACCTTAGACAGTGGTTTGACAATGCACTAAATCTGACTCTGGACTCCTAGGAAGGATTAAAAATACTGCAGCCACGTGATAAAAATTCTATTTACTCACTAGCAATATTTCTTGAACAGCATGAACCCGTAGAGGAAATTTTATGCCAGATAAATTTTTGCCTGTCGGCTACACTACACTTCACAATGGATCAGATATTGTCTGTCTTTCTGTGGCATAAAACTTTCAAATCATCTGGGAAAAGCAAACATACCAGTGTCTGATACAGATCACAGTTTTACTGCTGGGCGACTCAGTCACATATGGATCTGGTATGGAGGACTGTGGCTTCAGATGGTACTTTACAACCATTCCCACTAGCAGGCAGTAGTTGTAGAAGGACTCATCATTCCCAAGGAGGCATTCAGTATGGCTGGCACTGTAACAGGGAATCATCCTTCTTGTTCAGCCATCTCCATTGTTGTTAAAATGAAGTAGATGATCTTGCCATTTGGCTATTGATACGAAAATAAATAAGGCTGGCATTTAAATGGCATCTGCAGCATGAAACCCTGTCCTGCCACGTGCCCAACCTACTGCAAACCCTTACCCTGAATCCTTGTAGACGGATGCATCAACTGCACTAAATCTGGTGCTGGAGGGAGCAGTGACATTTCTGGGAGCCACAAGCCTGATTCAGTGCAGTGCTTTGAACTTTGGGATATGTCCTTCTCGGTCCTGCTGTTCCTACTTACATCACAATAAGAAACCAAGTTTTCTGATGTCTTATTCGACTGACTGAGACGGTAGAAGTAATTTTTTTCTTTCAGCATTTTCCTTTTTCTGTTTACAAGCTTATGCAACAGTCAATCATTTCCCTTTCACCTCCTTACACTGTCACCTAAGACACAAGTTCAGTGTGAGCATAAGACAAATTGACTTTATAAATTTATTTTTATTACACAAATGACTTGAAGGCTCAGGAAATGTAAAACTTGCTGTGTAAATGCTGTAGGTATACATAGTATCACAGTCACTGTCTCTAAAAACTTATAAACTCAACATAATGAAAAGTGTAATAAAATATTTTTATGTAGGACCATCTCATTGAAACTGTGATTTTTTTTAAAAAAATAGTACTCCAGTTCAGGAAGCAGTCAAATTTGAAGTTAAAGCTAATTAGATTGTTCAAGTAAAATTGAAAACATAAGCAATGAAAATACTCGTATTACATTTTACTTTCAGAAATTTCCCAGATGTAATAAAAGAGGATAAAGCCAGAAAGGAACTTTAGGAGCAAAATTCAATTGTTGAGATGAACCCATTCGTTCTCTAGGATTTTCTTTGTTTTTCCTATTTTTTTCGTTAAACCTCACCTCACTATTGCATGAATTTTCATTTTAGCCAATGAACCAAAACAATCAATCAGCTTTACTGTCCTTCTAAAATCTTTGGAGTCTCAGAAAACTCCAGCCAGATAAATTGAGCAACTTGCCCAAGGTCACAGAAGAAACTAGGAAATTATCTGAGTCACAGTCCAATGGCTTAGACATCCTCCCTCAATAGACCTCATTAATAAAAACTGGCTGAATTATATTAATAGAAATTAATTTTGTCCACGCTGGAGTTGAAGATGATAGGAATATAATACAACTGTTACAGATGGTTCTCTATGGCATTTCTAACGCTTAACTATAATATGTATGCGTAAGTCTGTGACACTATGACAAGTGAAAGGTCTCACATAAGCATCGTTACAAGAGAAAAATGAAATATGTAACTTAATAGGCACTCAAATACAAACTAGTTTTCATGTGTATTTGGACCATGCAGTAGAAGTTTGAGTATTGTTTTATTTGTTTTGCCATGGCAGGGGCATTTATACAGGCTCTCTCTCATGTCTAATAATTGACAAGTTTTTGTTGTCACATTCCATGGTATAACAGATGCAAATCACTTAGCATCCTTTTACATAGTTTGAAACTCTTATTTCAAAGCATCAGGGTGTATGTTGCTAGCCTGTGAACTTTGTACGTGTACTAGGCACATGTGGGGTTTTGGACCAGATTCTGTCTAGATATGTTTTCCACAGAGTTTTATTATACAAGACACAAGGATAAAAGATTTTTAAAACAAGAGATGCTGGTGGTGGCAATGCAGATTTTGCACTATTGCTAAATAAACTGTCCCTTTTTAATGATTGCTGTTTGAGAAATGTTAGAGCAGTAGCTTTGAATGTTACCAGGTAACATTGGAGAGCTGTAATTAACATATTCATACTCTGCTCAAGAGTCTCAGCTTTTGTCCTTTGTTTGTGTCTTCCACATACAGACTGTTTTCTTTTTAATAATCCATTCCCATTGGTTTCAGGGCTTGGTTTGACAAGGTTTTCCCACCTCAGCTCTGTACTGAGGAGAGTCTACAAAGTATACTTTTTCAAACCATCAACTGAAGTGAGGTATTGTCTATTCCCTCTTCAGTTTCTATGCTCCTTTATCTGTCAGACAATGACTTTTCTACTCAGCAAATATCCATTTTGTACCAATAATAAGCAAATTAACACAGCAATAAAGGCTGGTCGGCTTTAGTTTAGACCTTCTTGATTTCTCTTATGGATTTCATTTACCTGATTATTACCTGTATAATCACTATTAGCTGATGACAACCCTTATAAGAGTTATTACTTTTGTCAATCAGTATATTATGAGCATTCATTTGAGACAAGAGCTACCTACCAAAGCAAACGTGAATTTGCATGTAAACAACTTGCCTAATTTCTACTGATAGAGATTGTCTGGAAATACTGATTCATTACACTTGAGATTACAGAACTGAGGCCTGTTTTCATCCAAAATGTTGTAATTCTACACATTTCCCATACTTCTCCCCACCATTAATGCAAAATCCCAGAAGAGCTAATAACTTGCTCGCCATAGATTTTGCGTAATATGTGTCTATAACTGGCATAATGCGTCTATAATTACTGCACAATGAGTCGTTTTCTAAACTTTCCACAAAGTCAAACTGAGTTTTCTTAAAAGTATTTAAGAAAACCAGCATAGAACACCCCGAAATCTAAACCAAGCAAAAATAAAGGATCAACTACAGTAGTCAACTGCACATGACTAAAGTAACAGGGCTACTAAAAGTGTCCAAAATCAAGTTAAATCAGATCCTCCAAGATTACCACTCTACAACCTTTAGATGAAAGCTTGCATTTCCAAACAGTTTCCTACTCTAATGATGTGATCTGCGTCATAACCACAACTTAAACAAGATACGCAGGCTACAGTTAACCACTACTAGTCATTACTAATCACAAATTTAAGTATCCAAACTTTCCAGAGTGACAGAAGAAAAAGAGGATGCTGAAAATAAGTTAATCTTTTCATAATTTTCCAAGCCCCGTAACTAAACTTCTTCAGTAGTACCCACAAACTGTAAATCTATAACCATTGACACCTTTAATACCCTGAATAATTCCCAAACATTAAGACTCTCACATGGACGACAATATAATAATGCCTTAGGATTTTTCCAGTTAATTTAACACAACACAAGATTTATTACCAAAACACTCAAAACTTTGAGAAAATTCTTATTTGCTACTACCCATTTCAAATACTTGTAAATTCAAATCCCTCTGCCCATATATATCCATTATCATAGCTGTTTGCTTATATATGCTGTGAGTCACTGCTGTACACCGAGTTTGTGACACATAGATAAATGGTATCAGAAACAGAAAATCTGCTCAAGTTTTCTTTAAATGTATGACAATATAAGGCCTAATCCTGAAGCTCTTATTTAGTTGCATAAAAAAGAAAGTAATTATTTTCAGTTTATGCACTCTGTAGCAGTGATTCTGCCCCAAAAACACGGTTCTCATGTCATTATTTCAGCCCTAAAGTAATTCATGTTCTGCAGTAACATAACAATTTCTCATTTCTATCTCTGCAGTCAAGTTTCTTCGGTAAGAATGGAGATTTTGAGACAGGCTTGCTTATAGTGATGAAATAATTTCCCGTATGTCTTCTGTCTCAGGCGTGAGTTACTCATTTCTTCCCATAGCAAGACTTTAGCCTATTACATTAGTACATTCTAGCCTGCAGCTCAGCTATAACAGAATAGCAAGCAAAGTGTGTTCACTTTAACTCAGTGCATGATCCTGAACTCACCCTTGCCACAAGCTCTGAGTGAGTAAGGAGTGCTCAGTCCTGTGAGCAGGCATAAAATATGGGATTCAACATGGTTTTCAAAATTAATTATTTTTTTTTAATTTAAAAAGGTTCTGCTAGAAGTTCTTCTAAAAATGAAAGGGTTTCTTTTAGAAAAAAAGTGCTTTTTTCCTTTTGTTCCAACTCTACCTAATCATTTAATTCCGATATTTATTTCACCATCAACTCCCTGTTTGGAATGATTTAGCTATTAACAACAATAAAAACTAGATGTCCCTGTTTTCATATAAATATATATCCAATGTGCAGGTAGCATGGAAAAAACTTTCTTGGCAATTGCCATGTCAATTTCTTCCTCCCAAAGTAATTCATTATTGGAGTCATTACCTGAAAGACCTTCTTTACCTTGCCCTACATCAGAGCAGGGCTCTATTTCCTCTTGGAAATCAGTGATTTGGTTAACTTTTATCTTAAACATGCTAAATTGTGATAACAATTAGGTTGATTTCCTTCCCTCTGCAAGTACTATACAAAAAACCATCAATCAAGGTGTATCTAATTATGAAACTAAGTTAAGAGGTGTTTGAACAAGATGGCTAAGATTCTCAAGAGACCAGAGAATTGAATTGGTACTTCAGACATATCAAATTAGTTAATGATTTGGGGACCTTTATTCTGCAAGAGCATGTAAATTAAAAAAGAATAATGAAATTCATTAAAGCTTGGTAACGTGGAGAAAGGAGGACATTTGGGCCTCACTGCACGTAGTTTTTACAACCTGCTTTATCTTAGTAGAATGACAAGCAGCTTGGTGAGGGGAGCACTTTTTTTCAGAATCCACATTACAGATGACCACAGTTTGCATTGTTTATCTAATTATCAAATGGAACTCATCCCCCGAACTATTTCAAGCACTTAAAAGTAGAATCATAGAACGGTTAGAGTTGAAAGGGATCTTAAAGATCATCTAGTTCCAACCCCCCTGCCCTGGGCAGGGACACCTCCCACCAGACCAGGTTGCTCCAAGCCCCATCAACCTGGCCTTGAACGCCTCCAGGGATGGGGCCACCACAGCTTCTCTGGGCAACCTCTTCCAGTGCCTCACCACCCTCACAGCAAAGAATTTTTTCCTAATATCTAATCTAAATCTCCCCACTTTCAGTTTAAAACCATTACCCCTCATCCTATCGCTCCACTCCCTGATAAAGAGTCCCTCTTTGCCTTTCCTGTACACCCCCTTTAGTACTATAGCTCAGACTTGCTTTAGACCCTTTATTGGGTGCGTGGACTTAGTCCTTGCACATCCAACGTGCAGGCAGCTTGGGGGGGCCTTTCCCAGCCAACAAGTCAACGCTTTTTGGAGGAACAAGAAACAAGCGTGCTGAAAGACACCCTGTTATTGTGAATACAGAGAGACTGTCAGGATACATGAGTAGTGTAGGAACCTGCCCTTACAGCAGCTGTAGGACACTACACCTGAGGAGAAGTTTATTTAAGTCAGATGGTTAGAAACAATGCTTATGCTAATCTTGCATTCATCACTTCTATATTATGATTCTGTTTTCTAAAGGGAGCTTACTGCTTATTCTTGTGCGTTCATTTTCTGGCAATGAGTGCTTATGGTCTGTAAAGTCTATCCTGAATCAATAAATGGAGAGCAGCTGGACCTTTGCATTAAGGAGCGAATAGCGTGACCACTACAGTGTTGAACAGGGTTGGAAATGTCTACGTACATTCAGCTTCAAGTGACAGGTAGTTTGGTAGAACATTCTAGCTCACACCCTGCACTGAGTCCTTTTAAAACATCAAATTATCTTCCAATTTCTAACTAAGCTTCACTTTGGGAATCTACCATACTTTTGTGAAGTACCTGATCAGCATCTATTTTATCAATATTCTTGAAGTGTATTATTATAAAGATGGATAAAAGAAAGAATGCCCTATTGCTGCATTTGAGAAATTTATCTTCTTTTTTTTTTACAAAAAAAAGGAAGTTGGAAGTACAGTGCTGAGATTTTAGTAGGCACACAGATGATGCATTTAGACAAGGAAAAAGCGACCAGGTAAATTCCTTGCATAGTCATACATGCTTTAATATAGTTCCTCAGTAACACTGTTCGTATCAGTTTATATCGTTCCTCTGAGTAAAGGTTTTTATAATCTACTGGCCTAAACCTGAAGGTTTAGGAGGTTTTTGAGAAGGTTGTGTTGTTACCCTGAAAAGACGAGACAAATTTTGCAGAATTCAATGGTGTAGTATAACTCAAATTTTGCTTCCATTTATGTATCTGCCATGTTTTTATTCCTGTCCACGCTGCTGATCACCTACAAGATTTTGGGGATCATTCACTTCAGTCAGAATCATTTGCAATACACAGTTGCCTGGGGTTACCAGCTAACATAACAAGATATATTTCCAAATGATTTTTCTTGTGAAAATTAAAAGCAATTATTTAAGTGCCTATTAGGAACACATTTCACCCAGGTATTTCATATACAGGGATTTAGAGCATAAGCAGGAAACCACTCACACAACTAAACATTCACTGTAGAGACTGCTTGAAAAATAATGATTAGAGAACCAGCAAAAAATAACCATAATAATTGAATCCATTAAAAACATGAGAAAATTCAGTCAGTCTACAAAATTAACTTGCACACAGGGTTTTTTATGATTGATGAAGTATTTATTGGAAGTGGCTTGAATGGTTTTAGCCAATGAAAGTAGTTTTGGGTTCGTGGCAGCTTCAGTTTTAAACATCTGCTATTTTGTTAATTAAATATATTTAAGAAAATTATTACAAAAGCCCATTTCTGGTACCTTTGGAACTCACCCAGTAAATGACTGCTGAGTAAACAAGCTGTTAATCTATAATATATGAAAAGTAGATTTCAGTCCCTAAGCATGCTGCAGCACTGTTCTGTAGTCCACTACCTTGCCTTACCTAGGGAAACCAAGATACTTCGGACTTGAAAATTACTTTTCAAACCACAAACGGGCAGTCAAACCTGGTGCAAGGATGGTAAAGATTAGCCTAATATCACCAAGGGATCAGTAAGAAAATTAATTTATATCATTCCACTAGGAGTGCATGTCATATTCCACTATATTATTTGTTATTAATTTATGAAAATGCTTTTAACTCCCTCGGTACACAAAGACTATGACTTGACCTAGTCTGTTTCCTTACACTGTGCTTTCCTAGTTGTTTCCTCATCTTTAATGTCATCTTCTAATTTCATGGGCTTTTTTCTTTTTATTTTTAAGATGACATGATAATAAGTAGCTTACTTAAGATGAATGTTCCTAGCACTAAGCTGCATTAAGACATTATGCATCAAAATTCTGCCATATTTCTTGCTATTTATCTAGTTGTGCAAAATTCTTGAAAGAGGGGTTCTTTTTTTCTAAGACATTCCAACAGTATTGCGTTCACAGAAGTATCAAGTAAGTCACAGCACAATTATTTTTGAGAACACTGTTTTGCAATCTAGACTGCCATTGACTGAAACCTTTTTGTGTTGCTCCACAGTTTGCGGAATCAAATTGAAGCATTCCTACTGATTTCAGGGGGTTTGGAACACACCTTTGTTAAATGAAATTTTATTTCTTCAGGGTTCCAATGGACATGTTTCCTCATCTTCAAAATCCAGTTTGCAGAAAGCGATGCCTCAAGCCTTTGTTAGCACAGATATGCCCTGAACAGACATTCTGAAAGGAAGAAAGACTCACAAAGGCACATAATCCTATAACAGAACTGCTGAAGCCAGTGTGAGTTATTCC